>NC_139041.1:17539134-17977733 GCF_964662115.1 Mustela nivalis | reverse complement strand
CTAAATTTGGGCTTTCTCTCTTTTCTTTTCAATTAGTGTGGCCAATGGTTTATCGATCATATTGATCCTTTCAAAAGACTAGCTTCTAGTTTCATTGATGCATTCTACTGTATCTCAGGTTTCTACCTCATTGATCTCAGCTCTAATCTTGATTATTTCCTTTCTTTTGTGTGGAGTTGGTTGGATTTGTTATTGATTCCCCAGGCTCTTAAGGTAAGAGACAGCTGCTGGGTTCTGGATTTTTCCTTTTTTTTTTTTTTTTTTTTTTTTTTTTTTTGAGGGACGTTTGGATGGCTATGTATTTCCTCCTTAGGACTGCCTTTACTGTATCCCATAGATTTTGTACCCAAGTGTCTTCATTCTCATTGTTTTCTATAATATTGTTTCCGTTCATCTTTGATCTCCTGGTTGATCCAAGCATTCTTAAGCAAGGTCCCTTTAGATTCCATGTGTTTGAGTTCCTTCTGAACTTTTCCTTGTGATTGAGCTCAAGTTTCAAAGCACTGTGATCTGAGAATGTGCTGGGATAGTCTCAGTCTTTTGGTATCGGTTGAGTCGTGATTTGTGACCCAGTATGTGCTCTGTTCTGGAGGAGGTTACATGTGAACTTGAGAAGAATGAGTATTCTATTGTGCTAGGGTGGAATGTTCTGTATATCTATGAGGTCCATCTGGCCCAATGTATCATTCAATGCTCTTGTTTCTTTATTGATTTTCTGCTTCTATGTTCTGTCTATTTCTGAGAGAGGCATGTTAAGATCTCGTATTATTTATGGATTCATATCGATATGACTCTTTATCTTGACTAACAGTTTTCTTATGTAATGGGCTTCTCCCATATTGGGGGCATAAATATTTAAAATTGTTAGATCATCTTGGTGGATAATCCCTTTAAGGATTATGTAGTGGCCTTCTGTATCTCTGACTACAGTCTTTAGTTTAAAATCTAATTTGTCTTCTATGAGAATCACTACCACGGCCTTCTTTGGAGACCCATTGGCATGAGATATGCTTCTCCATCTCTTCACTTTCAGTCTGGGTGTATCTTTAGGTTCAAAATGGGTCTCTTGTAGACAACATATGGATGGGTCCTGTTGTTTTATCCAATCTGCAACCCCGTGCTGTTTTATAGGCATATTTAGGCCATTCACATTGAGAGTGATTACTGATAGGTACGTTTTTATTGACATTGAGGTACCTTTGAAGTCTTTCTTTGTGTTTATTGTCTCTATATTTTTGTTCAATGCTATTCTTAGGATTTTTCCTCTTTTATAGAACCCCCCTTAATATACCCTGCAATGTCGGCTTGGTGTTTGCATAGTCTCTTAAGCTTGCCGGACTTGAAAACTATCTCTCCATCCAATTTAAATATCACTATTGCTGGATAAAGTATTCTTGGCTGCATGTTCTTCTCATTAAGTGCCCTGAATATATCTTGCCAACCTTTTCTGGATATCCCGGTGATCCTGATGTGCTTTCCTCTGTACGTAAGGATGCTCTATGTCCTAGCGGCTTTCAAGAAATGGTATTTACACTTATGGTTTTTCAGTTTTACTATCAGGTGCCTTGATTTTTTTTTTGACTCTATAATATTGGGGCGGAGACTGTTTTGCCTATAGTACATGAAGGCTGGCTCCAATTGCAAGACTGGGTGTATTTTTATGAAGAACTTGTTCCACTATATCTTCTCCACGTCCTTCTTTCTCCTCCCCTTCAGAGATTTCTATAATTCTGATATTGAAACTTTTCATGTCATCTTTTATTTCCCTGATTCTGTTTTTGTGGCTTCTAAGCTGTGTGTTCCAGGTTTCTTCCTGATCCTCTCTCTCCGTTTGTACTCAAGATCACTAATTCTATCTTCTTTTGCAGTTACCCTAGGATTTAGAGAATTTAGATTCAATTGGAACTCGTTGAGAACATTGTGAACTTCATCCATTGTGGCTTTCAGTTCTGCCCCATTCAAACTTTTTTTTTTTTCTTCCATGGCTTTCTGAAACCTATTGCCTGGATAATTGTGAGCCTGTATTCTCTTTCATACATATTGACTTTGTTGAAAGCCATTAGCTCTGTTGCAGAAGGCCCATGCTCTGTATGTTTCTTCTCTGTTACATTCCTCTTCATAGACATTTTTGTGAGAGATGATTGAACGGATATAGCTGGATGTATCAACCGAGGTGCAGCCAAGGTGCACCCTGGAATGCATCTGAGCAAGCAGGATTCCCCACCGAAACGAGAGAAAAAAGAAAAGATAAAGAAAATAAAGAGAGATGGAGAGTGAGGAAAAGAAAGGGACGATAAAAAATGTTCAGCCCATATGTCCCCTAAGGAAAGATTTAAAAACACAGACAAACAAAAATACTGATAAATGTATATGACATGATACATATCATGTCATATACTTGTATATGGGTTAAGATATATATATATATATATATATATATATATATATATATATATATATCTCCAGGTTATCCTGATGTGCTTTCCTCGATGTATATATATATATATATATATATATATATATATATATATATATATATATGAAGAACCTTATCAAAGAGAACACTGAGTATAAGAATTGTATAGTATCAGGACAAACACAAAAATACGGAAACACTGGCGAAGATAAAGATAGGAGATTGATTTTAAATTCTGTGTGGGTGAGGAAGTTTATTTTCATTTTTCCTGGATGTATCTTGATATTTTTGATATCTTTGTTAAAAAACTCAACTTTCCTAGATAAAGGGGGATTAAAAATTGGTTTACCTATAGGGGTAGCATTGATTGGGGAAAGGGGATTACCTTGAAGTTTAACTCTATATTAACATTAAAAAATAAAATAATAAACCAGACTAAACTACACTAAATTAAAAAAATTAAAAATAGAATGCAAAAGAAAAACCAAGGTGTATGATTCAAAAAGTTCATGTTAGATGGTTAATATGGAATTTGATGTACTGGACATCTCAGTGTGATGGGAAATTGGTTAAAAAACTATCTATATGTGATACAACACATCAATAAAAGAAAGAACAAGAACCATATGATACTCTCAATAGAAGCTGAAAAAGCATTTGACAAAGTACAGCATCCCTTCCTGACCAAAACTCTTCAAAGTGTAGGGATAGAGGGCACATACCTCAATATCATCAAAGCCATCTATGAAAACCCACCGCAAATATCATTCTCAATGGAGAAAAACTGAAAGCTTTTCCACTAAGGTCAGGAACACGGGATGTCCATTATCACCACTGCTATTCAACATAGTACTAGAGGTCCTAGCCTCTGTAATCAGACAACAAAAGGAAATTAAAGGCATCCAAATCGGCAAAGAAGAAGTCAAATTATCACTCGTCGCAGATGATATGATACTGTATGTGGAAAACCCAAAAGACTCCACTCCAAAACTGCTAGAACTTATACAGGAATTCAGTAAAGTGTCAGGATATAAAATCAATGCACAGAAATCAGTTGCATTTCTCTACACCAACAGCAAGACAGAAGAAACGGAAATTAAGGAGTCAATCCCATTTACAATTGCACCCAAAACCATAAGATACCTAAGAATGAACCTAACCAAAGAGACACAGTATCTATACTCAAAAAACAATAAAGTACTCATGAAAGAAATTGAGGAAGACACAAAGAAATGGAAAAATGTTCCATGCTCCTGGATTGGAAGAATAAATATTGTGAAAATGTCTATGCAACCTAAAGCGATCTACACATTTAATGCAATTCCTATCAAAGTACCATCCATCTTTTTCAAAGAAATGGAACAAATAATGCTAAAATTTATATGAAACCAGAAAAGACCTCGAATAGTCAAAGGGATATTGAAAAAGAAAGCCAACGTTGGTGGCATCACAATTCCGGACTTCAAACTCTATTACAAAGCTGTCATCATCAAGACAGCATGGTACTGGCACAAAAACAGACACATAGATCAATGGAACAGAATAGAGAGCCCAGAAATAGACCCCCAACTCTATGGTCAACTAATCTTCGAAAAAGCAGGAAAGAATGTCCAATGGAAAAAAGACAGCCTCTTCAATAAATGGTGCCTGGAAAATTGAACATCCACATGCAGAAAAATGAAATTGGACCATTTCCTTACAGCACACACAAAAATACACTCAAAATGGATGAAGGACCTCAATGTGCGAAAGGAATCCATCAAAATCTTTGAGGAGACCACAGGCAGCAACCTCTTCGACCTCTGCCGCAGCAACATCTTCCTAGGAATAAGGCAAAAGCAAGGGCAGCAAGGGCAAAAATGAACTATTGGGATTTCATCAAGATCAAAAGCTTTTGCACAGCAAAGGAAACAGTTAACAAAATCAAAAGACAACTGACAGAATGGGAGTAGATATTTGCAAACGACATATCAGATAAAGGACTAGTGTCCAGAATCTATAAAGAACTTAGCAAACTCAACACCCAAAGAACAAATAATCCAATCAAGTAATGGGCACAGAACATGAACAGACATTTCTGCAAAGAAGACATCCAGATGGCCAACAGACACATGAAAAAGTGCTCCATATCACTCAGCATCAGGGAAATACAAATCAAAACCACAATGCGATATCACCTCACACCAGTCAGAATGGCTAAAATCAACAAGTCAGGAAATGACAGATGCTGGCGAGGATGTGGAGAAAGGGGAAGCCTCCTACACTGTTGGTGGGAATGCAAGCTGGTGCAGCCACTCTGGAAAACAGCATGGAGGTTCCTCAAAATGTTGAAAATAGAACTGCCCTATGACCCAGCAATTGCACTATTGGGTATTTACCCTAAAGATACAAATGTAGTGATCCAAAGGGGCACGTGCACCCGAATGTTTATAGCAGCAATGTCCACAATAGCCAAACTATGGAAAGAACCTAGATGTCCATCAACAGATGAATGGATCAAGAAGATGTGGTATATATACACAATGGAATACTATGCAGCCATCAAAAGAAATGAAATCTTGCCATTTGCAACGATGTGGATGGAACTAGAGGATATCATGCTTAGCGAAATCAGTCAAGCGGAGAAAGACAATTATCATATGATCTCCCTGATATGAGGAAGTGGAGATGCAACATGGGGGCTTAAGTGGGTAAGAGAAGAATAAATGAAACAAGATGGGATTGGGAGGGAGACAAACCATGAATGACTCTTAATCTCACAAAACAGAGGGTTGCTGGGGGCAGGGGGGATAGGAGAAGGGGGGTAAGGTTATGGACATTGGGGAGGGTATGTGCTATGGTGAGTGCTGTGAAGTGTGTAAACGTGGTGATTCACATACCTGTACCCCTGGGGATAAAAATATATTATTTGTTCATAAAAAATAAAAAAATTAAAAAAAGTAACTATCTATATATAACAAATGAATCAGAATAGTGGGAATGGGTTAAAAAGCAAAGTTGTGTCTCTGAAATAGTGGTGGTTTTTCTCTTGTAGTCTTTTTTTTTTTTTTTTTTACCTGGTTGGTATTTTTGGGGGAGGGGCCAGCCAGGTGATTTTCAGTCAATGGTGTTCCCTGATTTATGTCCTCCCACCTCTCTCAAGGGGTTGGGATTTGAGGAAACCTATTTTTTAAGACTTTCTTCTCTGAAGTTTTTGTTTGTTCAGTTTTTTTCTCTTGCCTTGACTGCTTTTGATAGTTTTTGGAGGTTTAGAGGAAAGAAACTGCACCCCAACCTCCCTCTCAGAGAGAAGCCTCAGTCTGCTCACCTGCGGGTGCTGCAGTTTCCATATAAATTTCCCCTTGGCTGTTGGCAGAGCAGATTTTGAGTCACGGTCCTGGGGTATGCAAGATCTTCTGCTTGTAGACAAACCATGGCAGCAGCCATTCTCTGGGAGGCTCCAGACCGCCAGAGAGGTTCAAAGGAGTGAAGGCACACTGAGATTTTCATGTTTGCCCGTGCTCAGAGTGCCTGGCATTTCATGGTCTAAGATTGCCGGGCTTGCAAGCACCTCTCTCAGGGAAGGGTCTGGGTCACATCCATATCAGGTTCTGATAGCAGGGCACGGGTCCAAGAGCACGAGCCTGGGCCTTCGCACACCTCTCTCAGAGTGTGTGAGGCACGCACGCGTCTCAGGCTCTGATGGTATGGAGTTCATCTAAAAGCCCCGGGCAGGGCCTTTGCACACCTTTCTCAGGTGAAGTAAGGGGTGCATGTGTCTCAGACTCTGTTAGCAAGGCTCACTTTTCTGCTGTCTGGTGAGGCTACCAGCCCATCACAGGAGCCAGATCCCACACTATCTTGTGCTCACTGGTGGCTCAGGGACCAAAACCTGCTTTCCCCACCACACTCCCTCTGGCTCAGTGTCAGGGGAGGCTGTCCTGGGTTCAGAGACTTAAGTCCCTTTCCTTAGCCACCTGATTCCCACAATTTACCACCATGATGCTTTGCTCTTTTCAAGTGCTGTCAAACAGAGTCCAAGTTAATGCTGGTCCCCAGATGCAGGACACTCTAGTATTGGGGTATTACTTTTCAACAGGCCACCTTGGGTGGCTCCCTTCCATTTTTGTTTATCTTTTAATCTCAGTCTGATGTACTCACTCCGCTTTTCCTGCCCACTTGTGTCTTCTGCCCCTGTATAGATACAGACATGTACAATTCGGATCTCAGGCTGATGTCTTGGGTTATTGGAGTTCTTTGGTAGGAAATCACCATCCTATGGGGTAAAGGCTGAGACTCTGCCTTTTCCTACTTTCCCGTTATCTTGTCTCATCTCACATAACACTTATTATGAAATTTCAAGAGATAAGAGGTCGGCCATTATGGATAGCAAATCCATTTTATATGCCTTGAAAACTCACATTTTATCACGTTCAACATTTTCTTGAAATTATGTCCCATTTAGTCCTCTTTTATAAACACGTATTCCCACTAACCTGCCTTAGACACAAAATTTTGTGTGTCTGGGGAAAGTCGTATTTTTTGTCCCTTTACCCCTGCTTTTTCACATGTTTCATTACTGCCATGAGAGAGTGAAATCATATATTATTTGTCTTTCTGAGACAGAGATGTGAAGTAGCCCAATGCTCTCCATAACTATGCCACATGAGGCAAGTGGCAAGAATTCATTCTTCCTTAAGGCTGGGTAAGAGTCTGTGGTGCCTTTGGAAGACAGTGAGATAGTAGTAGTGTCTGGGAACTCCAGGCTTGTCATTAGCCATGAAAACAAAAGGAAGATGACTACATCAACTGCACATGGCAGAAATTCACCTGAAGCCTACAAAGTAAGTGCTACATCAAAAGAGAAAAAAGTTGCAGAGTCTATGGAAGAAGATTGGAGCATGGCTTAGGGACGTTTGGTGCTTCAGAGGGCAGTAAGCCAATGCAAAAGACAAAGGTACAGGAGAGAGGAGAACACTGGGGGAACCCATAAGGAGCAAGATTGTCAATGCCATTGGCTGTGGCCAGCAGAGGATCTGGAGGGCACAAGTTACTGCCAAAAAAAGGTATTGAGGTCGGATTGTTCAGATCAGCAGGCTTGGCAGATATCAATTTGAGACAACATTGTGTTGCTCCTAGAGAAGACACCAACAAGCAACCTGGAGATGACACAAACAAGACAGCCTGGAAACCATGATCCGAGACAGTACGAGGGGTCACAGTGGGAAGATGGTGTGTTCTGGCAGTGCATCTGAGAGAGGCAGTGTTCGTAGAGATGACTTGATGGGGGTACAAGAAATTTGGGGCTCTTGCACAATCAGCATAAAGACCGAACTACTGGCAAAGACTTGACGGTGAGGACATTAGCTGCCTCATGTACAAAAATCAAGTCCCAACCTTGGAACACTGGGGGACTGCCTTCCTAAGTCCAACTTGCTTAGTTAAAGGAGAAGAGATTTTCCATTAGGGGACTAGAATAAACCCTGTTCACAAGCTCTCTACTGACCAAAGCATTCTGCAGGCCTTCTTTCTGTTGAGTTGTTTGAAAAATTCATTTCACAGGCAAACCAGTGCATACCAAACTAAACCTCACCATATTCAGCACAGAAACCAAACACTCAAAATGGCAGGCAAGGAGAGCCTCTGCAGATGACTGTCTTTAAGGAGAGGGGACAGCCACAACACAACAGCAAAGGGCATGCATGCCACACTCAACCGAGTCTTCCTCAAGTCCAGCCCTTGGACACTCCATGATCTTTTCTTCCTAAAGCCATTAACCTAAGGGGGTAGAAAACAAAATGGGCTTTGTGAATAGAGAGAAGAAGACAGAGACATAGATACAATGCAAAGATGGAAGAGTCAACTGATGCTGAGGAAAAAGAATAAGAATTGATCATGGCCAGGCAATCAAAGTGAAACCTCTAAATGTAACACGCCCAATGGAGGATTAAAAGCAACAAACAGGATACTCACTGTACATCAGAAACACACAGAAGACATCAGGGAGTCTCGAATCACAGAGATAAAACTGATAACAAATATAATAAAGTATTGGGTCCCTGATGAAAAGATTTGTAGCAGACTGGATGCAAAGTCAAAAAAGCTGGCAGAAGCATAGGATCAAATTAATGACCTGTAAGACAAATACTGTAAGAGAAGGAAGAAAAGAGAAAGAGAGAAGGAAGAATGATGGAAGATGACAATGAGCTTGGGAAAACATCAACTCCAAAGAATGGAAAAAGGTGCCTATTGTAGGAGACCTATGAGCTAGAGAATGTAGAAGGCCAAACATTTCTTTGAGAAATCAGAGCTGAAAATGTCCTTCATCTGGGAGATGAAACAGAGATCCAGATTCAGATGCACAGAGGACTCTCATCACCATCAACAGAAGCAGAGCACCAAAAGACATAGTGTCATTCCCCTTGCAAAAGCTATCAATGGAGTAATTCCTTTTACCCAAATTCGTGTGGGAGAGTAGTGTGTCCATCGCCAAGTCATTGACTTCAAGATGATAATTTAAAGCAGCTCTTGAAGCAGGTTGGATAGAGCAAGCCAAGCTAGTTCAAGACAAAATCCGTATCCCCTGCATTTCTGAACAATGACAGATCAGTGGTTCTTGTCTAGAACTCTGAGCTATTAAGAAGACAAAAATTAGGTCCTGTGGTTTGTCCATCAGCTCAGAGGCAGCCTTCAGCTCATATCTATGATCCCAGGGCCAGTGCCTTGACTGTGATCTCAGCTTCCCTGCTCAAGGACAAGTGTGATTCCCCTCCCAATCTCCACCCTCTGAATGTGATATTTCTGTCTCTCTCTCAAATACGTGCCTGTGCATTCTTTGACGAAAAACAAACAAATGAACAAACAGATTACAATGATTCCAATTTAATTGGATCTAGGACCCTAAGAAATGCAGTCAGATACAGAGCAGCGGCCACCATCCTAAAATGCCAAACCTTCGTTCTGTGCTCCCTTGTTCATTCTCCTGTTCTTTGTCTTTCTGTACTTCCTCACCAACCTGTAGCATCCGCTGTCTATCCCGCTGGTGTGGCCTTTGGTTGTCACATTGTTCTTCCTCTCCTGGCTCCAATAGAACATGCACTTCTTCTGCAAGAGACACTGGTTATCGCATGAAGGCAATAGGGGGATTTTTATGAGAGGGTTAGGCAGGCTTGTGCAGCCATATCTCCATCTGTTCCTCCAGGGTAGCTGCATCACCCTCTGGGAATGCTCAAGGTTCTTTGACATTTGAATCCTCTTCCATGTTTCCTTTTGGAAATACACGTTTTCTTCTTGAAACGGGGATGAGTGTCTTTCAGATGGCTTTCCTTCTGCAATATGTCTCTTCCAACATACTTCACACTTGCTCCTGTGGACTCTAAGTACATGAGCTCGTCCTGGGACTCATGTTCTAGGGTGTAGAGTCTGACTTTCATGCTTGGTCACTTTGAAGATAGGGAAGCCCTCTTGGCATGATTTCTTCAGATGCTAGAAGAACTCATGTCTTCGCTGTTAAAAACTCCAGGCTTACCTTTGGCAAGGTTGTGGGTGCTTCCTGTGAAGTTTCCTTGGATGGGCTTTCCCTAGTCAGAAGCGCCCTGATTGGGTGGGAGGACCATATACATGTGGGGGACATGGAGTTCCTCCCCTGAGTCTCTGTTCAATACCTGATTCTTTCTTCGCCTATCGTGGATAAGATGGAATGTTGGATTCTTGTCTTTTGCTGTAGTCCAGATGACTGGTGCTGACTGTCACGACAATAGACTGCAAAAGTGTCCTTGGGGAGTGTGACACCGACTCGCTTTGCAAACTGTTTTAGTGAGTTACCCAGGAAGCTCCAGTGGATTGGGAGGACTTGGAATTCTCTTGGCCCACCCATGACTAATCCAGCCAAGTGTAGATCAGGTGTGGTTTGGGGAGGAGTGGTTTCTATAACTTCAAAGCTTGGTGACATCACAGAAGTTGGCTTCACTGAAGCAGCCATCCCTTTCCCATTACCTTTGAGACCGATGGCTTTAGGTAGGAAGCCTGGGGAAGGACAGAAAAAGAACCCTCTGAGCATGACAAAGAACTTGGGATGTCCTGGGTGTTAATGTCCCTCTACCCTTTTCTAGACAAAGAGAAAAGAAAATGATGTCTGATATAGTGACCTGGAAAAAAAAGACTGGAAAATAAGGAAGGAAATCCAAAGAGAGCAAGAAGAATGATGGAACATGGCAATGAGATTAAGGAAGTCATTGACTACAAGGAATGGAAAAAGGTGCCTATTGTAGGAGAACTAGGAGTGAGAGAAAAAAAAAAAAGAGGGCCGAACCTGTCTTTGAGTAATTAGATCTGAAATGTTCTCATCTGGGAGCAGAAAAAGAGATCCAGATTCAGAGGCACAGAGGACTCTCATCACCATCCACAGAAGCAGAGCACCAAAAGACATAGTGTCAATCCCCCTGCAAAATCTAACAGTGGAGGAATTATCTTTACCTAAATATGCATGGGAGTGTATTGTCTCCATAGCCATGTCACTGACTTCAAGAGGACAAGCTATACCAGCTCTCAAAGCAGGTGGATAGCTCAAGCAACACCAGCCCAAGCCAAAATCGGTATCCTTTGCATTTCTGAACAATGACAGGGCAGCGGCTCTTGTCTAGAACAAGGATGTATTCAGAAGTCAAAAGTTGGGTCCCGGGTGTGTCCATCAGTTCAGAGGCGGCTTTAAGCTCAACTCATGATCTCGGGGTCTTGGCATCGACTCTGGTCTCAGGTTCTCTACTCAGGGAGAATCCAGCTTCTCCATCTCCAGCTACACCACCTGATTGATATCTCTCTGTCTCTCTATCCAATATGGGCATGTGCATTGTTTGACAAAAACAAAACAAACAACAACAACAACAACAAATTCAGTGTGCAAGGATTGACTCGGCCAGGGAATGTTTTATTTAATTTGAACCTAGGTCCCTATGGAATGCAGCTAGTTAGAGAGAACCTCCCACCATCCTAAAATGCCAGACCTTCGCTCAGAGATCCCTTGTTCATTCTCCTATTCGTTGTCTTCCTGTATCCCATTAACAACCTGTAGCATCCACTCTCTGTCACGCTGTAATGGCCTCTTGTTGACACATTGTACATTTCTACTGGCTCTATTAGAACATGCCCATCTTCCACAAGAGGGACAGTTTCCTTATTGCATGAAACCATTTGGGGGATAGTGATGAGAGGGTTAAGGCAAGCTTGTGCTTTCACATCTCCATGCAGTTCCCCAGACAGGAGCTGCTACACCTTGTGGAAATGCAAAAGGTTCTACAACATTTGAATCCTCTTCAAAGCGTCCTTTTGGAGATACAAGTTGTCATTCTGAAACAGGCATGGAAGTCTTTCAGATCACTTCACTTTGGCTATAGGTCTCTTCCAACATACTCCATGCTTGCTTCTGTGGACTCCAAGTACATGTATCCTTCCTGGATCTAACGGTATAGGATATAGAATCTGCCTTTGGTGCATTGTCACTTTGAATATAAGGTGGCCATTTTGGCACAATTTCTAGAGATGCTCGAAGTACACGTGTCCTAGCTCTTGAAGACTCCAGACATGTCTTTGGCACTGTTCCGAGTGTTTCCGTTGAGCTTTCCTTGGGTGGCCTTATTCCGGGTCAGAATTTCCCTGATTGGGTGGGATAACAATAATCATGTCCAGGGCTCGCATTTCCTCCCTTGAGGCTTTGTTTGAGGAATTATTTTTTCTCGGCCTTTTATGGCTAAGATGGAATGGTGGATCATGCATTTCTCCGAATTCCAGAGGGCTGGTGATGACAGTCACGACCAAAGACTATGAATTCAGCCATGGAGAAGGTGACAACGACTTGCTTTGCAAACTGCCTTGATGAGAGACCCAGGAAGCTCCAGCAGTTTGGAAGGGCTTGTGTTCCTCTTGTCTCACCCATGACTATTCCAGCCAAGTGTAGTGATAGGGCGTGGGTTAATGAGATCAGGTTGTTATAACCTCAATGCTTTGGTATTCACAGAAGCTGGCTTCACTGAAGCAGCCGTCCCTCTAACATGAACTTTGAGTCCTACAGCTTTAGGTAGGAAGCTCTGGGAAGAACAGAAAAAGAGCCCTCTGAGCCTGATCATGCACTCAGTTTGTCTTGTGTGTTAATATCCCACTTCCCCTTCTACACAAAAAGAAAAGAAAATGAGATTAGGTATACCAGGATTTAGTCCAGCATTTCTCCAGACACAACAAGGCTTTGCTATTTCCACTACAATTTCTAGAGATCTCAAGAAACAGTAAAGCATCTTGGGTATCATCAGCTCTCTGTGAGGTTTTCATCCTGTGCGTGAGAGAGTTCTTTGTCATCATCTTTAACCTATGGATCAATAATGACTAAGGGACGAAAAGTCCCTTTTCAAGGAAAGGTGTTAGGGCATGGAAATATTGTGCTGTCTGGGCCCACATCCTAGTTTTAAGAAATACTAGTCATAAACGATTAGGGGGCTTTGTTTACCTGGCTTTACCTTAAATGTCTTTGCAAAGGCTTCAAGGAGTTTGTCATTCTGCATCATAGATACCCCTTAAGGAAGAGCACTGGACAGCAGTCCTTGTCATCACTAGTTAACTCTACCTTCTGTGGTAATGGGTATAGCCATGTTAAATAAGTCTTTTTAATCAGAGGAAAATGAATGACCTATATTGATGCCCTACAAGGTCCAACTGAACAGAACTGTAGATTGAGCCTCAATGCCCTTGCAAAGACTAGTGGTTAAAGAAGGTGTAGTCCATATTGCCAACAGAGTATTCCTCAGCCATCAGGGAGTTTTAACCCCTGGTACTTGCATTGACACGAATGCCACAGTACTGGGTGATGTGAAATGGAAAAGGAGAAAAAGGGCGATATCATATGACTTCCTTCGTAAATGCCCCCAGGAAGAATACCATGGCCTTAGTAGAAGGAAGGGAAAACTGAAAAGAATATGTAAAGAAGGAGACAAACCAGGAGTGACTCAGGTCTCTGAAAACCATGCTGAGGGTTACAGTAAAGAGAGACATGCAGGGAATGTGGGAGCTGGCTAATGGGTGTTTAGTTGTGGTATATCTTAGGAAATAGCCAAGATGGCGGGGAAGTAGGAGGGGGCACCCTTTCAACCTGCACCCCAAAGTGAGCTGGTTATCTTCCAAGGATCTCCAATCATCCACGAAATCAGCCTGAGATCAGATTTATACATGTCTGGATCTCTACTGGAGCAGAAGACGCCAGTGGGCAGGTAAAGAGGAGTGGGAAAGTCAGACTGATATTGGATGATAAACAAAAGGGGGAGGGAGCCACCAGAGGTGACCCTTTGGAAAGTAATATCCCAATACGAGAGTGCCCTGCACCTGGGGACCAGCATTAACTCGGGAGTCTGGTAGAAATTAGTCAAAAAGAGCAAAGGATTACGGGGGGGAAATTGCGGGAATCTGGGTGTTAGGGTCAGGGCTTAAATCCCCAGACCCAGGACAGCCACCCCTAGCCCATAGCCAGAGAGAGTGCAGTAGAGAAACCAGGTCTTGGTCCCTGAACCACCAGCACACCTGAGAGTGTGTGGCACCCAGCTCCCGTGAGGGGCCAGGAGCTTAACCAGCCAACAGAAGCACAACCTTTTTGCAGTCCCCACACAAATGCCCTGTTTAGCCTTCAGAGTTCTTTCCATTCATGCCACGGACCCTCCCCTGAGATCGGGGCACACAAATGCCAGTCAGGTGCTCTCAGACTGGAAAGACCAGGCACTCCCAGCCCCAGCCAGTGGGAAAATCTCAGTGTGAAATCATTGCAAAAGTGAACAAATAAAAAAACTTCCAGAGAACAAAAGCCCGAAAAAACAGTTTTCTCAGAGCCCATCCCCTTGAGGGTGACGGGAGGACATAGCTGAGAGAACTTCAAGGACTGAAAACCCACGTGGTAGGCCTCTCCCCCAAATAATGAACCAGAAAAGGAAAAGAAAAAAAAAAAGATGACAAGAGAACAACCACCACTACTGCATAGGACAATTTTTATTATTAATTAGATCCCACTATTCTGGCTTATATTTTTTATATAGTTAATTTTTTATTATTATATAGATAATTTTTAACCTATTTACCGTCACAGTGAGATGTCCATTAAATCAAATTCCATAATAACCTTCTAACCTGAACTTTTTGATTCAAACAACTGTGTTTTCCTTTTCCATTTCTATTTTTTAAACTTCTTTTTTTTAATTTTAGTTTAGTTTATTCTACTTAATTCATTTTTTAAATTTTTATTTTCGAATATTCATATAGAGCTTAACTTCAAGGTAATACCCCTTCCCCAATCAATGCCACCCCTATAGGTAAACCAATTCATAATCCCCCCTTATCTTAAGAAAGTTGAGTCCTTTAACAAAGATATCAAGATTCATCCAGAAAGAATCAAAACAAACTCCCTCACCCACACAGAGAATTTACAACCACTCTCCCAACTTTTTCTTCTACCATAATTTCTGTGTTTCTGTGTTTTTCATAATAGCATATAAATCTTACAATCAGGGTTCTTTTTGGGGAGGTTCTTCCTTTATTTGCATATATATATATTTTTCTCTTGTCATATACATTTATCAGTCTTTTTGTTTGTCTATGTTTGTATACTTAATATATCTTACTTGGAGCCCATTTTGGCTAAATCTTGTCTTTTATCTCACCTTTCTTTCCTGTCTCTCTCCCTCTCTCTTTTTTCCTTTTCTTTTTCCTCTCATTTGGGTGGGGAACCCTGGTGATCAGAAGCATTCCAGGGTGCACCTTGACTGCACCACAGTCGATACAGGCAGCTACACCAATTCAGCAATCTCTCACCAAAATGACTAGAAGGAAGAATGCCCACCAGAAGAAAAATACAGAGGATGGTCCTTTTGCAACAGAGATAACGGCTATCAACATAGACAATATGTTGGATAGAGAATTCAGGCTAACAATTATCCAAGCAATAGATAGGTTGGAGAAAGCCCTGGGTGATCAAATGGAATTGATTAGGGCTGAACTAAAAATGACCTGAGATCATGTTTTTAATATAAGGGAAGAGCTGAAAGCTAACAGGGATAAACTTCACAATGCTCTCAATGAGTTCCAATCTAAGCTAAATTCTCTGAACGCTAGAGTAACTGAGACATAATAGAATTAGTGATCTAGAGGACAAACAGATAGAGATAAAGGACCAGGAGGAAGCCTGGAACAAACAGCGTAGGAGCCACGAAAACAGAATCAGGGAAATAAATGATGCCATGAAAAGTTCCAACGTCAGAATTATTGTAATCCCTGAAGGGGAGGAGAAAGAAAGAAGTCTAGAAGATAAAGTGTAACATGTTCTACATGAAAATTTTCCAAATCTTGGGAATGAAACCAAGTTAATGTACTAGAGGCTGAAAGGTTTCCCCCCAAGATTACAGATCCTCGAAAGTCCTTGATACACCTAATAGTAAAAATGAAGAATTATAATTGTAGGCAGAACCTCTTGAAAGCAGCTAGGAAAAAGAAGATCCTTATGTACAGAGGAAAGCCCATCAGAATAACGTCAGACCTGTACACAGAGATCTGACAAGCCAGAACAGGCTGTCAAGATATATTCAGGACACTGAATGAGAAGAACATGCAACCAAGAATACTTTATCCAGCAATAATGACATTCAAAATTGATGAAGAGATAAAGAGTTTCCAGGACTGGTATGGCTTAAAAGACTATGCAACCACCAAACCGAAACTGCAGGAAATATTAAGAGGGCTTCTTTAAAGGAGGAAAAAGCCCAAGAATAGCATTGAACATAAATATAGAGACAGTCTACAGAAAGAAAGTCTTCAAAGGTAACATGATGATAATAAAAACGTATCTATCAATAATCACCTTCAATGTGAATGGCCTAAATGCGCCCATAAAATGGCACAGGGTTGCAGAGGGGTAAAATGACATGGCCCATCTATATGTTGTCTACAGAAGACCCATTTAAAACCTAAAGATACACCCATACTGAAAGTGAAGGAATGCAGCAGCATCGTTAATGCCAATGGGCCTCAAAAAAAGGCTGGGGTAGTGATTATCATATCAGACAAATTAGATTTTAAACTAAAGACTTTAGTTAGAGATACAGAAGGACAATACATCATTCTTTTTTTTTAATTAATTTTTTTATTTTTTGTAAACATATATTTTTATCCCCAGGTGTACAAGTCTGTGAATCACAAGGTTGTTGAGTATTTTCGCATCTGTGTTCATCAAGGATATTGGTCTATAGCTCTCTTTTTTGATGGGATCCTTGTCTGGTTTGGGGATCAAGGTGATGCTGGGCTCATAAAATGAGTTTCGAAGTTTTCATTCCATTTCTATTTTTGGAACAGTTTTAGGAGAATAGGAATTAGTTCTTCTTTAAATGTTTGGTAGAATTCCCCCGGGGGCCATCATTCAACATTCGCAAATCAATCAATGTGATAGAACAAATTAATAAGAGAAGAGAGAAGAACCACATGTTCCTCTCATTGATGCAGAAAAAGCATTTGACAAAATCCAGCATCTGTTCCTGATTTAAACGCTTCAAAGTATAGAAATAGAGGGAACATTCCTGACCTTCATCAAATCTATCTAAGAAAGACCCACAGCAAATATCATCCTGAATGGAAAAAAAAACTTGTGTCCTTCCCGTTGAGATCAGGAACAAGACAAGGATGCCCACTCTCACCACTCTTGTTCAACATAATATGAGAAATCCTAGCAACATCAATCAGACAACAAAGGGAAATAAAATGTATCCAAATTGGTAATGAAGAAGTCAAACTCTCTCTCTTTGCAGATGACATGATCCCTTATATGGAAAACCCAAAAGACTCCACTCCCAAACTACTAGAACTCATACAGCAATTCAGCAACGTGGCAGGATACAAAGTCAATGTACAGAAATCAGTGGCTTTCTTATACACTAACAATGAAAATACAGAGAGGGAAATTAGAGAATTGATTCCATTTATTATAGCACCAAAACAATAAGATACCTGGGAATAAACCTAACCAAAGAGGTAAAGGATCTGTACTCAAGGAACTACAGAACACTCATGAAAGAAATTGAAGAAGACATAAAAAGATGGAAAACCATTCCACGCTCTTGGATCCGAAGAATAAACATTGTAAAATGTCTACACTGCCTAGAGCAATCTATACTTTTAATGCTATTCCGATCAAAATTACACCGGTATTCTTCAAAGAGCTGAAGCAAATAATCCTAAAATTTGAATGAAATTAAAAGAGACTCTGAATCACGAAGGAGATGTTGAAAAACAAAAATAAAACTGGGGGCATCACGTTACATGATTTCCAGCCTTACTACAAAGCTGTGATCATTTAGACAGCATGGTACTGGCATAAAAACAGACACATCGACCAGTGGAACAGGGTAGAGAGCCCATATACGGACCTTCAACTCTATGGTCAAATAATCGACAAAGCAGGAAAAATATACAGTGGAAAAAAGATTGTCTCTTCAATAAATGGTGCTGGGAAAACTGGGAAGCTATATGTAGGACAATGAAACTTGACCATTCTCTTACACCGTACACAAAGTTAAACTCAAAATGGATAAAAGACCTCAACGTGAGACAGGGGTCCATCAGAATCCTAGAGAACATAGGCAGTAATCTCTTTGATATCAGGTCCAGAAACTTCTTTCAAGATATGTCTCCAAAGCCAAAGGAAACAAAAGCAAACATGAACTTTTGCGACTTCATCAAAATCAAAAGCTTCTGCACAGCAAAGGGAACAGACAAGAAAACAAAGAGGCAACCCACGGAATGGGAGAAGGTATGTGCAAATGACAGTACAGACAAAAGATTGATATCCAGGATCTATAATGAACTCCTAAAACTCAACACACACAAACAGACAATCATATCAAAAAAATGGGCAGAAGATATGAACAGACACTTCTCCAATGAAGACATGCAAATGGCTATAAGACACATGAAAAAATGTTCATCATAACTAGCTATGAGATAAATTCAAATTAAAACTACATTGAGATATTACCTTTCATCAGTTAGAATGGTTAAAATTAGCAAGACAGAAAACAACATGTGTTGGAGGGGATGTGGAGAAAGGGGAACCATCTTACACTGTTGGTGGGAATGCAAGTTGGTGCAGCCTCTTTGGAGAAAGTATGGAGATTCCTCAAGAAATTAAAGTAGAACTTCCCTATGACTCTGCAATTGCACTCCTGGGTATTTACCCCAAAGATGCAGATGTAGTGAAAAGAAGGACCATCTGTACCCCAATGTTTATAGCAGCAATGGCCATGGTCGCCAAACTGTGGAAAGAACCAAGATGCCCTTCCATAGACGAATGCATAAGGGAGATGTGGTCCATATACACTATGGAGTATTATGCCTTCATCAGGAAGGATGAATACCCAACTTTTGTACCAACATGGATGGGACTGAAAGAGCTTATGCTGAGTGATATAAGTCAAGCAGAGAGAGTCAATTATCATATGGTTTCACTTATTTGTGGAGCATAACAAATAGCCTGGAGGACATTGGAGTTAGAAGGGAGCTGGGGATTTGGAACGGGAGGTGAATCATGAGAGAATATGGACTCTGAAAAACAATATGAGGGGTTTGAAGTGGCAGGGGGTGGGAGGTTGGGGTACCAGGTGGTGGGAATTATAGAAGGCATGGGTTGCATGGAGAACTGGGTGTGGTGAAAAATAATGATACTATTATTCTGAAAATAACTAAATTAAAAAGAAAAAATAATGATAATATTATGCTGAAAATAAATGACTTTTTAAAAAAGGGGAAAAAAGAGCTGTGTTATATCTTAGGATGAACACTAGGTCGTATATGAAACTAAGGCATCAGCGACTAATCTGTCAAAAAGCTATGATGGATGACTGGCTGGATTCCTCAACGTAACAAAAAAATTAACATAAAACAAACTGGCCCTTTCAAAGCAGAGAAGACAGAGAAAAGGAATGTGTATTTTTATTATCTTTACTTATTATTTTATTATCTTTACTTATTAAAATGGCATGGAATTTGGTTCCTATAATGTCCTTATCTGAATTGGGTCTTTATACTTTTAAATTAGAATATACATGCCTCCTCCATTTCTGGAATTGATGAAATGAAACGACCTTGTCTTCATTAAATGTCTAGGTGAGTTGACCAGGAAAATGATTTGGACCTGGCCTTCTGTGTGTTGGCAGGTGTTTGATTACTGCTTCTAATGCCTTAGCCACTAGTAGAAAGTTCAGATTATGTAGGAATTCTGACATAATCTTGGGAGGTGATATGTTTCTTGGAATTTATCCTTTTCTCTCAGTTCTTGGATTTGCTGACATAATTCTACAGACGGGTCTTTTAGGTTATTTTTTCCCCCCCTTCTATCAGGGTCATGTGGTCTCAAACTTCCAACTGTGTGCTTGTCTCCATGTTTTATCCAGGTAATGGCTTCTTCAGTTTGTGAGTTTTCAAAACTGACATGTGAGTTCTCTCACTTTTTCCTAATGGTTTGTTTGTATTTCTTTTATTTCAATGAACATTTGAATTATATCATTTTTTCTGTTATGTTTGGAGTTTGTTTGTCCTTTTCCAGTTTCTTATGGCGTCAAGGTAGGTTGCTTTTTTCCTGTGTTTTTAATTGCTTGAAATACATGCGTTTAACCTTACATATTTTCTTCATAATATGTTTTGGCATCATCCTTTTTTTTTTTTTTAACTTTCCATTGTTCATGGCACTTTCTGATTTTCCTTTCAATTTCCTTTTTTTTTTTTATTCATTGGTTGTTAATGAGTGTGTTGTGTTTTTCACCTATTAGTGCCTGGATGTATTTACCTTTGGAGAGTGATTTCTTTCCATTTTCATACCTTCGTGGTCATAAGTATACAAGATATTATTTGAATTTTCTTCCATTAATTAGGACTTGTTTTGGACTCCAGCACAGGATTTGTGATAGACAAGTCTGCCCTTGGGATAAACTTTTGTTATGGTCACGAGAGACACAACTTATGCATTCTTCCCCAAAATTCAAGGTGTCTAGAGAGCCCATGATGATGTCTGTTGATATTTACTACCTTTCCTTCTGGATGATCTATCCTATGCAAAAAGTGGACATCCTAGTCCCCAAATATATTGGATGGAGTTCCACAACTCCCTTCCTTTCTTTTCACATGCTTTCAACATTAAATACACCCATGTTGGTGGTGTATATGTTGGCAGTTCTTCCAAGTTTCTTACGTTTTGATAATCCACCAAGACAATACACCTTCCAGTAACCTTTTGTCTCTCGAAGGAATAAAATCTCTCTATCTGCTATAGGCACAATCACATTGGCTCTCTTCTCCTTGACAATTGCATAACCTATGTCTTCCCCATTCCCTCACTTTCGAGCTATGTGTATCTTTATATTAGAAAAAAATCTCCTATGGGCAACAAAAGGTTGAGCTTGTTGTGTTTTTTATCTTTTCTTATTGGAATTTTTTGCCCTTTTTATTTTTAATTATCCATCCCAGCAATCTGTTTCTAGTGGTACGAGAACTTAGTCCTGAATACTTGAACTAACTATTCATAGGTAAGGACTTATCTTTCTCATTTCGGTTGGTTTCTGATGTGGATTCTCTGTGACTTCTACTTTGTACTATTTTATTTGGGGTTTCCATCCTTTAGTGCGATTCCTCACTTCCTACTCATCTTTTGTGTGTCTTATCTGTGTGTGTGAGTATTGTCTCTGTGTTTCACATAACACATAATTTGAAATTTCAAGAGATAGAAGTCAGTCTTCTTTGGATAGCAATTTAATTTGATATGCCTTAAAAACTCACATTCCATCACTTTCAGCCACATTTCCTACAAAGAATGTCCAATTTAGTCCTCTTTTATAAACACGTGATATCACTAACCTGACTACAAACAAACTCCAAATTTTGGGTGCCTGGTTAGAGTAGTATTCTTTGTCCCACTTTCCCTTGTTTTTTTCATATTTCTCTAGACTACCAGGAGAGAGTTAAATCGTATGTTATTTGTCTTTCTGGCACTGATAGATGTGTCATAGGCTAATGTTCTTCACAATTCTGACACATGAGGCAAGTGGCAAGAATTCATTCTTGCTTATGGCTGGTTAAGATTCTGTGGAGCTTTGCAGGACAGTGAGATGGTAGTAGTGTCTGGGAACTCCAGACTTGTCTTTAGCCAGGAACACAACAGGAATATTACCACATCAACTTCAACATGGCAGTAATGGACCTGGTGCCTACAAAGCAAACTCCATAGCAAAAGAGAGAATAAGTTGCAAGATTGGAAATATGGTTTACGGGAAAAGTGGGCGGTTGGTACTTCAGAGGGTTGTGAGACAATGCAAAAGACAAAGTTATAGAAGAGTGGAGAACACTGGGAACCCACAAGGAGCATGTTTCCCAATGCTATTGGCTGTGAACAGCAGAGGTTCCAAATGGCATGAGTTCTTGACAACAGAGGGTTTTGAGAGCCGGAGATTTCAGATTTGCCAGCTTTGCAGACATCAACTCGGGATAACACTGTGTTTCTCTTTGAGAGGACACCAACAAGCAAGAAGCAACCAGGTGCAGACAGCCTGGAAACCATGAAAAAAGACAATGCCAAGAAACACAATGGGAAGATGGTGTGTTCTGACAGTGCATGTGTGAGAGGGAATGTTCGTGGAGATCACTCAATGGGAGCATAAGAAATTTGGGGCTCTCACAAAAGCAGCATAAAGACGGAGCTACTGGCCAAAGATAGGACTGTGAGCACATTACTGCCTCAAACACGAGGTCCCAACAGTCAAACACAGGGGGGACTGCCTTCCTCACCCAAGTTGCTTAGTTCGAGGAGAACAGACTCTCTTGTAGGGGAATAGAAGAAAGCCCTGCCCACATGCTCTCTCAAGAGCAAAGCATTCTGCAACCTTCGTTCTGTTGAGTTGTTTAAAGGTCTTTTTTCACATGCACACAAGTGCACACCAAGATAAACCTCACTGTATTCAACCCAGACACTAGGTAATCAAAACTGCAGGCAAGGAGAGCCTCTGCAGATGACTGGCCTCAATGACAGGGGAGAGCCACAACACAACAGCAGAGGGCATTCATGCCACAAACAATCGAGACTCTCTCTTAGGCCATCCCTTGGCCACTCCATAATCTCTTCTTCCAAAAAGATTACCTTCAGGTTAGAAAAAAGAATCGGCTTTTCGAATACAGAGAAGAAGAGAGAGACCTAATTGCAATTCAAATATGGAAGAATCAATTGCTACCAAAGAAATAGAACAAGAAATGATCAAGGCCAAGCAATCGAAGTGAAACCTGTACATGTAACAGGACTGAGGGAGGATGGAAAGCAGCAGTCAGGATACTCACTGTACATCAGAAAAACATAGAAGTTATTGGGGAGTCTCAAACCACAGAAATAAAAGAGATTAAAAAAATAAAAAAATGAGGCCCTGATGAAAGATGGGTAGCAGACTGGATGCAAAGTCGATATACCTGGCAGAAGCAAAGGATCAAATTATATGATGGAACATGACATTGAGCTTAGAAAGTCATTGACTCCAAGGAATGCAAAGGTTCCTATTGTAGGAGAACTAGGAGTGAGATAAATTAAGATGGCTGAACATTTCTTTGAGAAATCAGTGCTGAAAGTGTCTTTCATCTGGGAGCAGAAACAGAGATCCTGATTCAGAGGCACAGAGGTGTCCCATCAACATCAACAGAAGCAGAGTCCCAGAAAACATAGTGTCGTTCCCCCTGGAAAACCTAGCAATGGAGGAATTCTCTTACGCAAATATGCTTGGGAGAGTAGTTTGTCCATATCCAAGTCACTGACTTCAAGACTAAAAGCTATACCAGGTTTAGAAGCAGGTCAGATAGAGCAAACAACACCTGCCAACTCTAAATACCGTATCCCCTCCATTTCTGAGCAATGGCAGTGCAGCTGTTCTTGTCTAGAACTAGGAGGTATTCACAAGACAAAAATTGGGTCCTGTGGTGTGTCCATCAGTTCAGAGGCGGTCTTCAGCTCAACTAATGATCCCAGGGTCATTGCATCGATCTTGGTCTCAAGTTCCTGCTCAGAGGCAATTCTGCTTCTATCTCTCCAGCTCCACCCACAATTGTGGTATCTCTGTTTCTACCAAATATGTGCATGCCCATATTTTGATAAAAATAAAAACAAAAACTGTAAAAAAATTGACTGGGTCCAGAGGATGGTTTATTTAATTTGGATTTAGGTCCCAGTGGAATGCTGCCAGGTACAAAGAACATCCCACATTCTAAAATGCCAGACTGTCACTCTTAGCTTCCTTGTTTATTCTCCTGCTCCCTGTCTTTCTGGATCGCCTCACCTACCTGTAGCATTTGATGTCTGTCCCGCTGTAATGCCCCCTTTTGACACATTGTCATCCTTTCCTGGCTCCATTAGAACATGCCCACTACGACAAGAGGCACTGTTTGCTTATCGCATGATATGTTACCACTTGGGGAATGATCATGAAAGCATTAAGGCAGGCTTGTGCTGCCACATCTCCATTCATTTTCCAAGAAGGTAGCTGTGCCAAACTGTGGAAATGCTCAAGGTTCTTCAACATTTGAATCCTCTTCAATGCATCCCTTTGGAGATACACGTTGTTATCTTCAAATGGGGATGAATGTCTTTCAGATGAATTCACATGGTCTATGGGTCTCTTCCAGCATGCTCCACACTTGCTCCTATGAAATCCAAGTACATGAGTCTGTCCTGGGCCTCAGGATTTCGGGTGATGAGTCTGCCTTTGGTGCTTGTTCACTTCTAAAGAACGGGAGGCCATTATGGCCCAATATCTTTAGATGCTAGGAATACTCATGTCCTTTCTATTGAAGACTCCAGACATGTTTTTGGCATGGTTGTGGGTGTTACCTGGGAGCTTTCCTTGGGTGACCATTTTCCTGGTCAGAAGTGCCCTGATCGGGAGGGAGAACCATAGCCATGTGTTCAGTGTGGAGTTCCTCCCCTCAGTCATTGTTTGACGCCTGACTCTTCCTTGGCCTATCATGGGTAAGATGGAATGGTGGATTCCTGCATTTCTCCGGAGTCCAGAGGCCTGGTGCTGACAGTCATGACCAAAGACTACAAGTTCGGCCATGGGGAAGGTGACACCGACTCTCTTCACAAACTGCCTTGGTGAGAGACCCAGACAGCTCCAGCAGTTGGAGAGGGCTTGGGATACTCTTGGTCCACCCATGACTACTCCAGCCAAGTACCGTGATTAGGCATGGTTTAGAGAGGAGTGGTTGCTAAACTCAAACTTAGCGACATCAAAGAAGTTGGTTTCACTGAAACAGCAGTCCCTCTCTCATGACCTTTGAATCCTATGGCTTTAGGTATGAAGCTCCGGGAAGGATAGAAAAGGAGCCCTCTGAGATTGATCAAAAACTCGGTCATCTTGTGTGTTAATTTCCCACTTTGCCTTTCTAGACAAAGAAAAAAGAAAATGACATTTAGTATACCATCCGTTTGGCCAACATTTCTCCAGAGATGGCAGGGTTTTCCTATTTCAACTGTAATTTCTGAAGATCTCAAGAAACAGTGGGGCCTCTTGGGTATCAACAGCTCTCTTTGAGGTTTGTCATCCTGTGGTTCAGAGAGTCCTTTCTCAGAGACTTCTCCATATGGGTTAGTGATGACTAAGGGATGGAAAGTCCCTTTTCAAGAAAAAATGTTAGGGAATAAATGTATTGTGCTGTCTGTGTCCTTAGCACCCAGTATTCTGAAACAGGAGTCATAAGGGATTATGGCTCTGTCTACCTGTTTTTACTTTAAACACCTTTGCAAATTCTTCAAGGAGAGTGCAATTCTACATAGTATCTACCCTTACGGAGAAGCCCTGGAGAGCACTCCTTGTTATCATTAGTTAACTCTACCTACTGCGGTAATGCGTATAGCCATGTTAACGAAGTCTCTTAATCAGAGGAAAAGGAATGAACTATATCAATGCCCACTCGAGCAGAAGTGTGGATGGAGCTGCAATGCCCTTGCAAAGACTAGTGGATAAAGAAAGTGTGATCTGTATTGGCAACAGAGTATTCCTCAGGCATCAGGGAAAATGAACCCCTGCTCCTTTCACTGACATGAATGCCACACGACTGGGTGATGTGAAATGAAAAAGGCAAGCAGACAAATCAAAATATGATATGGCTTTTCTCATATGTACCCCAGGAGGAATACCATGGGCCTTAGTAGAAAGAAGGGAAAACTGAAGGGTAAGAAGTCAGAGAAGGAGACAAACCAGGAGTGACTCAGGACTCTGAGGAACCAAACTGAAGGTTAGAGAAAAGAGAGACATGCAAGAAATGAGGGAACTGGCTAATGGGTGTTGAGGAGTTGTGCCATATATTAGGAGGAGCACTAGGTCGTATATGGAACTAAAGCATCCGTGAATACTCTGTCAAAACAGATGATGGATGAGAGGCTGGCTTCCTCAACATAAAAAAATAAAATAAAATAAAATAAAAACAAACTCGCCCTTTGAAAAGGAGGTGAACACAGAGAAAAGGAAAGAATTATATTTTTATTATCCTTTCTTATTAAAACAGTATGGAATCTGTTTCTGATAACGTCCTTATCTGAATTGGGTCTTTGTCCTTGTAAATTAGAGTCTACCCGCCTCCTCTATTTCTGGTATCACTGAGAAGAAACGACATTGCTTTCATTAAATGTCTAGGTGAGCTGACCAGGAAAATGATTTGGATTTGACCTTCTGTTTTGGAGAGGTGTTTGATTACTGCTTCAAACACTTTAGTCACTAGTAGAGAGCTCAGATTTTCTAGGTTTCCTGACCCAATCTTGGGAGTTGATGTGTCTTGCATTTTATCCTTATCTCACAGTTCTTGGATTTGCTGTCATAATTGTGTAATGGGTCTTTTAGGTTATTTTTTTCCCTTTCAATAAATTGTCATGTAGTCTCATACTTTCAACTATATCCTTGTTTCCCTGTTGAATCCATGTAATGGCTTCTCCATTTTGTTAAAATTTTCAAAACTGACGTGAGAGTTCTCCTGATTTTTTCCTATTGCTTTGTTTGTATTTCTTTTATTTCAATGATCATATATATTATGTCTTTTATCTGTTCACTTTGGGGGTTGTTTCATCTTTTTCTAGTTTCTTATTCTGTCGGTTAGAAGGCTTTTTTTTTGGTGTTTTTAATTTTTCGAAATAAATGCATTTAACCATATATTCTTTACCCATAAAATATTTTGGAATCATCCCATATGTTTCTTGACTTTCCTTTGTTCAAGGTACTTTCTGATTTTCCTTTTGATTGCCCCTCTTTGACTCACTGCTACTCCGGGAGTGTGTTGTGTTTTCCACATATTAGTGTCTGGCTGTGTTTCCCATTCCTAAGTGATTTCTTTCCATTATCATATTTTCGTGGTCATAATTTCCAAGATAGGATTTGAATTTTCTTCTATTAATTACAACTGGATTTGGACTCCAGCACAGGATCTATGATAGACAATGTTAGGTCTACCCTTGGGAAGACCTTCTCTTATGGTCCTCAGGAACACAATCTTAAGCATATTTTTCCAAACTCAAACAGGATGACGTCTGTTATTCCTTAACACCTTTCCATCTGGATGATCTGTCCTGTGCTGAAAGTGGATATCGTAGTTTCCAACGATATTAAATTGTGGTCCCCATCTCCCTTCCTTCCTGTTCATATGCTTCCAAAATTTAGATACACACACGTTAGTGGTGTATATGTTGGCAATTCTTCCAAGTTTCTGATGATTTAATGCTCTATCAAGGCAAAACTCCTTCCGATAATCATTTCTCTCTCGAAGGCATGAAATCTATCTGCCATAGGCACAATCACTTCGGCTCTCCTCTCTTTGCCAATTGCATAACCTATGTCTTCCCAATTCTTTCACTTTCAAACTATGTGTATCTTTATCGTCGAAGGAGATCTCCTATGGCCAACATAAGGTCGAGCTTGTTTTGTTTCTGTTGTTTTATTGTTGACCTTTTTTGCTCTATTTTTTTGCTTTTTTTTCCTAAATTTTCATCCAGTCCAACAATTTGTTTGCAATGACGGGAGAATTTAGTCCTAAATACTTGAACCAATTCTTGATAGGTAAGGAGTTAACGTTCTTATTTTCGGTGTTTTCTGACTCAGATTCTCTGTGCCTTTCCCGTTTATGATATTTTTTTGGAGTTTGCTTCCTTTAGTCCGAATCCTCACTTCTTCCCCGTCTTTTGTGTGTCTTATCTGTGTGTGTGAGAGTGTATGTGTGTGTGTTTTGTCTGTGTGTATTGTCTGTTTGTGTTTCACATAACACTTATAATGAAATTTCAAGAGACAGGATGTTGGTCTTTTATGAATAGCAATTCAATTTGATATGCCATGAAAAGCCACATTCCATCACTTTCATCCCCATTTCCTGCAAAGAACGTCCCATTTAGTCCTCTTTTATAAACATGTGATCTCACTATCCTGCGTTCAATCAAACACCAAATTTTGGGTGTCTGTTTAGAGTCATAGTGTTTGTCCCCTTTTCCCTTGATTTTCACAGGTACCTTGACTACCATGAGAGAGTGAAATCCTGTTATTTGTGTTTCTGAGACTGATAGATATGACATACGCCAATGCTCTCCACAATTCTGCCATATGAGGCAAGTTGCGAGAATTCATTTTTGCTTATGTATTGGTAAGATTCGGTGGTGGTCTTGGAGGACAGTGAGATGGTAGTAGTGTCTGGGAACTCCAGGCTTGTCTTTAGCCAGGACCACAACTGGATGATTTCCACATCAGGTACAACATGGTGGAAATAGACCTGAAGCCTACAAAGCAAACTCCACAGCAAAAGAGAACAGAAGTCACAGATACTTTGGGGGAAGCCTGGAGACATGGTTTAGAGGAGACGTGTGCATTTGGTGCTACAGAGAGCAGTGATCCAATGCAAAGGACAAAGTTACAGGAGAGAGGAGCACACTGGAAACCCACAAGGAGCATGTTTCTCAGTGCCAGTGGCTGCGACCAGCAGAGGTTATAAATGGCATGAGATCTTGCCAACAAAGGATTTTGAGACCCGGAGATTTCAATCCGCAGGCTTTGCAGCCATCGACTGGAGAGAACACTCTGTTTCTCCTAGAGAGTACACCAACAAGCAACAAGGTGCAGACAGCCTGGAAACCATGATCAGAGACAATACCAGGAGACACAGTGGGAAGATGGTGGTTTCTGACAGTGCATCCATGACAGGTATTGTTCGTCGAGATGACTCAAAGTGGGCACACTAAATTTTGGGCTTTTGCACCAGCAGCATAAAGATGAAACGACTGGCCAATGATAGGACGGTGAGGACATTAGCTGCTGAACATGCAAACACGAAGTACCAACCATGGAACACCTTTGGGACTGCTATTCTTAGTCCAAGTTGCTTTGTCCCAGAAGAACAGACTTTCCTGAGGGGACTAGAAGAAAGCCCTGCCCACATTCTTTTTACCGACCAGAGCCTTCTACAGGCCTTCATTCTGTTGAGTTGGATGAATGTCTCCTTTGACAGGCACACCAGAGCCCACCAAGGTCTAGGGTGTACAGTCGACCTTTAATGCTTGGACAGTTTTAAAGATTTGGAGACCATTTGGCATAATGTCTGGAGACAATGGGGTTACTCCTGTCCTCGCTGTTGAAGACTCCAGACATATTTCCAGGTATTCCCTTGGAGCTTTCCTTGGGTGGCGCTTTTCCTGGACAGAAACACCCTAATTGGGGGGAGGACCATAGCCATGTGCAGGATGTGGAGTTCCTTTCCTTAGTCATAGTTTGATGCATGATTCTTTCTTGCCCTATTGTGGGTAAGTTGGAATGATGGTTCCTTGCTTTTCTCTGGAGTTTAGAAAGCTGGTGGTGACAGTAACGAGCAAAGTCTGTGAATTCAGCATACAGAAGGTGACACTGATTCGCTTTACAAACTGCCTTGCTGAGAGACAAAAGCAGGTCCCATGGTTGTTGTGAGCTTGGGATTTTCTTGGCCCACCCATGACTGCTTCAGCCAAGTGTAGTGATCAGGAGTGCTTTGGGGAGGAGAGGTTGCTATGAGCTTAAAGCTTGGTGACATCACAGAAGTGGGATTCACTGAACAGGAATTACTCTCCCATGACGTTTGAATCCTATGGTTTTTAGAAAGAAAGCCATGGGAAGGGCAGATAAAGAACCCTCTGAACCTGATCAAGAACTCAAGTTATCTTGTGTGTTCACTTCCCACTTCCCCTTTCTAGACAAAGAGAAAAGAAAATGAAGTTCAGTATATGATCTTTAGGCCAACCATTCTCCAGAGATGGCAAAGTTTTCCTATTTCTTCTGAAATTTCTAGAGATATCAGAAACAACAAGGCCTCTTGTATATCATCCCGTCTCTCTGAGGTTTGTCATCCAGTGGATGAGAGAGTAACATTATACATAATAGCCAATCCTTAAGGAGGAGCAATGGACAGCACTCTGTGTACCATTATTTATCTCTACCTACTGTGTTAATGGGTATAACCCTGTTGACCAAGTCTCTTTAATCAAAAGAAAATTAATGGCCTATATCGATGGCCTGCAAAGCTCACTTGAACAGAACTGAGGATTGAGCTGCAATGTCCTTGCAAAGACTAGTGGATAAAGAAGGTGTGGTCCATATTGGCAACGGAGTATTCCACAACCATTAGGAAGGATGAACTCTTGGTTCTTGCACTGACATGAATGCAACAGGACTGGGTTTGTGAAATGAAAAGGGCAAGGAGACAAAGGGAAATATCCTATGGCTTCTCTCATATGTGCCCAAGGAGGAATACCACGGCCCTTAGTAGAAAGAAGGAAAAACCGAAGAAGGATAAGTCAGAGAAGGAGAAAAACCAGGAGTAACTCATAACTCTGAGGAATCAAGCTGAGAGTCAAGGAAAAAAAGAGACATGCAGGAAATGAGGGAACTGGCTAATGGGTGTTGAAGAGTTCTGGCATATCTTAGGAGGAGTACTAGGTCATATATGGAACTAAAGCATCAGTGAATACTCTGTCAAAAATGAATGATGGATGACAGGCTGGCTTCCTCAACAGTACAAAATAATAAAACAAAAACAAGCTGGCCCTTTCAAATGCAGGTGAACAGACAGAGAAAAGGAAAGAATTATATTTTTATTATGTTTAATTATTAAAATGGAATATAATTTATTTCCTAAAATGTCATTATTTGAATTGGGTCTTTATACTAGTGAATTAGAGTTCATCCACCTCCTCCATTTGTGGAATCGATGAGAAGAAAATGGCATTGCCTTCCCTAATGTCTAGAAGAGTTGAACAGGAAATGATTTGCACCTCACCATCTGTGTGTTGACAGGGGATTGATTACTGCTTCAAACGCTTTAGTCACTACTACAGAGCTGAGATTTTGTAGGTTTCCTGACCTAATCTTTGGAGTAAATATGTGTCTTGGAATATATCCTTTTCTCTCAGTTCTTTTCTTTTGGGTTTGCTTCATTAGTGCTATTCTTCACTTCCTCCACATCTTTTGGGTGTCTTATCTGTGTGTGTGTGTGTTTGTGTGTGTGTGTGTGTGTGTGTGTGTGTGTGCTATCTGAGTGTGTTTCAAATAACAATTATAATTAAATTGATGGAGATAGGAAGTCGGTATTTAATGGATAGCAATTCCATATGACATGCCTTGAAAACTCACATTCCCTCTCTTTCAGCCTCATTTCCTACAAAGAATGTCATCTTTTGTCCTCTTTGATAAACACATATTCTCTCAAACCTGACCTAAACAAACACCACATTTTGTGTGCCTGGTTAGTGTCGTATTGTTTGTCCCCTTTTCCCTTGCTTTTTCATGTGTCTCTTAACAGTCATGAGAGACTGAAATTGTATGTTATTTGTCTTTCTTGGACTGATAGATGGGACGTAGGCTAATGCTCTCCACAATTCTGCCACATGAGGCAAGTGGTAAGAATTCATTCATGCTTATGGCTGGGTACGATTCTGTGGGGCTTTTTCAGGACAGTGAGATGGTAGTAGTGTCTGGGATCTCCAGACTTGTCTTTAGCCAGGAACACAACAGGAATATTACCACATCAACTTCAACATGGCAGAAATGAACTGGAGCCTACAAAGCAAACTCCATAGCAAAAGAGAGAATAAGTTGCAAACACTATGGGAGAAGATTGGAGACATGGTTTAGGGGGACAGTGGGAAGTTGGTAATTCAGAAGGCAGTGAGACAATGCAATGGACAAAGCCACAAGAGATCGGAGCACACTTGAAACCCACAAGGAGTATGTTCTCCAATTCCATTGATTCTGACCATCAGGGGATCTGCTTCATACTAGTTTATGCCAAAAAAGGGCCTTGAGGCCTGGAGATTTAAGACAGCAGCTTGGAATATCAACTCAAAAGAACACTGTATTTCTCTGGCAGAGAACACCAACCAATAGACAGGTGAAACAGCCTGGAAACCACGATTAGAGACAATACCAGGTGACACAGTGGGAAGATGGTGGGTTCTAGCTGTACATTAGTGAAAGGCACTGTTCTTGGAGATGATTTGATGGGGGCAAAAGAAATTTGGGGCTCTTGCATAGGCAGCATCAAGTCCGAGCTACTTGCCCAGGACAAGATGGTGAGGGCTTTAATTGCCTCTCCTGAAAACACGAAATTCTAACCATGGAACACATAGGTTACTGTGTTCCTCAGTACAACTTGCTTCATTTTAAGAGAACAGATTCTCTCATAGGGGAATAGAAGAAAGCCCTGTCCACAGGCTGTCCCCTGACCACAGAATGCTACAGGCCTTCATTTTGTTGTGTAGGTTGAATTTCTCCTTTTACAGGCACACCAGATCCCACCAAGCTAAACCTCAGCCTATTCAGCCCAGACACCAAACACACCAAAAGGCTGGCAAAGAGAGCCTCTGCAGATGACTGGTCTCAAGGAGAGGGGGCAGCTATGATACAACAGCAGAGGGCATGCATGCCACACACATACCCGTGACTCCCTCAAGGGCAATTCCCCGATCTCTGATTTCTAAAGAAATTACCATAAGGATAAAAAACAGAATAGATTTTTCAAATACTGATAAAAAGTCAGAGACCTATATCCATGACAAAGATGGAAGAATCAATTATTGCCAAGGAAGAGAACAAGAAAAGATCATGGCCAGGTAATTGGAGTGAAACCTCACATATAACACGCCCAATGGAGGATTGAAAGCAGAAAGATATCAGGGAGTCTCAAACCACATAGATTAAATTCAGAGAAATAAAATAAAATAAAATAAAATAAAATAAAATAAAATAAAATAAAATAAAATAAAATAAAATAAAATAAAATAAAAAAGAGTTCCTGAAGAAAAGATTGGTCGCAGACTGAAGGAAAATTCCAAGAAGCTGGCAGAAGCAAAGGACCAAATTTTTGACCTTGCAGAAAAGGGTTGGTAAATAAGGAAGCAATCCAAAGAAAGAAGGAAGAATGATGAAACATGACAATGAGCTTAGGAAAGTCATCGACTCCTAGGAATAGAAAGAGGTGCTTATTGTAGGATAAGTAGGAGTGAGAGAAAAAAAAGAGGGCTGAACATGGATTTGAGAATTCAGAGCTAAAACTGTCTCTCATCTGGGAGCAGAAACAGAGATATAGATTCAGAGGCAAAAAGGACTCACATCCCCATCCACAGAAGCATAGAACCACAAGACATAGTTTAATTCCCCCTGCAAAAGCTATCAATGGAGGAATTCTCTTTGCTAAATATGTGTGGTAGTGTGGTTTGTACATAGCCAAGTCACATACCTCAAGAGGACAAACTATATCAGCTCTCGAAGCAGGCCAGATAGCTCAAGCAACACCAGCCCAAGCCAAAATCCATTTCCCCTGCATTTGTGAACAATGAAAGAGCAGTGGTTCATGTCTAGAACTAGAACATATTCAGAAGTCAAAGATTGTGTCATGGATTGTGTCTATCAGTTCAGACGCGGCCTTCAGCTCAACTCATGATCCCAGGGTCTTGGCATGGACTCTGGTCTCAGGTTCCCTGCTCAGGGGTAAGTCAGCTTTTCCCTCTCCAGCTCTACACCCTGATTGTGATCTCTCTGTCTCTCTGTCAAATATGTGCATGTGCATTGTTTGACAAAAAGACAAAAAGATAACCAGGGTACAAAAATTGACTGTGGACAGGGGATGTCTTCTTTAATTTGGACCTAGATCTCTATGGAAGGCAGCCAGGTTCAGAGAACCTCCCACCATCTCAAATGCCAGATCTTCACTCAGAGCTCCAATGTTCATTCTCCACTTCTTTGTCTTCTTGAATATCCTTACCAACCTGTAGCATACGCTGTCTGTGGCTCTGTAATGGCCCTTTGTTGACCCACTGTTCATCTTCTGCTGGCTCCATTAGAACACGCCCATCTTCCACAAGAGGCACTGTTTGCTTATCCCATAAAACCATTTGGGGGATGTTCATGAGAGGGTGAAGGCAGGCTTGTGCTGTCACATCTACATGTACTTCTCCAGAGGGTATCTGCAGGACCCTGTGGGAATGATCTAGGTTCTTTGACATTTGAATCCTCTTCGATGCGTCCTTTTGAAGATACAAGTTGTCTTCCTGAAATGGTCACGGAAGTCTTTCAGATGGCTTCCCTTGGGCTATGGGTCTTTTCCAACATGCTCCATGCTTGCTCCTGTGGACTACAAGTACATGAGTCCATTCTGGACCAAAGGTTGTAGGATGTAGTATCTGCCTTTGGTACATCATCAGTTTTGAAGATTTGGAAGTCATTTTGGCTCGGTTTCTAGAGACGCTAAGGTACTCGTTATAAGGGCCGCTAGGCCAGAGGGAGTCATTTTGTGTTTCACAGTAAACTTATATTGAACCCATGCAGTAAACTAAATTGACCCTACTCCTCCCAGAGGAGCTTACTCTCAAAGCCTAGATACAAGGGTGAATCAGGACAGGTGAAGACATCCCATTAGAGGGGCATGCATATATGTACTAGGGTAAATTGAGATCCAATTGTCCACCCATGTGTTACCTAGCATTTTTGTTTTTGTGGTGTAGCCGACTTAGCGCAACTGTGCAGTTTTTTTCGGTATTGTTATCTCATTGGCCACCTCTGTATAGCCTGGCTAAACTACCGCTATAAATGTTAGTCTGTGAGGCTGGGAGGGGTCGCCTCTTTGCAAGAGAAGGCCCTGACCGGTCAATAGGATTCCCGATGCTTTGTGCAAAATTAACGTTTGTTGACCTTCACTTTGTATCAGTCTCGCTCCTTTGAATAAGGACCCTATCTTTGGAGGGCAACCCGAATTCAAATGATGAGAACTGAGCCAGCATAACAGTTTTTGGAAAAGCCTCTGGAGGTAAGATTATGGGATCCTGCATGGATCTGCAGGGTATGGCCCAGTGATATAGAAGCTGGCAGCAGCCATGCTCCCCAGAGCTGGTGTGGATGCGGAGATGCCCCATGCTCCGCTGGTAGATTGTTTGTGGGTTCAAGTCCCCCTTGGTGGTTAGGGGGTTTGAGTCCCCCTAGATATTCAGTGGGCTCGAGTACCCCTTGGCGGTTAGAGGGGGTTTAAATACCCCTAGGGGAACACCAGGGGGTTCGTGTACCACTGGACAGTCAGGGGGGTTCGAGTCCCCCTAGACATTTAGGGGTTCAAGTCCCCCTGGGCGGTTTGAGGGTTCGAGTCCTCCTAGGCAATCAGGGGATAAAGAAAGCCCCTACTAGTGGCAGGTTATGAGTAAGAATTATTGGGCCTACAATTGTCTTTGCCTGGTCCTTTTGTTGTCTATTGTATTGTTGGTTATGATTGAAGAAATGGGGCAAGCAGAGAATAAAGGGACTCTGACTTTCATCTCTCTGTTCTTCATAATAGATGTGAGGCTTCTCACTCACTCATTTCGTGCGTTAAGGGCTATGACTGTAGCCAACTGGGGTTAGTCTAAGAGTGAGTTAAGGTGCCCAATGCTGATGCTCATTGGAGCAGAGCATGGTATATGAGTGCCTAATGGACCACTTTTGGTAAGCAGAACTGGCACTGTGGGATGAACCGACCTTGAGCCAAAGACTTTAAAAAATATTCCCAAGCAGCTGCAGAAACCCCCTTTGTTTAGGGAATTCTTTGCCTTCTCTGGCCTGATGTGGACTGCCTAGACCCTCCCCCTTGTTGGCGGGAGAGCATGGCATCTGAAGTGGAGATAGTTATTTGTCTGTCTCAAGGTTTTAATGGGTAATTGTTAAAGTGGCTTCCAAAGTGTTTGGTAACCTGAAACTGTGAAGGGTTGCTTGAATGACAAATAGAATTAAATTCGTTGGACATGTAGGTCTTAACCAAATGAGATAAAATGCTAGACCATTAGGTCAATATCTCTTTTTGATTGCCACACACGCTATCGTGGACCTTCGTAGACTCCAACCGACTGATGATGGTGAATACCCGAGTGACAGGGTATCAGGCCCTCCTCCTCAACAAACCAAGAGTGATCTCACAGCCACCAGTGGTGCTAAATCCAGCCACACTGCTCCCAGAGGAGATGGCTGACCATCCACACAACTGTGGGGAGGTCCTAAACCAAGTCACAGAAATAAGACTGGATCTCAGAGACATGCCCTTCCCAGAGGTAGAGATGACTCTGTTCATGGAAAGAGGTATGTGAGGTATGTGAGGGCTGTGGTAGTTTATCCTGAGCAGGAAATCTGAGCAGCACCATTCCACATAGAACTTCAGCAAGCAGAACTGATTGAAATCACTAAGGCACTGCAGATGGCTAAAGGTAAAACCACCAACATCAATACGGATCACAGGTATGTCTTTGCTACTCTCCATATACATGGAGCTACTTACAAAGGAAGGAGCCTATTAACAGCAGAAGGAAAAGGAATTAAGACAGAAGAGAAATATTGGGACCCAAAAGAGGTGGCTGTTATGCATTTCTTGTGACACCAAAAGTGGACTGGTCTGATTTCAAAAGGAAACCAATTATCAGATCGAGATAAACTGGAGAATTAAGAGGAAGATTTAAAGTATTTACAAAAATGGCCTAATTATATTATAAAGGGGAATGGGCTGAGACTATAAGAGGAAATTTAATTCTTCAATTCTTCCTCGAAGACTAGGAAAGAAGTTAGTAGAGCAGATACATTAGGGTACTCACCTGTGGTCAGTCAAACTCTAGGAACTTAAAGGCAAGCAGTTCCAGGCTTCTAAATTACGGTGTATGGTCCAGGATATAGTTGATAGATGTGCTCAGTGCCAGACAGTTAATGTAGGAGGAACTAGATTTGGAAGAGGGAAAAGAGAAAGAGGTAGTGTACCAGGAATTTTTTGGAAAATAGATACTACAAAAATCAAACTTGGGAAATATGGGGACAAGTATGTATTAGTTTTTGTAGATACCATTTCAGGCCAGGTTGAGGCTTTTTCCGAGAAACGTGAGACAGCAGGAATGGTAGCCAAAAAGCTACAAGAAAAATAATTCCTAGGTCTGGGCTGCCTCTCATGATTGGGTCATTCAATGGCCTTGCATTTTGAGTTCAGTCTCACAGGAATTGGCCAAGGCCATGGGCACAAATTGGAAACTACATTGTGCCATCAGACCCAGAGTTCTGGGCATGTTGAGAGAATGAACTGGACTCTTAAAGAGACCTTGACAAAACTAACCCTGGAGACGGGCAGTGGATGGGTGGATATCCTTCCTTTCACCCTGCTCAGGGCAAGATGTACACACTATTTAAACAGGGTGACCGCATTTGAAATGTTTGCGAGAAACCCTGCTCCCGCTCTGTCCTCGGCTACAAAAGGTTGCCCTAGCAGAAATGACTAATCAGTCTGTACTCCAGTCACTGCAGGCATTACAGTCTGCATTAAAAAAAATGCAGGGATCCATACTGCCAACACTGGTATGGAGACGGAGGTGGAACCACATCCTTTCCAAACCCATCACCTGGTTTGGATATGACATTATCAATTGGGGAGCTTGGAGCCTCGCTGGATGGGATCTTTTACTGTTACCTTGAACACACCAGAGCAGTAAAAGTAGAACACATCAGGGCCTAGATTCACGCATGTCACATCAAATGAGCCAAGGATGAAGATGACCCCCAAAGGTGGAAGCCACAGCAAAAGATCCCGCTCACTGTGGACTAAATCTAAGACTGAAATGACTATGCGTTTGTTGTTGCTCCTATTTTTACCTGTTTATGTAAAGTATAGGTAGTTAATTAGATAAAGAAAATTAGAAAAAAAAATGGAAAGGGTTCTGTGAAGCGGTAAATCGGTAACTCATCAGCTGACTGTGCACTAGTGTCATTTACACTAGTGTAAATATACAGCCGACTGTACACTAGTGTCATGTACAAAAGAAAATGAGAGCGATAAAAATGTTAGAATTACATGCTCAATAAACCCTTTATAACCAGAGCATGTAGACCTGGATGAAAAGTCAAGGATTGGACTAATCTCCAAAGAATAGGGAAGAATGTAAGAGCCTGGGTAGTCAGAGGCAATCATTTTGTGTTTATGCAGTATACATAGATTGACCTCATGGAGTAAATTTAGATTGATACTGCCCCTCCCAAGGTATTTACTCTCAAAGCCTAGATATAAGCGCAGGTCAGGCCAGATGAAGATATCCACTCAGTGGGGAGCTTATATCTACTAGGTAAATTGAGATTCAATTGTCCATCTGTGTGTTACAAGCAGTTTTTTTCTATGTCTGGCAGACGTAGCACCACTATGCAGTTTTCTCTGTGTATTGCAATCTCAAGGCCACCTGTGTATAGCCCAGCTAAACTACATCTATACATGTTAGTCTTTGATGCTGGATGGGGTCGAATTTGGAAGAGAAGGCCCTGACCAGTCAGTATGATTCTCGATGTTTGAAATGAAATTAAGTTTTGCTTGACCTTTGCTTTGTATCAGACTTGCTCCTTTGATTAAAAACCCTAACACTTCTGTCTGCACTGTTGAAGACTCCAGACATGTCTAAGTCATGATTGGAGGTGTTCCCTTTGAGCTTTCCTTGGGTGGCTCTTCTCCTGTTCAGAAGATTGGTGATTGGGTGGGAGGGCCTAACCCTTGTGCAGGGCTCAGATTCCCTCCCCTGAGGTTTGCTTGAGGCCTGATTGTTACTTGACCTTTCCTGGCTAAGATGGGATGGTGGATCCTTGCCTTTCTCCTGAATCCAGAGGGCTGGTGCTGACAGTCAGGACCAAACACTACGAATCAGGCCATGGAGAAGGTGATACCGAATCGCTTCACAAATTGCTTTTGTGAGAGACCCAGGCAGCTCCAGCGGTTTGGGACGGCTAGGGGTCCTATTGGCACACCCACGAATACTCCAACCAAGTTTAGTGATCAGGCATGGGTTTATGAGGATTGGTTGCTATGACCTTAAAGCGTTGTGACATCACAGATGCTGGCTTCACTGAAGCAGCTGTCCCTCTCCCATGACCTTAGTATCCTATGGCTTTAGGTAGGAAGCCCCAGGAATGACAGAGCAAGAGCCCTCTGAGCCTGATCAGGAACTCAGGTTGTCTTGTGGGTTAATGTCCCACTTCTCCTTTCTAGATAAATAGGAAAAAAATTATGTTCATTATACCTTCCTTTAGGCCAACATTTCTCCAGAGACAGCAAGGTGTCCTATTTCCGCTACAACTTCTAGATCTCAAGAAACAGTGAGGCATCTTGGGTGCCAACAGCTCTCCGTGGGATTTGTCATCCTGTGGGTGAGCAAGTCCATTGTCAGTGTCTATTCCCAATGGGTCAGTGATGACTAACGGACAGAAAGTCCCTTTTTGAGGAAAAAGGTGAGGGCATGGATATATGGTGCTCCCTTTGTCCTTATCTCCTAGAGTTCTGAAACATAAGGTTAAGGTATTAGGGCTCTGTCTACCTGGTTTTCCCTTAACTTTGAAAAGTCTTCAAGGAAAGTGACGTTCTGAATCAGAGCTAACTCTTTAGGAAGAGGCCTGGACCGCACCTGTTGTCATCATTAGTTAAGTGTACTTGTAGTGGAACGGGTATAGACATGTTGCCCAAGTCTCTTTAGTCAAAAGGAAAGGGACGGCCTATATAGACGGCTTGCAAAGCCCACTTGAGCAGAACTGTGGACTGAGCTTCAAGGTCCTTGCAGACTAGTGATGAAGAAGGTGTGGTCCATTTTGGTAACAGATTATTCCTCAGTCTTCGGGGAGGATGAACCCCTGGACCTTGGTAACAGAGTATTCCTCAGCCATTGGGGAGGATGAACCCCTCACCTTACATTGACATGAACGTCCCATGTCTGGGTGATGGGAAATGGAAAAGACAGGCAGAACAATGGAAATATCATCTAGCTTTCCACAATATCTTCCTCAGGAGGAATTCCTTGGCTTTTAGTAAAGGAAAGGAAAACTGAATGGGAAGAATGCAGAGAAGGAGAACAACAAAGAGTGACTTAGGACGCTGAGAACCAAGCTTAGGGTTACAGAGAAGAGACACATGCAAGGAATAAGTGAAATGCTTAATGGGTGTTCAGGAGCGGTGGCATATATTAGTAAAAGCACTAGGTCACATATGAAACTAAATGATCCGTGAATATTGTGTCAAAAAAAAAAAGACAAATAAATTCCAAGAAGAATTCTAAAATTTTCAACAAAAAAATTCAGAGAAAAACAATGTGACCCTTTCAAAACCTAAAGAAGGCACAGGGAGAAAAAGAAAGAATTATATTTTTTATTATCTTTCCTTATTGAAATGGCATGGGATTTGATTCCTAAAATGTCCTTATCTGAATTGGGTCTTTATCCTTGTAAATTAGAGTCTACCTGCCTCTTCCATCTCTGAAATTGATGAGAAGACATGACATTGCCTTCCCTAAATTCCTGGAAGAGTGGCCAAGGAAAATGACTTTGACTGGCCCTTGGTGTGCTGACAGGTGTTTGATTACTGCTTTAAACACTTCAGTCACTACTAAAGAGCTGAGATTTTGTAGGTTTCCTGACCTAATCGTGGGAGTTTCTATGTGTCTGGGAATTTAACCTTTCTCTCCGGTCTTGGATTTGCTAACATAAATGTGTGTATGTGCCTCTTAGGTTATTCTTTTTTCCTTTCTACCAGTTGTCATGTGGTTTCTTACTTTTAGCTGTGTGCTTTTCTCCCTGCTATATCCCAGTAATGGCTTCTGCAGTTTGTTCATGTTTTCAGAACTGAAGTGTGAGATCTCCGGATTTTTTTTTTCTAATGGTTTGTTTGTATTTCCTTTATTTCAATAATCATATGTATGATTTTATTTTTTCTGTTAACTTTGGAGTTCGGCTGTTCTTCTACTTGTTCCTTCAGGCGTCCAGTTAGGTTCCTTTTTTTTTTTTTTTGGTGTTTTTAAATTTATGGAAATTCATGCGTTTGACCCTTTATGGTTTCCAAATAAAATGTTTTAGCATCACTGCTTATGATTCATGACATTCCATTGTTCATGGCTCTTTCTGCATTTCCTTTGGATTTTCTTTCTTGCATTCATTACTAGTTTATGAGTGTGTTGGTTTTCCAACCTTTAGGGTATGGCTGTATTTCCAATCTGAAAGTGATATCTTCCCGTTTTCATACCTTCGTGATCATAAGTGCCCAGGATAGGTTTTGACTTCTCTTCCATGAATTAAGACTGGATTTGGACTCGAGCTCAGGACCTGCGATAGACAAAGTTAGGTCTGCCACTGGGAAGAACATATCTTACTGTCCTCAGAGACGCAATCTTACTCATGGATCCCCAAAGATCAGGTGGTCTCGAGAGCCCATGTGGACGTCTGTTATTCCTTACCACCTTTCTATCCAGATGATCTGTGCTGTGCTTAACATGGATATCATAGTCCCCAACAATATTGGATTAAAGTCCCCATCTCCCTTCCTCTCTGTTCATATGCTTCCAACGTTTAGATACAGCCATGATCGGGTATATATGTTGGCAGTTCTTCCAGGTTTCTGATGTTTTGATGCTCCATCATGACAAAACAACTTCTGATCTCTTTGGTCTGTCAAAGGCATAAAATCACTCTAGATGACTTAGGCACAATCACTTTGGCTCTCTTCTCCTTGGCAAGAGCATAACCTACGTTTCCAAATTTTGTCACTTTCAAGCTATGTGTTCTTTATAGTCAAAGGAAATCTCCTATGGGCATCAGAATTCGAGCTTGTTTAATATTTGTTGTTTTATGATGGATCTATTCTCATTTTTTTTCTTTTTCGTTTATTTTATTATTTTATTTTATTTTATTTCCTTTTATTTTATTTTATTTTATTTCATTTTATTTTATTTTATTTTATTTTATTTTATTTTATTTTATTTTATTTATTTTTTGTAATTTCAACCACACCTACAAAATGTTTGTATTGACGGGAGACTTTTGCCCTTAATGCTGAATGAATTATTGTTAAGTAAGAAGTTCACTTTCTCAATTCGGTTGACTTCTGACTTGAATTCTCTGTGCCTTTCCCTTTTATGGTATTTTCTTTGGGGATGCTTCATTAGTGCGATTTCTCACTTCCTCCCCCTGTTTTGCGTGTCTTATCTGTGTGTGTGTTCGTGTGTGTGTGCATGTGCATGTCTTAATGTGTGCGTGGTCTGTGTGTGTTTCACACAAAACTTATAATTAAATTTCAAGAAGTAGGAATTGAGTCTCTTAAGGTTAGCAATTCAATTTGACATGCCTTGTAAACTCACATTCCATCTGTTTCAAGTACATCTTCTGAAAGGAATGTCATCATTTGTCCTCTTCCATAAACACGTATTCTCACAAAACTGCCTTCAAACAAACACCACATTTTGTGTGCCTCATTAGAATTGTATTGTTTGATTCTATACCCCTTGATTTTTCATATGTTTCTTGACTGTCTTGAGGGAGTGAAATAGTCTGTTAGTTTTCTTTCTGAGAATGATAGATATGACAGAGCCCAAAGCTCTCTGCAAGACTGTCACATGAGACATGTGGAAGAATTCATTCTGGCTTATATCTTAGTAAGAATTTGCGGTGACATGGAGGACAGTGAGATGGTAGTAGTGGCTAATAACCTCGTGTTTGCATTAAGCCATGAAAGCAACAGAAAGAGGACAACATAAACTGCAATGGGGTGGATATTGACCTGAACCCTACAAAGTAATCTCCACAGCGAAGAGAATGGAAACCGCAGAGACTAAGGGAGAAGGTTGGAGACATGGCTCAGTGGAGATTTGTGTGGTTCATGCTTCAGAGGGCAGAGATACCATTAAAAGGACAAAGGCACAGGAAAGCATGGCTCACTGGGAACCCACAAGAAACCTGTATCCCAGTGCCATGGGCTGTTATGAGCATAGGATCTGAAGGGCACAAGCTCTTGAAACACAAGTCGTGAGGGCTAGATTTTTGAAAGCAGTAGGCTTGGCAGACATCGGCTTGAAAGAACACCACATTTTTCCTGCATAGGATACCAAGAAGCAACCAGGTGCAGACTGCCTGGAGACAATGATCAGAGACAATACCAGGAGAAGCAGTGGGAAGATGGTGGGACCTGGCAGTGCATCCATGAGAGGCATTGTTTGTGGAAATGACTCAATGGGGGCATAAGAAATTTTGGGCTCTCTCACCAGCAGCATCAAGACAGAGCTATTGGCCAAGAAGGACAGTGAGGACATTTGCTGCCAAGCCTGCCAACACGAAATCCCAACCATGGAACACTTGGAGGACTGCCTTCCTTAGTCCAAGATGCTTAGTCCACGGAGAACATACTCTCCCATTGGGCATGAGAAGAAAGCCTTGACCACATGCTCTCTTTTGAACACAGCATTCTGCAGGCCTGAATTCTTTTGATTGGTGGAATGTCTCCTTTCACAGGCACACCAGAGCCCACCTATGTAAACCTCAGTATATTCAGCCCAGACCAAAAACACATCAAACGTCAGGAAAGGAGGGCCCTAACAGTTGACTGGTCTCAAGGAAGGGTCAGACGTACACAACAGCAGATGGCATGCATGCCATACACATACACAAACACACACACAAACACACACACACACACACACATACATACACACACACCAAACCCTTAAGGGTCAGCCCTTGGTACCTCCGGGATCTCATCTTTATAAAGAAATTAACCTCAGGATAGAAGACAGAATGAGATATTCAAATATGGAGAGGAATACAGAGACCTAGATCCAAGGCAAAGATGGAATAATCAATTGATGCCAAGGTAAAAGAACAAGAAATTATCCAGGCTAGGCAATCGGAGTGAAATCTCTACATATAAAAAGCCTAAGGTGTTTGAAAGCAGCGGCCTGGATACTCCCTGTAACTCAGAAAACATAGAAGATATCAGAGAGTCTCAAACCACAGAGATAAAACTGAAAATATAAAAGAATATAAAGAGCTACTGAAGAGATGATTGGTAGGACACTGGATGCAACGTTCGGGAACATGGCAGAAGTAGAAGATCCAATTAGTGACCGGGAAGAACAAGCCTAGAAAATAAGGAAGCAAATTCTTGAGAGTAGGCAAAATGATGGAACATGACAATGAGTTTAGGAAATCATCAACTCCAAGGAATTGAAAGAGGTGCTTTTTGTAGGAGAAGTAAGAGTGAGACAAAGAAAAGAGGGCTGAACATGGATTTGAGAAATCGGGGCTGAAAATGACCCTCATCTGGGAGCAGGAACAGAAGTCCAGAATCAGAGGCACAGGTGATTCTCATCAACTTATACAGAAGCAGAGCGCCAAAAGACATTGTGTAATTCCCCCTGGAAAATCTAGGCATGGAGGAATTCTCTTATGGCAAAAGGGCATGGGAGAATAGTTTGTCCATAGCCCAGTCACTGACTTCAAGAGGAAAAGCTATACCAGCTCTCAAAGCATGCCAGATAGCTTAAGCAACACCAACCCAAGACAAAACATTATCCCCTGTATTTCTGAACAATGACAGAGCAGCGGTTCTTGTCTAGAAACAGGAGGTATTCGGAAGTCAATGGTTGGGTCCTGGGTTGTGTCCATCAGTTCAGAGGCGGCCTTCAGATCAACTCATGATTCCAGGGTCTTGGCAGTGACTCTGTTTTCAGGTTATCTGCTCAGGGCAAGTAAGCTTCTCCCTCTCCAGCTCCACCACCTCACTGTGATCTCCCTGCCTCTCTGTCCAATACATGCATGTGCATATATTGACAAAAGAACAAAAACAAAACCAGGCACAAAAATTAACTGGGGCCAGAAGATTTTTTATTGAATTTGGACCTAGGTTCCTATGGAGGGTAGCCAGGTACAGAGAACCTCCCACCTTCCTAAAATAGCCAACCTACTCTCGGAGCTCCCTTGTTCAATCTCTTGTTCTTTGTCTTCCTGAATCTCCTCACCAACCTGCAGAATCCGCTGTCTGTTGTGCTGCACTGACTCCTTGTTCACACATTGTACATACTCTCCTGGCTATATTAGAACATGCCCATCTTCTGCAAGAGGAACTGTTTGCTTATATCATGAAACCATTTGGGGGATGATCATGAGAGGGTGAAGGCAGGCTTGTGCTGCCACATCTCCATGCAGTTCGACAGAGGGTAGCTGCTCCACCCTGAGGGAGTGCTCAAGGTTCTTCCACATTCAAATCCTCTTCAATGAGCCCTTTTGGTCATATAAGTTGTCGTCCTGAAACGGGTACCGACGTCTTTCAGATGGCTTCATTTGGGATATGGATCTCTTCCAACATGCTCTCCTTTTGCTCCTGTGGACTCCACATACATGAGTTCATTCTGGATCTTAGGGTGTACAGTCTGCCTTGGATGCATTGTCATTTTGGAAGTTTGGGAGGTCTGTTGGCACCGTTTCTGGAGACGCTCGAGGTACTCGAGTACTCCCTGTTGAACTCCAGACATGTCTCTGACAAGGTTCCGGGCGTTCACTCTGAATTTCCTTCAGTGGCCCGCTTCCTGTTCAGAAGCTCCATGATTCGATGGAAGTGCCCACCCTTACAAAGACCAGGATTTCCTCCACCGAGGCTTTGCTTGCAGTCTGATTGATTATTGGCCTATCCTGCTTAAGATTGAATGAGGAATTCTTGCGTTTCTCCAGAGTCCAGAGGGCTGGTGCTGAGAGTCTCGACCAACAATGTGAATTTGTCCATGGAGAAAGTGAAACCGACTCACTTCATAAACTGCCTGGGTGAGAGACCCAGGAGGCTCCAGTGGTTGGGGACAGGTTGGGGTCCTCTTGGCTTACCCAAGACTACTCTAGTCAAGTACTGTGATGCAGTGTGGGTTAATGAGGAGTGGTTGAAATGACATCAAAGCTTTGTGACATCACAGATGCTGGCTTCACTGAAGCAGCTATCCCTCTCCCATGACCTTGGTGTCCTATGGCTTTAGGTAGGAAGCCCCGGGAAGGACAAAATAAGAGCCCTCTGAGCTTGAGCAAGAACCCAGGTTGTCTTGTGTGTTAATGTCCCTCTTTCATTTTCTAGACAAAGAGGAAAGGATATGACGTTCAGTATACCTTCCTTAAGCCAACATTTCCCCAGAGACGGCAAAGTGTCCTATTAACACTACAATTTCTAGAGATCAAGACACAGTGAGTCCTCATGAATATCTACAGCTCTCCGTGGGGTTTGTCATCCTGTGGGTGAGAGCGACCTTTTTCAGCGTCTTTTGCCTATGGGTCAGTGATGACCAGGGGACAGAAGCCCCTTTTCAAAGAAAAAGGTGAGGGCATCGATATATGGTGCTGTCTGTGGCCTCATCTTCTAGTATTCTGAAACACGCAGCTAAGGGATTAGGGCCTGTCTACCTGGCTTTCCCTTAAAATCTTTGCAAATTATTTGAGGTGAGTGACAATCTGCATTAGAGCTATCTCTAAGGAAGTGGCCTGGACCGCACCCATGGTTATCATTAGTTAACTGTACTTGTTGTGGTAATGGGTATAGATATGTTTACCAAGCCTCTTTAATCAGAAGGAAAGGGACGGCCTATATTGATGGATTGCAAGGGCCACTGGAGCAGACCTTTGGAGTGAGCTGCAATGCTCCTGCAGGACTAGTGGATAAGGAAGGTTTGGCCCATTTTGGCAGCACAGTATTACTCAGCCGTGGACGAAAATGAACCCCTGGATCTTGTTTTGACATGAAAGTCCCATGCTTTGCTGATGTAAAATCGAAAAGGCAAGCAGACAAAGGGAAATATCATATAGCTTCCCACAATATATGCCTCCAGAGGAATACCTTTGCCCTTAGTAAAGGAAGGGAAAACTGAAGGGGAAGATGTCAGAAAAGGAGACCCACCCATAGTGACTCAGGACCATGAGAACCAAGCTGAGGGTTACAGAAAAGAGACGCATGCAGGGAATGAGGGAACTGCTAATGGGTGTTCAGGAGTTGTGGCATATATTAGGAGGAGCACTAGGTCGTAATGCAACTAAAGTATCCGTGAATACTCTGTCAAAAACGGATGATGGATGATAGGCAGGATTTCTCTACAGAAGAGCAACAACAACAACAACAATTCAGAGGAAAATAATCTGGCCCTTTCAAAACCAAGAGAAGGCACAAGGAGAAAAGGAAAGAATTATTTTTTATTTATCTTTCCTTATTGAAATGGCATAGGATTTGTTTTCTTAAAATGTCCTTAACTGAATTGGGTCTTTTTCCTTGTAAATTGGAGTCTACCCACCTCTTCCATCTCTGGAATCGATGAGAAGACAGGACAATACCTTTGCTATATACCTAGAAGAGTGGTCCAGGAAAATGACTTGAACCTGGCCTTCTGTGTGTTGGCAGGTGTTGGATTACTGCTTCAAATGCTTCAGTCAATACTAGAGGGCTGAGATTTTGTAGGTTTCCTTACCTAATATTGGGAGTTTCTATGTGTCTGGGAACTTAACCTTTTCTCTCTGTTCTTTGATTTGTTAGCATAAATGTGTGGATGTGCCTCTTTGGTTATTCTTTTTTCCTTTCTACAAGTTGTCATGTGGTTTCATACTTTCAGCTGTGTGCTCGTATCCCTGTTTTATCCCAGTAATGTCTTCTGCGATTGTTCATGTTTTCAAAACTGAAGTGTGAGATCTACTGATTTTTTTCCTATTGGTTGGTTTGTGTTTTCTTTAATTCGATAATCATATGTATGATTTCATTTTTTCTCTTAACTCTGGAATTCAGTTCTTCTTCTTGTTCCTTCAGGCATCCAGTTAGTTTACTTTTTTTTTTTTCTGTGTATTTAAGTTTTGGAAATGCACGCATTTAACCCTATATTGTTTCCCCATAAAATGTTTTGGCATCATCCCATGAGTTTCTTGACGTTCCATTTCATGGCTCTTTCTGCTTTTCCTTTGGATTTACTTTCTTGCATTCATTGCTCGTTCGTGAGTGTGTTGTGTTTTCCAACTTTTAGTGTCTGTCTGTATTTCCAATTTGAACGTAATACCTTTCTGTTTTCATACCTTCGTGATCATAAGTGCACAGTATAGCTTTTTACTTCTCTTCCCTGAATTATGACTGGATTTGGACATGAGCTCATGACCTGGGATAGACAAAGTTAGGTATGCCACTGGGAAGAACATATCTTATTGTTCTCTGAGACACAATCTTACTCATGGATCCCCAAAGTTCAGGTTTTCTAGAGAGCCCATGGGGACGTCTGTTATTCCTTACCACCTTTCCATCCAGATGATCTGTCCGGAGCTTAACGTGCATATCATAGTCATGAACAATATTGGATTAAAGACAGCATCTCTCTTCCTGTCTGTTTATAGGCTACCAACGTTTAAATACACCCATGTTTTGTGGTGTATATGTGGGTAATTTTTCCAGGTTTTTGATGTTTGGATGCTCCATCAAGACAGAACACCTGCTGCTAATCTTTTGTCTCTCTAACATATATAATACCTCTAGCTGCCTTAGGCACAATCATTTTGGCTTTCTTCTCCTTGGCAATAGCGTAACCTACGTCTTCATAATTTCTTTAATTTCAGTCTATGTGTATCTTTATAGCCGAAGGATATCTCCTGTGGGCAACAGAGTTCGAGTTGTTTAATATTTGTTGTTTTCTTATGGATCTTTTCTGTCTTTTTTTTTTTTTTAATTTCAACGACTTCTACAAAGTGGTTGTTTGGGAGACTTTAATCCTGAATGCTGAATGAAATTTTGATAGGTAAGTAGTTCACTTTGTTATTTCTATTGCTTTCTGACTAGGATTTTCTTTGCCTTTCTCCTTTATGGTATTTTCTTTGTGGTTAATTCATTAGTGCGATCTCACTTCCTCCCCATCTTTTGCGTATCTTCTCTGTATGTGTGTGTTCGTGTGTGTGTGTGCATGTGCATGTATTAATGTGTGTGTGGTCGGTGTGTTTTACATACACTTACTATTAAATTTCAAGATAGGAATTCAGTCTCTTATGGATAACAATTCAATTTGATATGCCCTGAAAACTCACATTCCATCTGTTTCAGGAACAACCCCTGCAAGGAATATCATCTTTTGTCCTCTCCAATAAACACGTATTCTCACAAAACTGCCTTTATATAAACACCATATTTTGGGTGACTCATTAGAGTCTTATTGTTTGTCTCTATACCTCTTGCTTTTTCATATATTTCGTGACTGTGACGAGGGAGTGAAATGGTCTGTTGTCTTTATGAGAATGATAGATGTGAGGAAGCCCAATGCTCTCCACAACACTGCCACATGAGGGAAGTGGAGGAATTCATTCTTGCTTATGTGTTAGTAAGAATTTGCGGTAACTTGAAGGACATTGAGATGGTAGTAGTGTCTAATAACCTCAAGCTTGTCTTCAACCATGAAGGCAACAGGAAGATGACCACAACTATTGCAACGGAGTGGAAATTGACCTGAATACTACAAAGTAAAGTCCACAGAGAAAGAGAAAGGTAGTCACAGAGTCTATGAGTGAAGGTGGGAGACATTGCTCATGGCAGATTAGGGTGGTTCGTGAATCAGAGTGCAGTGATCCCATGCAGAGGACAAAGGCACAGGAGAGCAGGGCACACTGGGAACCCAGAAGGAACCTGTTTTCTAGTGCCATTGACTGTGAAGTGCACATGGTCTGAAGGGTATGAGTTCTGGACGACACAAGGCTTGACGGTGGGAGTTTTCAGATCAACAGGCTTGGCAGACATCAACTCGGAAGAACACCCTCTTTTTCCTGCATAGGACACCAACAAGCATCCAGGTGCAGACAGCCTGGAGACCATGATCAGAGACAATACCAGGAGACGCAGTGTGAAGATGGTGGGTCCTGTCAGTGCATCCTGTGAAATGCAGTGTTCGTGGTGATGTCTCAATGGGGACATAATAAATTTTGGGCTATCGCACCAACAAAATCAAGACCAAGCTACTGGCCAAGCAGGATGGTGAGGACATTTGCTGCCTAGCTTGCCAACATGAAATCCAATCCGTGGATCATTTGGAGGACTGCCTTCCTCAGTCCAAGCTGCTTAGTCCTAGGAGAACAGATTCTCCATAGGGGACAAGAAGAAAGCCTTGACCACATGCTCTCTTTTGAACACAGCATTCTGCAGGCCTGCATTCAGCTGAGTTGGTGGAATGTCTCCTTTCACAAGCACACCAGAGCCCACCGAGGTAAACCTCAGCATATTCAGCCTGGACACCAAACACATCAAACGGCAGGCCAGGAGAGACACTACAGATGACTGACCTCATGGACAGAGTCAGCCAAAACACACAGTGGATAGCATGCATGCCACACATGCACACACAAACACACACACGCACATACAAACAACACACATACTCGAAAAACCTTAAAGTCTAGACCATGGTCACTCCAGGATCTCTTCTTCCTAAAGAAAGTATCCTCAGTTTAGAAAACAGAATGTGTTCTTCGAATACAGATCGGAGACAGAGACATAGATCCAAACAAAAAATGGAAGAATCAATTGATGCCAAGAAAAAAAGAACAAGAAATGATCACGGCTAGGCAATCAGAGTGAAACCTCTATATAGAATATGCCCGGTGGTTTATTGAAAGCAGCGGCCTGGATACTCCCTGTCCATCCAAAAACATAGAAGATATCAGAGAGTCTCGAATGACAGAGATAAACTGATAAAGATAAAAAAACATAAAGACCTTCTGAAGAGAAGATTGGTTGGAGACTGGATGCAAAGTACGGGAACATGGCATAATTGGAAGATCCAAATAGTGACTGAGAAGAATAAGCCTAGAAAATAAGGAAGCAAATTCTAAGAGAAAAGGCAGAATGATGGAACATGATACTGAGCTTAGGGAATCATCATCTCCAAGGAATTGAAAGAGGTGCTTTTGTAGGAGAGTAAAAGTGAGAAAAAGAAAAGAGGACTGAACATGGATTTGAGAAATCAGGGTCAAAAATGACCCTCATCTGGGAGCAGAAACAGAGGTCCAGAATCAGAGGTACAGAGGACTATCATCTCCTTTCACAGCAACAGAGCACATAGTTTCATTCCCCCTGGAAAATCTAGGCATGGAAGAATATCTTTTGTCAATAGTCATTGGTGAATTTTTTGTCCATAGCCCAGTCACTGACTTCAAGAGGAAAAGCTATACCAGCTCTCTAAGCAGGCCAGGGTAGCTCAAGAAATACCAGCCTAAGACAAAATCCTTATCCCCTGCATTTTTGAATAATGGTAGAGCAGCTCTCTTGTCTAGAACTAGGAGGTACTCAGACGTCAATAGTTGAGTCCCGGGTTATGTCCATCAGACCAGACGCGGACTTGAAATCAACTCATGATTCCAGGGTCTTGGTATCAAATCTGGTCTCAGGTTCTCTGTTCAGGAGCAAGTAAGCTTCTCCCTCTCCAGTTCAACCCCCTGATAGGGATTTCTCTGTCTCTCTGTCGAATATGAGCAGGCGCATATTTGTACAGGATAACAAAGACAAAACGAGTGAACAATAATTGACTGGGTCCTGAAGATGTTTTATTGAATTTGGACCTAGGTTCCTATGGAGGGCAGCTAGGTACAGAGAAACTCCCACCATCCTAAAATGCCCGACATTCGCTCAGAGCTCCCTTGTTCATTCTCCTGTTATTTGTCTTCCTGGATCTCCTCACCAACTCGCAGCATCCGCTGTCTGTCATGCTGTACTAACCCCTTGTTGACATATTATGCATCCTATCGGGGCTCCTAGGAACATGCCAGGTACAGAGAAACTCCCACCATCCTAAAATGCCCGACATTCGCTCAGAGCTCCCTTGTGCATTCTCCTGTTCTTTGTCTTCCTGGATCTCCTCACCAACTCGCAGCATCCGCTGTCTGTCATGCAGTACTAACCCCTTGTTGACATATTATGCATCCTATCGGGGCTCCTAGGAACATGCCCATCTTCCGCAAGAGGCACAGTTCCTCTTGCGGAAGATGGGCACACATGAAACCATTTGGGGGATGGTCATGATAGGGTGAAGGCAGGCTTGTGCTGCCACATCTCCATGCAGTACCACAGAGGGTAGCTGCTCCACCCTGAGGGAGTGCTCAAGGTTCCTCCACATTTGAATCCTCTTCAATGTGTCCTTTTCTACATACATTTTGTCCTCCTGTAACGGGCACGGAAGTCTTCAGATGGCTTCACTTGGGCTACGGGTCTCTTCCAACACGCTCTCCATTGTCTCCTGTGGACTCCAAGTACATGAGTCAATCCTGGACCTAAGGTTCTAGGGTGTGGAGATTGCCTTCGATGCATGGTCATTTTGGAAGATTAGAACGCTTTGTTTGCATGGTATCTGGAGACGCTCGAGGTCTCATTCCTTGCTGTGGAAGATCCAGACATGTCTTTGGCATGGTTGCAGGTGTTCCCTTTGAGCTTTCATTGAGTGACCCTGATGGAATGAGGGATGCTTGCCTTTCTCCGGAGTCCAGGGGGCTGGTGTTGAAAATCACGAGCAAACTGTACGATATGGGCCATGGAGAAGGTGACACCGACTCGCTTCGCAAACTGCCTTGGTGAGAGACCCAGGTGGCTGCAGTGGTTTAGGACGGCTTTCTGTCCTCTTGCCCCCCCATGACTACTATAGAAAAGTGTACTGATCAGGCAAGGGTTGATGAAGAGTGGTTGCTACGAACTCAAAGCTTTGTAACAACACAGATGCTGGCTTCACTGAAGCAGCTGTCCCTCTCCCATGACCTTGGTGTCCTATGGCTTTAGGTAGGAAGCCCAGGGAAGGACAGAACAACAGCCCTCTGAGCCTGAACAAGAACTCAGGTTGTCTGGTGCGATAATGTCCCCCTCCCCCTCCTAGAGACTAAGAGGAAAGAAAATGACATTTAGTATACCTTCATTTAGGCCACCATTTCCACGGAGACGTTAAACTCTCCTAGTTCCACTACTATTTCTAGAGATCTCAAGAAACGGTGAGGCCTCCCAGGTATTATCAGCCCTTTGTGGGGTTTGTCATCCTGTGGGTGATAGCGTCCTTTCGCAGCGTCTTTTTCCTTTGTTAGGTGATGACTAAGGGACGGAAAGTCCCTTTTCGAATAAAAAAATGAAGGCATTGATATATGGTGCCGTCTGTGGCCTCGTCTCCTAGTGTTCTGAAACATGCTGCTAAGGGATTAGGCCTCTGTCGACCTGGCTTTCACTTAAAAACCTTTGCAAAGTCTTCGAGGCTAGTGATATTCTGCATCAGAGCTAACACTTAAGGAAGAGGCCTGGACCACACCTGTTGTCATCATAATTTAACTGTACTTGTTGTGGTAATGGGTATAGACATGTTGACCAAGTCTCTTTAGTCAAAAGGAATGGGACGGCCTATAATCACGACTTGCAAGGCCCATTTGAGCAGTTTTTTGGAGTGAGCCACAATGACCTGGCAAGGTCTAATGGATCAGGAAGCTTGGGTTCATTTCGGCACCACAGGATTCCTAAGCAGTTGAAGTGAATAAACCCCTGGAACATGCCTTGACATGAATGTCCAATGCCTGGCTGATGGTAAATGGAAAAGGCAAGCATACAAAGGGAAATATCAAATGGCTTTCCACAATATGTTCCTCTGGAGGAATACCATGACCCTTAGTAAAGGAAGTAAAAAATGAAGGGGAAGAAGTCAGCAATGGAGACCCACCAGGAGTGACTCAGGAATTTGAGAACTAAGCTGAGGGTTACAGAAATGAGAACTGCCTAATGGTGTTCAGGACTTGTGGCATATATTAGGAGGAGCACTACGATGTACATGCAACTAAAGCATCGATGAATACTCTGTCAAAAACGGATGATGGATGATAAGAAGGCATTCTCATCAGAACATCAACAACAACAACATAAATTCAGAGGAAAACAATCTGGCCCAATCAAAACCAAAGGTATTCACTGGGAGAAAAGAAAAGAATGATATTTTTTATTATCTTTCCTTATTGAAATGACATGGGATTGGTATCCTAAAATGTCCTTCTCTGAATTGGGTTTTTATCCTTGTGAATTAGAGTCTACCCGCCTCTTCCATCTCTGGAATCCTTGAGAGGACATGACAATGCCTTCGCTAAATACCTAGAAGAGTGGCTCAGGAGAATACCTTGGACCTGGCCTTCTGTGTGTTGGCAGGTGTTAGATTACTGCTCCATACGCTTCAGTCAATGCTAGAGAGCTGAGATTTTGTAGGTTTCCTGACCTAATCTTCTGATTTTCTTTGTGTGTGGGTATTTAACCTTTTCTCTCAGTTCTTGGATTGCTAGCATAAATATCTGGATGTGCCTCTTAGGTTATTCTTTTTTCCTTTGAAATGTTGTCATGTGGTTCCATATTGTCAGTTGTGTGCATCTCTCCCTGTTTTTTTCCAGTAATGTCTTCTGCGGTTTGTTCGTGTTTTCAAATCTGAAGTGTGAGATCTCCTGATTTTTTTCCTATTGGTTTGTTTGTATTTCCTTAATTTGATATCACATGTATGATTTCTATTTTTCTGTTAACACTGGTGTTTGGTTTTTCTTCATTCTGTTGCTTCAAACGTCCAGTTAGGTGGCTTTCTTTATCGGTGTTTTTAAATTTTTGAAATGCATGCATTTAAACCTATGTGGTTTCCTCATAAAATGTTTTGGCATCATCCCATAAGTTTCTTGACATTCCTTTGTTTATGGCTCTTTCTGCTTTTCCTTTCGATTTTCTTTCTTGCATTCATTGCTAGTTCGTGAGTGTGTTGTGTTTTCCAACCTTTAGGGTATGGCTATATTTCCAATTTGAAAGTGATATCTTCCCATTTTCATACCTTCATGATCATAAGTGCCCAGGATAGGCTTTGATTTCTCTTCCATGAATTACGACTGGATTTGGACTCGAGCTCATGACCCAAATAGACAAAGATAGGTCTTCCGCTGGGAAGAACATATCTTATTGTCATCCGAGACGCAATCTTACTCATGGATCCCCAAAGTAACAGTGGTCTCAAGAGCCCTTGTGGACGTCTTTTCTTCCTTAGCTCCTTCCCATTCAGATGATCTGTCCTATGCTTAACGTGGATATCATAGTTCCCAACAGTATTGGATAAAATTCGCCATCTCCCTTCCTGTGTGTTCATAGGCTTCCAACGTTTAGATACACCATTGTTCTTGGTGTATATGTTGGCAATTCTTCCAGGTTTTGTTGTGTTGATGCTCCATCAATACAAAACACCTTCCGCTAATCTTTTGTCTCTCAAAGGCATAAAATTATTCTCACTGATTTAGGCACAAACACTTTGGCCATGTTCTCCTTGGCATGACTATATCATGGGTCTTCCCAATTTCTTTTCCTGAAAGGTTTACATATCTTTATAGTCTAAGGAAATCTCCTATGGGCAACAGAAGGTCGAGCTTGTTTAATATTTGTTGTTTTATTATGGATCTTCTCTACCATTTTTTTTTTTTGAATTTCAAACACTGCTACAAACTGTTTCTATTGACGGGAGACTTTAGTCCTGAATACTGAAGGAATTATTGATAGGTAATAGTTCACTTTCTCATTTCGGTTGGCTATTTATTGGATACTATTTGCCTTTCCCCTTAATTGTATTTTATTTGGGGTTGCTTTATTGGTACAATTCCTCTCTTCCTCCCCATCTATGGCATGTCTTATCCTTCTGTGTATTCATGTTTGTGGGCATGTGAATATGTTAATGTGTGTGTGGTCTGTGTGTGTTTCACATAACACTTATGATTAAATTTGAAGGATAGAAATTCAGTCTCATGGTTAGCAATTAAAATTGACATACCTTGAAAACTCACTTTCCATCACTTTCTGGAAAATCTTCTGTGAGGAATGTCATCTCTTGTCCTCTTCGAGAAACAGGTGTTTTCACAAAACTGCGTTCAAACAAACACCACCATTTAAGTTCCTCATTAGTGTCGTACTGTGGGTCCCAATACCCTTGCTTTATTGTATGTTTCTTGACTGTCATGAGGGAGTGAAATCGTCTGTTTGTTGTCTTTCTGAGAATGATAGATGTGACAAAGCCCAATGCTCTCTGCAACACTGCCATATGAGACAAGTGGAAGAATTCATTCTTGCTTATGTCTCAATATGAATTTGCAGTGACATGGAGGACAGTGAGATGGTAGTAGTGTCTAATAACCTCGTGATTGTCTTCAGCAAAGAAGGCAACAGGAAGATGACCACAACAACTGCAAGGGGTCGATTTTTACCTGAAGCCTACAAGGTAAACTCCACAGCGAAAGAGAACGGAAGTTGCAGAGATCTTGGGAGAAGGTAGGAGACATAGCTCAGGGGTTTTTGGTTGGTTTGTGGATTAGAGAGCCTTGAGCCCATGCAGAGGGTAAAGGCACAGGAGAGCAGGGCACATTGAGAACCCACAAGGAACCTGTCACCCAGTGCCCTTTGCTGTGACACGCTGAGGGTCTGAAGGGCATGATTTCATGACAACACAAGTCTTGAGGACTGGAGTTTTTAGCTCAGCAGGCTTGGCAGACATCGAATCAAAAGAACACTGTCCTTTTCCCTCATAGGACAACAACAAGCAAGCAGGTGCAGGAGCCTGGAGACAATGATCAGAGACAATATCAGAAGACGCAGTGGGAACATGGTGAGTCCTGGGAGTGCATCCGTGAAAGGCATTGTTTGTGGAGATGTCTCAATGGGTACATAAAAATTTGGGGCTCTCGCAAGAAGCAGCATCAAGAAAGAGCTACTGGCCAAGAGAGGTAGTTGATGACGTTGGATGCCTACACTGCCAACACGAAATCCCAACCCTGGAACACTTGGAGGTCTGCTTTCCTCAGTCCACGATGCTTTGTCTAGGAGAAAAGATACTCCCATAGGGGACGAGAAGAAAGCATTGACCACATGTTCTCTCTGAACACAGCATTCTGCAGCCCTGCGTTCTGTTGAGTTGATGATTCCAGGGTCTTGGCATTGTCTCCTGTAGGTTCTCTGATCAGGGGCAAGTAAGATTCTCCTTCTCCAGCTCCACCCCCGGATTGGGATCTCTCTGCCTCTCTGTCCAATATGTGCATGTGCATCGTTGGACAAGATAACAAAGACAAAACAAGTGTACAATAATTGACTGGGGCCAGAGGATGTTTTATTGAATTTAGACCTAGGTTCCTAAGAAGGGCAAAAAGGTACAGAGATCCCCCCACCATCCTAAAATGCCCAACCTTCGCTCAGATTTCCCTTGTTCATTCTCCTGTTCTATGTTCCTGGATCTCCTAAATAACCTGCAGCATCCACTGTCGCGCTGTACTGACCCCTTTTTGACACACTGTGAATCCTCTCGGGCTCCATTGGAAAGTGCCCATCTTCCGCCAGAGGCACTGTTTGCTTATCGCATGAAACCATGTGGGAATTGTCATGAGTGTGAAGGCAGGCTTGTGCTGCCACATCTCCATGCAATTCCACAGAGGGTAGCTGCTCAACCCTGATGGAGTGCCCCAGGTTCTTCACATTAGAAACCTCTTCAATTGTCCTTTTGGACGTACAGGTTGTCTTCCTGAAACGGGTACGAAAGTCTTTCAAATGGCTTCACTTGGGTTATTGGTCTCTTCCAACAGGCTCTCCGTTGGCTCCTGTGGACTCCAAGAACATGAGTCCATCCTGGACCTATGGTTCTAGGTTGTAGTGTCTGCCTTGGATGCATGGTCATTTTGGAAGATTGGGAGTCCTTGTTACACCATTTCTGGAGACACTTGAGGTACTTGTGTCCTCGCTGTGGAAGAAACCAGACATGTCTTTGATACAGTTGTGGGGGTTCACCATGAGCTTTCCTTGGGTGTCCGTTTTCCTCTTCAGAGCTCCGTGATTGCGTGGGAGGGCCTCACCCTTGCACAGGGCTCGGATTTCCTCCTCTGAACCTGCTGCTTTCGGTCTGATTGTTCCTTGGCCTGTCGTGGCTCTGACGGAAAGAGGGATTCGTGTCTTTCTTCGAATTCCATAGGGCTGGTGCTGACAGTCACGACCAAACACTACGAATTGGGCCTTGGAGAAGGTGACACCGACTCGCTTCATAAAGTGCCTTGGTGAGAGATCCAGGCAGCTCCAGCGATATGGGACAGTGGGGTCTTCTTGGCCCACCCATGATTACTCCAGCCAAGTGTAGTGATCAGGCATGGGTTGATGAGTAGTGGTTGCTATGACCTCAAAGCTTTGTGACATCACAGATGCTGGCTTCACTGATACAGCTGTCCCTTTACAATGATATTAGTGTCCTATGGCTTTAGTTAGGAAGCCCCTGAAGGGCAGAACAAGAGCCCTCTGAGCCTGGTCAAGAACTCAGCTTGTCTTGTGGGAGTATGTCCCACTTCCCCTTTCTAGACACAGAGAAGAAAGAAATTGACATTCAGTATACCTGCCTTTAGGCCAATATCCCGGAGACAGCAAGGTCACTTATTTCCAATACAATTTCTAGAGATCTCAAGAAACAGTGAGGCCTCACAAGAATGAGCAGCTCACCATGGGGATTGTCATCCTGTGGGTGTAAGCGTTCTTTGTAAGCTTCTTTGCCTATGGGTCAGTGTTGATTAAGGGACAGAAAGTCCCTTTTTGAGGAGAAAGGTGAGGGCATCGATATATGGTGATGTCTGTGGCCTCGTCTCCTAGTGTCTGAAACACGAGGCTAAGGGATTAGGCCTCTGTCGACCAGGCTTTCCCTGAAACTCATTGCAAAGTCTTCGAGGAGAGTGACATTCTGCATCAGAGCTAACTCTTAAGGAAGAGGCCTGGAACGCACCCGTCATCATCATTAGTTAACTGTACTTGTTGTGGTAACGGGTAGACATGTTGACCAAGTGTCTTTAGTCAGAAGGAAAGGTATGGCCTATACTGACGGCTTGCAAGGCCAATTCGAGCAGAGCTTTGGAGTGATCCACAATGCCCTGGCAAGAACTAGTGATTCAGGAAGTTTGGGTCCATTTCCGCACCACAGTATAACTCAATCGCCTACGTGAATGAACCCCTGGACCTTGCAATGACATGAAGGACCCATGCCTGGCTGATAAGAAATGGAAAAGGCAAGCAGAGAAAGGGAAATATCATATGGCTTCCCAATATATGCATTTCCAATTTGAAAGTGATATCTTCCTGTTTTCATACCTTTGTGATCATAAGAGCACAGGATAGGTTTTGACTTCTCTTCCATGCATTACCACTGGATTTGGATTCGACCTCATGATAGACAAGGGATAGACAAGGTTAGGTCTGTCATGGGAAGAACATATCATATTGTCCTCAGAGACGCAATCTTACTCATTGATCCTCAAATTTCAGGTTGTCTTGAGAGCGCATGTGGACGTCTTTTATTCCTTATCTCCTTCCCATCCAGATGTTCTGTCCTGTGCTTATCGTGGATATCATAGTTCCCAACAGTATTGGATTAAAGTCACCATCTCTTTTCCTGTCTGTTCATAGGCTTCCAACGTTTAGATACACCCTTGTTCGTGGTGTATATGTTGGCAATTCTTCCAGGTTTCTGTTATTTTGATGCTCCATCCAGACAAAACACCTTCCGCTAATCTTTTGTCTCTCGAAGGCATAAAATCACTCTCGCTGACTTAGGTACAAACACTTTGGCTCTCTTCTCCTTGGCAAGAGTATAACGTATGTCTTCCCAATTTCTTCACTTGCAAGCTATAAGTATATTTATAGTCGAAGAAAATCTCCTATGGGCAACAGAAGGTCGTGCTATTTTAATATATGTGTTTTCTTGTGGATCCTTTCTACCTTTTTTTGTTTGTTTGTTTGTTTTGTTTTCGAATTTCAACCACTCCTACAAACTGTTTGTATTGACAGGAGACTTTAGTCCTGAATACCGAATGAATTATTGATAGGTAATAGTTCACTTTCTCATTTCAGGTGGCTTCTCACTTGGATTCTATTATCCTTTCCACTTTATGGTATATTCTTTGCTGTTGCTTCATTAGTACGATTCCTTGCCTCCTCCCCATCTTTTCCATGTCTTATGTTTTTGTGTGTTTTTGTGTGTGCATGTGAATGTTTTAGTGTGTGTTGATCTGTGTATGTTTCACATAACAGTTATTATTAAAATATTAGAGGTAGGAATTCGGTCTCTTATGGGTAGCAATTCAATTTGATATGCTTTGAAAACTCACATTCCATCCATTTCAGGAAAATCTTCTGCAAGGAATGTCATCTCTTGTCCTCTTCAAGAAACACGTGTTCTCACAAAACTGCCTATAAACAAACACCAGCATTTGAGTCTTTTATTAGAGTCGTACCGTTTGTCCCAATACTCTTGCTTTTTCATATGTTTCTTGACTGTCATGAGGGAGTGAAATCCTCTGTTTGTTGTCTTTCTGAAAATGATAGATGTGACGAAGCACAATGCTCTCCGCAACACTGCCATATGAGACAAGTGGAAGAATTCATTCTTGCTTATGTCTCAGTACGAATTTGCAGTGACATGGAGGATAGTGAAATGGTATTAGTTTCTGATAACTTTATGCTTGTATTCTGCCATGAAGGCAACAGGAAGATGTCAACAACAACTGCAATGGGATGAAATTAACCTGAATCCTACAAGGTAAACTCCACAGCCAAAGAGAACGGAAGTCGCAGAGATGATGGGAGAATTTGGAGACATGGCTCAGGTCAGGGGAGATTTGGTTGGTTCGTGGATCAGAGGGCCATGAGCCCATGCAGAGGACAAAGGCACAGGAGAGCAGGACACACTGGGAACCCACAAGGACCTGTTTACAATTGCCGTTAGCTGTGACATGCAGAGGGTCTGGACGGTACGATTTCTTGACAACCCAAGTCTTGAGAGCTGGAGTTCTCAGATCAGTAGGCTTGTGAGACATCGACTCGAAAGAACAGCGTCTTTTTTCTGCATAGAAAAGGCAGAATGATGTAACATGAAATTGAGCTTAGTGAATCTCCACGGAAATGAAAGAGGTGCCTCTTATAGGAGAAGTAAGAGTGAGAGAAAGAAAAGATCCCTGAAAGTAGATTGGAGAAATTGGGGCTGAAAATGACCCTCATCTGGGAGCAGAGACAGAGGTCCAGAATCAGGGGCACCAAGGACTGCCATCACCTTCCAAAGAAGCAGAGCACCAAAAGACATAGTTCCATTCCCCTTGGAAAATCTAGGCATGGAGGTATTCTCTTTAGGCAAATAGGCATCGGAGAATAGTTTGTTCATAGCCCAGTCACTGACTTCAAGAAGAAAAGCTATACCAGCTCTCGAAGCAGGCTGGATAGCTCAAGCAACACAAGCCCAAGCCAAAATCTTTATCCCCTGCATTTCTGAACAATGACGGAGCAGCAGTTCTTGTCTAGAACCAGGAGGTTTTCAGAGGTCAATGGTTGTATCCATCAGTCCAGAGGCGGCCTTCATATTAACTCAGGATTCCTGGGTCTAGGCATTGAATCTGGTCTCAAGTAAGCTTCTCCCTCTCCAGCTCCACCCCCTGACTGGGATTTCTATGCCTTTCTGTCCAATACGAGCATGCGCATATAACAAAACAAAACCAGTGCACAAAAATTGACTGAGGCCTGAGGATGTTTTAATGAATTTTGACCTAGCTTCCTATGGAGGGCAGCCAGGTACAGAGAGCCTCCCACCATCCTAAAATTCCCGACTGTCACTCAGAGATCCTTGTTAATTCTCCTGTTCTTTGTCATCCTTGATTCTCTCACCAACCTGCAGCATCCAAAATCTGTCGTGCTGTATTGACCCCGTGTTGACACATTGTGCATCCTCTCGGGGCTCCATTGGAACATGCCCATCTTCCACAAGAAGCACTGTTTGCTTATCGCATGAAGCCAATGGGTGATGGTCATGAGAGGTGAAGGCAGGCTGGTGCTGCCACATCTCCATGCAGTTCCACAAAAGGTAGCTGCTCCACCTTGAGGGGGTACTCCAGGTTCTTCCACATTCGAATCCTCTTCAATGCATCCTTTTGGACATACAAATTGTCTTCCTGAAACAGGCACTGAAGTCTTTCAGATGGCTTCACTTGGGCTATGGGTGTCTTCCAACACTCTCTCCGTTGGCTCCTATGGACTCCAAGTAGATGAGTCCATCCTGGACCTAAGGTTCTAGGGTGTATGTAGAGTCTGCCTTGGATGCATGGTTTTGGATGATGGGGATGCCTTTTTGGCACCGTTTCTGGAGAAGCTCAAGGTACTCGTGTCCTCGCTGTGGAAGAATCTAGACATGCCTTTGGCACGGTTCCATGGGTTCACTTTGAGATTTCCTTGGGTGGCCCTTTTCCTGTTCAGGAGCTCCGAATTTGGGTGTAAAGGCCTCACCCTTGCACAGGGCTTGTATTTCCTCCCCTGAGGTTTTGCAGGCGGTATGATTGTTTCTTGGCCTGTCATGGCTAAGATGGAATGAAGGATGCTTGCCGTTCTCCGGAGCCCAGAGGGTTTGGTGCTGACAGTCACGACCACACACTACAAATTGTGCCATGGAGAATGTGACACCAACTTACTTCGCAAACTACCATGGTGAGGGACCCAGGCGGGTCCAGCGGTTAGGGACGGCTTGAGGACCTCTTAGCGCAACCATGAATACTCCAGCCTAGTGTCGTGATCAGGCATGGGTTGATGAGGAGTGGTTGCTATGACCTCAAAGGTTTGGGACATCACAGATGCTGGCTTCACTGAAGCAGCTGTCCCTCTCCCATAAATTGGTGTCCTATGGCTTTAGGAATGTAGTCCCGGGAAGGACAGAACAGGAGCCCTCTGAGCCTGAACAAGAACTCAGGTTGTCTTGTGGGATAATGTCCCACTTCCCCTTTCTAGAGACAAAGTAGAAATAAAATGAGATTCAGTATACCTTCCTTTAGGCCAACATATCCTCTGAGACAGAAAGATGTCCTATTTCCACTACAATTTCTAGAGATTTCAAGAAACGGTGAGGCCTCATGGGTATGAGAGCTCCACGTGGGGTTTGTCATCCTGTGGGAGAGAGCATACTTTGTCAGCGTCGTTAGCCTATGGGTCAGTGATGTCTTAATGGCAGAAAGTCCCTTTTCGTGGAAAAAGTTAGGGCATTGATATATGGTGCCGTCTGTGGCCTCGTCTCCTAGTGTTCTAAAACACGCGGCCTAGGGATTTGTCTTCTGTCTACCTGGCTTTAACTTAACAAACTTTGCAAAGTCTTCGAGGAGAATGACATTCTGCATCAGAGCTAATTCTTAAGGAAGAGGCCTTGACTGCAACCGTCGTCATCATTAGTTAACTGTACTTGTTGGGGTAATGAGTATAGACATGTTGAACAAGTCTCTTTAGTCAGAAGGAAACGGATGGCCTATACTGATGGCTTGCAAGGCCCATTCGAGCAGACCTTTAGAGTGAGCCACAATGCCCTTGCAAGGACTAGTGTATCAGGAAGTTTGGGTCCATTTTGCCACCACAGTATTCCTGAGCCATCGAAGTGAATGAAACCCTGGACCTTGCCTTGACATGAATGTCCCTTGCCTGGGTGAGGGGTAATGGAAAAGGCAAGCAGACAAAGGGAAATATCATATGTCTTCCCTCAATGTGCCTCGGGAGGAATACCTTGGTCCTTAGTAAAGTAAGGGAAAACTGAAGGGCAAGAAGTCAGAGAAGGAGACCCACCAGGAGTGACTCAGGACTCTGAGAACCAAGCTGAGGGTTACAGAAAAGAGAACTGCTTAATGGGTGGTCAGGAGTTGTGGCATATATTAGGAGGAGCACTAGGACGTACAAGCAACTAAAGCATCCGTGAATACTCTGTCAATAACGGATGATGGATGATAGGCAGGCTTTTTCAACAGAACAGCAACAACAACAACAAAAATTCAGAGAAAAACATTCCCGCCCTCTGAATACCAAAGGAATTCACAAGGAGAAAAGGAAAGCATTATATTTTTTATTATCTTTTCTTATTGAAATGACATGGGATTGGATTCCCAAAATGTCATTCTCTGAATTATGTCTTTATTCTTGTGAATTACAGTCTACCAGCCTCTTCCATCTCTGGAATCAATGAGAGGACATGACAAGGCCTTCGCTAAATACTTAGAAGAGTGCCCCAGGAAAATGACTTGGACCTGGCCTTCTGTGTGTTGGCAGGTTTTGGATTACTGCTTCAAACGCTTCAGTCACAACTAGAGAGCTGAGATTTTGAAGGTTTCCTGACCTAATCTTGGATGTTTCTATGTGTCTCGGAATTTATCATTTTCACTCAGTTCTTGGATTTGCTAGCATAAATGCGTGGATGTGCCTCTTAGGTTATTCTTTTTTATTTCTACCACTTGTCATTTGGTTTCATACTCTCAGCTGTGTGCTTGTCTCCCTGTGTTTCCCAGTAATGGCTTAGATGGTTTGTTCTTGTTTTCAAACCAAAGTGTGGTATCTCCTGATTTTTTTTCCTATTGGTTTGTTTATATTTTCTTAATTTTGATAATCACATGTATGATTTCAATTTTTCTGTTACCTTTGGGGTTCAGTTTTTCTTCATTCTGTTCCTTCAGTCCTCCTTTTAGGTGGCTTTCATTTTCGGTGTTTTTAAATTTTGGAACTGCATGCATTTAACACTATATGGTTTCCCCATAAAATGTTTTGGCATCATCCTCTAAGTTTCTTAGAATTCCTTTGATCATGGCACTTTCTTCTTTTCCTTTGGATTTTCTTACTTGAATTCGTTGCTAGTTTGTGAGTGTGTTTTGTTTTACAACTTTTAGCGTCTGGCATTATTTCCAATTTGAAAGTGATATCTTCCTGTTTTCATACCTTTGTGATCATAAGTAAACAGGATAGGTTCTGACTTCTCTTCCATGAATTACGACTGGATTTGGACTCGAGCTCATGACCTGCGATAGGAAAAGTTATGTCTGCCGCTGGGAGGAACATATCTTAATTTCCTCAGAGACGAAATCTAACTCATGGTTCCCCAAATTTCCGGTGGTCACAAGAGCCCATGTGGACGTCTGTTATTCCTTAGCACCTTCCCATCCAGATGATCTGTCCTATGCTTAACATGAATATCATTGTTGCCAACAGTATTGGATAAAAGTCGCCATCTCCCTTCCTTTGTGTTCATGGGCTTCCAACGTTTAGATACACCCTTGTTCGTGGTGTATATGTTGGCAATCCTCCAAGGTTTCTGTTGTTTTGATGCTCCATCAAAACACCTTCCGCTTATCTTTTGTCTCTCGAAGGCATAAAATCACTCTCGCTAACTTAGGCACAACACTTTGGCTCTCTTCTCCTTGGAAATAGCATAACCTAGGTCTTCCCGATTTTTTCACATGGAAGCTATGAGTATCATTATAGTCGACGGAAATATCCTATGGGCATCAGAAGGACGAGCTTGTGTAATATTTGTTGTTTCTTATGGATCTTTCCTGACTTTTTTTTTTTTTTTTTGAATTTCAACCACTCTTACAATCTGTTTGTATTGACGGGAGACTTTAGCCCTGAGTACTGAATGTATTAATGATAAGTAATAGTTCACTTTCTCATTTCGGTTGGCTTCTCACTTGGATTCTATTTGCCTTCATCCTTATGGTATTTTCTTGGGGTTGCTTCATGGGTACGAATCCTCGCTTCTTCCCAATCTTTTGCATGTCTTATCTTTGTTTGTGTTCATGTGTGTGTTCATGTGCATGTGTTCATGTGTGTGTCGTCTGTGTGTGTTTCACATCACAATTATTATTAAAATACGAGAGAATGGAATTCGGTCTCTTGTGGGTAGCAATTCAATTTGACATGCCTTGAAAACTCACATTCCATCGGTTTCAGGAAATCTCCTGCAAGGAATGTCATCTCTTGTCCTCTTCAAGAAACCTGTGTTCTCACAAAACGGCCTTCCAACAAACACCACCATTTGAATTCCTCATTAGAGTCATACCGTTTGTCCCAATACCCTTGCTTTTTCATATGTTTCTTGATTGTCATGAGTTAGTGAAATCGTCTGTTTGTTGTCTTTCTGAGAATGATAGATGTGACAAAGCCCAATGGTCTCCGCATACTGCCAAAAGAGACAAGTGGAAGAATTCATTCTTGCTTATGTCTCATTACGAATTGCGGTGACATGGAGGAGTGTGAGATGGTAGTAGTTTCTAATAACCTCATGCTTGTTTTCAGGCATGAAGGCAACAGGAAGATGACCACAACAACTGTAGTGGGGAGGAAATTAACCTAATGCCTACAAGGTAAACACCAGAGCGAAAGAGAACGGAAGTTGCAGAGATGCTGGGAGAAGGTTGGAGACATGCCTCAGGGAAGAATTGGTTGGTTCGTGTATCAGAGGGTTGGGGTCCATGCAGAGGACCAAGGCACAGGAGAGAGAGGCACACATGAACCCACAAGGAACCTGTTTCCCAGTGTCGTTGACTGTGACATACCGAGTGTGTGAAGGGCACGAGTACTTGAAAACACAAGTGTTGAGGGCTGAAATTTTCATATCAGCAGGCTTGGCAGACGTCAACCTGAAAGAACACCATCTTTTTCCTGCATAGGACACCAACAAGCAACCAGAAGCAGACAGCCTGGAGACAATGATCAGAGACAATACTAAGAGACACAGTGGGAAGATCGTGAGTCTTGGGAGTGCATCCGTGAATAGACTGCATCAGTGTTATTTGAGATGTCTTAATGTGGACATAATAATTTTTGGGATCTCACAACAGCAGCATCAAGAGAGACCTATGGGCCAAGACCGGTAGTTGAGGACTTAGGCTGCCAAGCCAGTCAACACGAAATCCCAATCGTGGAACACCTGGAGGACTGCCAACCTCAGTCCAATATGCTTAGTCCAAGGAGAACAGATTCTCCCATAGGGGATGAGAAGAAAGCTTTGACCACATGTTCTCTTCTGAACACAGCATTCTGCAGGCCTGCGTTCTGCTGAGTTGGTGGAATTTCCCCTTTCATAGGCACACCAGAGCCCACCAAGGTAAACCTCAGCATAGTAAGGCCGGACCCTAAAAACACAAAAGGGCAGGAAAGGAGAGGCACTGCAAATGGCTGGCCTCAGGACAGGTCATCCACTACACAAACATCAGATGGCAAGCATGCCACATACACACACACACACACACACACACACACACACACGCATGTTGCACTAAACAAACATTAAGGGCCAGCCCTGGGTCACTCCGGATCTCTTCTTCCTAAAGAAATTACCCTCAGGTTAGAAAAAAGAATGAATTTAACCAATACAGAGAGGTGACAGAGACATAGATCCAATGCAAAGATGAAAGAATCAATTGATGCCCAGGTAAAGGAAGAAGGAATGATTACGGCAGGGCAATCAGAGTGAAACCTCTACATAGAACATGCCACATGCGGGATTGAAAGCAGGGGCCTGGATACTCGCTGTACAACAGAAAACATAGAAGATATCAGAGAGTCTTGAACCACAGAGATAAAACTGATAAAGATAAAGGCACCTAAAGAACTCCTGAAGAGAAGATTGGTAGGAAACTGGATGCAAATCCGGGAACATGGCAGAAGTGGAGGATCCAATTAGGGACCGGGAAGAACAAGCCTAGAAAATAAGGACGCAAATTCTAAGAGAGAAGGCAGAATGATGGAACATGATAGTGAGCTTAGGGAATCTCCAAGGAAATGAAAGAGGTGCCTCTTGTACGCGAAGTAAGAGTGAGAGAAAGATAAGAGGGCTGATCCTAGATTGGAGAACTCGGGGCTGAAAAGGACCCTCATCTGGGAGCAGATAAAGTGGTCCAGAATCAGAGGCACACAGGACTCCCAACACCTTCCATAGAAGCAGAGCACCTAAAGACATAGTGCCATTATCCCTGGAAAATCTAGGCATGGAGGTATTCTCTTTAGGCAAATAGGCATTGGAGAATAGTTTTTCCATAGCCCAGCCAGTGACTTCAAGAGGAAAAGCTATACCAGCTCTCGAAGCAGGCCGGATAGCTCAAGCAACAACAGCCCAAGCCAAAATCCTTATCGCCTGTATTTCTGAACAATGACAGAGCAGACGTTCTATCTAGTACCAGGAGGTATTCAGAAGTCAATGAATGGGTCCCGGGTTGTGTCCATCAGTTCGGAGGTGGCCTTCAGATCAACTCATGATTCCAGGGTCTTGGCATTGACTCTGTTCTCAGGTTCTCTGCTCAGGGGCAATTAAGCTTCTCCCTCTCCAGCTCCACCCCCTGATTGGGATCTCTCTGCCTCTCTGTCCAATACGTGCATGTGCACATGGACAAGGTAACAAAGCCAGTCGTGGCTAATATGGAATGAGGGATATTTGCCTTTCTCCGAGGTCCAGAGGGCTGGTGCTGACACTCACGACCAAACACTACGAATTGGGCCATGGAGAAGCTGACACCAACTCACTTCACAAACTGCTTGGTGAGAGACCCAGGCGGCTCCAGCTGTTTGGGACGGCTTGGTGTCTACTTGGCCCACCCATGATTACTCCAGTGAAGTGTAGTGATCAGGCCTGGGTTGATGAGGAGTGGTTGCTATGATCTCAAAGCTTTGTGACATCACAGATGCTGGCTTCACTGAAGCAGCTGTCCCTCTCCCATGGCCTTGGTGTCCTATGGCTTTAAGTAGGAAGCCCTCGGAAGAACAGAACAAGAGCCCTCTGAACCTGATCAAGAACTCAGGATGTCTTGTGGGTTAATATCCCACTTCCCCATTCTGGAGACATAGAGGAAGGAAAATGACCTTCAGTATACCTTCCTTTAGGCCAACATATCCCCGGAGACGGCAAGGTGTCCTTTTCCACTACAATTTCTTGATATCTAAGAAAAGGTGAATCCTCACAGGTATGAGCAGCTCTCCGTGGGGTTTTTCGTCCTGTGGGTGAAAGCGTACTTTGTCAGCGACTTTTGCCTATGGGTCAGTGATGACTAAGGTACGGAAAGTCCCTTTCCCAGTTAAAAGGTGAGAGCATCGATATATAGTGACGTCTGTGGCCCCGTCTCCTAGTGTTCTGAAACACGCGGCTAAGGGATGAGGCCTCTGTCTACCTGGTTTTCCCTTAAATACCTTTGCAAAGTCTTCGAGTAGAGTGACATTCTGCGTCTGAGCTAACTCTCAATGAAGAGGCCTGGACCGAACCCGTTGTCATTATTAGTTAACTGTACTTGTTGTGGTAACAGGTATAGACATGTGGACCAAGTCTCTCTAGTCAGAAGGAAAGGGGCAGCCTATATCGGCGGCTTGCAAGGCTCATTCGAGCAGACCTTTGGAGTGAACTGCAATGCCTTTGCAAAGACTAGTGAATCAGGAAGTTTGGATCCATTTCGGCCCACAGTATTCCTCTGCCGATGAAGTGAATGAACCCCTGGAGCTTCCCTTGACATGAATGTACCATGCCCTGCTGTTGGGAAATGGAAAAGACAAGCTGTCAAAGGGAAATATCATATGGCTTCCCACAACATGTGCCTCGGGAGGAATACCTTGGCCCTAGTAAGGAAGGGAATACTGAAGAGTAAGTAGTCAGAGATGGAGCCCCACAGGAGTGACTCAGGATTCTGAGAATCCAGCTGAGGTTTACTGAAAAGAGAACTGCTTAATGGGTGGTCAGGAGTTGTGGCATATATTAGGAGGAGCACTAGGATTTACATGAAACTAATGCATCCGTGAATTGTCTGTCAAAAACGGATGATAGGATGATAGACAGGCTTTCTCAATAGAAGAGCAACAACAACAACATAAATTCAGAGTAAAATAATGTGGCCTTCTCAAAACCAAAGGAAGTAACAGGGAGAAAAGGAGCCATTATATTGTTTATTATTATTCCTTATTGAAATGACATGGATTGGTTTCCTAAAATGTCCTTCTTTGAATTGGGTCTTTATCCTTGTGAATTAGAGTTTACCCCCCTCTTCCATCTCTAGATTTGATGAGAGGACATGACAATGCCTTCACTAAATACCTAGAAGAGTGGCCAAGGAAAATGATCTTTTGAGCCAACCTTTCTCTAGAGATGGCAAAGTTTTCCTATTTCTTCTGAAATTTCTAGAGTCATCATAAACAACAAGGCCTCTGGTATATCATCCATCTCTCTGAGGTTTTCATCCTTTGGATGAGAGAGTAACATTATACATAATAGCTAATCCTTAAGAGGAGCAATGGACAGCACTCCTTGTTACCATTATTTATCTCTACCTACTGTGTTAATGGGTATAACCCTGTTGACCAAGTCTCTTTAATCAAAAGAAAATTAATGGCCTATATCGATGGCCTGCAAGGCTCACTTGAACAGAACTGCTTATTCCTCAACCATTAAGGAGGATGAACTCTTGGTTCTTGCACTTACATGAATGCCTCAGAACTGGGTTTGTGAAATGAAAAGGGCAAGGAGACAAAGGGAAATATCCTATGGCTTCTCTCATATGTGCCCTAGGAGGAACACCACGGCCCTTAGTAGAAAAAAGGAAAAACTGAAGGGGGATAAGTCAGAGAAGGAGACAAACCAGGAGTAACTCAGAACTCTGAGGAATCAAGCTGAGAGTCAAGGAAAAAAAGAGACATGCAGGGAATGAGGGAACTGGCTAATGGGTGTTGAAGAGTTCTGGCATATCTTAGGAGGAGTACTAGGTCATATATGGAACTAAAGCATCAGTGAATACTCTGTCAAAAACGGATGATGGATGACAGGCTGGCTTCCTCAACAGTACAAAATAATAAAACAAAAACAAGCTGTCCCTTTCAAATGCAGGTGAACAGACAGAGAAAAGAAAAGAATTATATTTTTATTATGTTTAATTATTGAAATGTAATATAATTTATTTCCAAAAATGTCATTATTTGAATTGGGTCTATATACTAGTAAATAAGAGTTCATCCACCTCCTCCATTTGTGGAATCGATGAAAAGAAATGGCATTGCCTTCCCTAAATGTCTAGAAAGTTGAACAGGAAATGATTTGCACCTCACGATCTGTGTGTTGACAGGAGTTTGATTACTGCTTCAAACGCTTTAGTCACTACTACAGAGCTGAGATTTTGTAGGTTTCCTGACCTAACCTTTGGAGTGAATATGTGTCTTGGAATATATCCCTTTCTCTCAGTTCTTTCTTTTGGGTTTGCTTCATTAGTGATATTCTTCACTTCCACCCATCTTTGTGTGTCTTATCTGTGTGTGTGTGTGTGTGTGTGTGTGTGTGTGCTATCTCAGTGTGTTTCAAATAACAATTATAATTAAATTGATGGAGATAGGAAGTCGGTATTTAATGAATGCAATTCAATATGACATGCCTTGAAAACTCACATTCCCTCTCTTTTAGCCTCATTTCCTACAAAGAATGTCATCTTTTGTCCTCTTTGATAAACACATATTCTCTCAGACCTGACCTAAACAAACACCACATTTTGTGTTCCTGGTTAGTGTCGTATTGTTTGTCCCTTTTCCTTTGCTTTTTCTTATGTCTCTTGACAGTCATGAGAGAGTGAAATTGTATGTTATTTCTCTTTCTGGGACTGATAGATGGGACGTAGGCTAATGCTCCCCACAATTCTGCCACATGAGGCAAGTGGCAAGAATTCATTCTTGCTTATAGCTGGGTACGATTCTGTGGGGCTTTTTCAGGACAGTGAGATGGTACTAGTGTCTGGGAACTCCAGAATTGTCTTTAGCCAGGAACACAACAGGAAGATTACCACATCAACTTCAACATGGCAGAAATGAACTGGAGCCTACAAACAAACTCCATAGCAAAAGAGAGAATAAGTTGCAAACACTATGGGAAAAGATTGGAGACATGGTTTAGGGGGAAAGTGGAAAGTTGGTAATTCAGAAGGCAGTGAGACAATGCAATGGACAAAGCGACAAGTGATCGGAGCACACTTGGAACCCACAAGGAGTACGTTCTCCAATTCCATTGATTCTGAGCAACAGGGGTCTGAATCATACTACTTCATGCAAACAAAGGGCCTTGAGGCCTGGAGATTTTAGATCATAAGCCTTAGCATATCAACTGAAAAGTACACTGTTTTTCTCTGGCAGAGAACAACAAATAGCCAGGTGAAGTCAGCCTGGAAACCACAGTTAGAGACAATACCAGGTGACACAGTGGGAAGATGGTGGGTTCTAGCTGTACCTTAGTCAGAGGCACTGTTCTTGGAGATGACTTAATGAGGGCAAAAGAATTTTGGGCTCTCACACAGGCAGCATCAAGACCGAGCTACTTGCCCAAGACAGGATGGTGAGGGCTTTAATTGCCTCTCCTGCAAACACGAAATTCTAACCATGGAACACATAGGGTACTGTGTTCCTCAGTACAACTTGCTTCATTTTTAAGAGAACAGATTCTCCCATAGGGGACTAGAAGAAAGCCCTGTCCACAGGCTGTCCCCTGACCACAGAATGCTACAGGCCTTCATTTTGTTGTGTAGGTTGAATTTCTCCTTTCACAGGCGCACCAGATCCCACCAAGCTAAACCTCAGCCTATTCAGCCCAGACACCAAACACACCAAAAGGCTGGCAAAGAGAGCCTCTGCAGATGAATGGTCTCAAGGAAAGGGGGCAGCTATGATACAACAGCAGAGGGCATGCATGCTACACACACATACCCGCTACTCCCTCAAGGGCCAGCCCTTGGGCACTCCATGATCTCTTATTTCTAAAGAAATTACCATCAGGATAAAAAAAAAGAATTGATTTCTCAAATACTGAGAAAATTTCAGAGACCCATATCCAAGACAAAGATGAAAGAACCAATTGTTGCCAAGGAAGAAGACAAGAAATGATCATGGCCAGGTAATCGGAGTGAAACCTCACATATAACACGCCCAATGAGGATTGAAAGCAGAAAGATATCAGGGAGTCTCAAACCACATAGAATATACTTAATAAAATAAAATAAAATAAAAAGAATAAAATAAAATAAAATAAAATAAAATAAAATAAAATAAAATAAAATAAAATAAAATAAAATAAAATAAATACAGTGTTCCTGAAGAAATGATTGGTAGCAGACTGAAGTAAAAGTCCAAGAAGCTGGCAGAAGCAAAGGACCAAATTTTTGACCTGGCAGAAAAGGATTGCTAAATAAGGAAGTAAATCCAAAGAAAGAAGGAAGAATGATGAAACATGAAATTAAGCTTAGGAAAGTCATCGACACCAAGGAATAGAAAGAGGTGCTTATTTTAGGAGAAGTAGGAGTGAGAGAAAAAATGAGGGCTGAACATGGATTTGAGAATTCAGAGCTAAAACTGTCCCTCATCTAGGAGCAGAAACAGAGATCCAGATTCAGAGGCAAGGAGGACTCACATCACCATCCACAGAAGCATAGATCCACAAGACATAGTTTCATTCCCCCTGCAAAAGCTATCAATGGAGGAATTCTCTTTACCTAAATATGCGTGGGAGTGTAGTTTGTACATAGCCAAGTCACTTACCTCAAGAGGACAAACTATACCAGCTCTCGAAGCAGGCAAGATAGCTCAAGCAACACCAATCCAAGCCAAAATCCATTTCCCCTGCATTTGTGAATAATGACAGAGCAGTGGTTCACGTCTAGAACTAGGACGTATTCAGAAGTCAAAGACGGTGTCATGGATTGTGTCTATCAGTTCAGAGGCGGCCTTCAGCTCAACTCATGATCCCAGGGTCTTGGCATCGACTCTGGTCTCAGGTTCCCTGCTCAGGCTTAAGTCAGCTTTTCCCTCTCCAGCTCTACACCCTGATTGTGATCTCTCTGTCTCTCTGTCAAATATGTGCATGTGCATTGTTTGACAAAAAGACAAAAAGATAACCAGGGTACAAGGATTGACAGTGGCCAGGGGATATTTTCTTTAATTTGGACCTAGATCTCTATGGAATGCAGCCAGGTTCAGAGAACCTACCACCATCCTCAAATGCCAGACCTTCGCTCAGAGCTCCAATGTTCATTCTCCACTTCCTTATCTTTCTGAATACCCTCACCAACCTGTAGCATACGCTGTCTGTGGCTCTGTAATGGCCCTTTGTTGCCCCACTATTCATCTTCTGCTGGCTCCATTAGAACACGCCCATCTTCCACAAGAGGCACTGTTTGCTTATCCCATAAAACCATTTGGGGGATGTTCATGAGAGGGTTAAAGCAGGCTTGTGCTGTCACATCTACATGTACTTCTCCAGAGGGTATCTGCAAAACCCTTTGGGAATGCTCCATGTTCTTTGACATTTGAATCCTCTTCAATGCGTCCTTTTGAAGATACAAGTTGTCTTCCTGAAATGGGCACGAAAGTCTTTCAGATGGCTTCCCTTGGGCAATGGGTCTTTTCCAACATGCTCCATGCTTGCTCCTGTGGACTCCAAGTACATGAGTCCATTCTAGTCCTAAGGTTCTAAAATGTAGAATCTGCCTTTGGTACATCATCAGTTTTGAAGATTTGGAAGTGTTTTTGGCTCGATTTCTAGAGACGCTACAGGTACTCGTTATAAGGGCTTCTAGGCCAGAGGGAGTCATTTTGTGTTTCTGCAGTAAACTTATATTGAACCCATGCAGTAAACTAAATTGACCCTACTCCTCCCAGAGGACTCTAGAACTCTCAAAACCTAGATACAAGGGTGAATCAGGCCAGGTGAAGACATCTCATTAGAGAGGCATGCATATATCTACTAAGATAAATTGAGATCCAATTGTCCACCCATGTGTTACCTAGCATTTTTGTTTTCGTGGTGTAGCCGACTTAGCGCGACTGTGCAGTTTTTTTCGGTATTGTTATCTCATTGGCCACCTCTGTATAGCCTGGCTAAACTACCGCTATAAATGTTAGTCTGTGAGGCTGGGAGGGGTCGCCTCTTTGCAAGAGAAGGCCCTGACCGGTCAATATGATTCTCGATGCTTTGTGCAAAATTAACGTTTGTTGACCTTAACTTTGTATCAGTCTCGCTCCTTTGAATAAGGACCCTATCTTTGGAGGGCCACCCGAATTCAAATGATGAGAACTGAGCCAGCATAAGAATTTTTGGAAAAGCCTCTGGAGGTAAGATCATGGGATCCTGCATGTATCTGCAGGGTATGGCCCACTGGAGAAGCTGGCAGCAGCCATGCTCCCCAGAGCTGGTGTGGATGCGGAGATGCCCCATCCTCTCCTGGTAGATATATGGGGGTTCAAGTCACCGTGGTTGGTCAGGGGGTTCGAGTCCCCCTAGATGGTCAGGGGGCTCGAGTTCCCCTTGGCGGTTAGAGGGGGTTCAAATACCCCAAGGCAAACTCCAGGGGTTTCGAGTCCCTAGACATTCATGGGGTTCAAGTCCCCCTGGGCGGATTGGGGGTTCGAGTCCTCCTAGGCGATCAGGGGATAAAGAAAGCCCCCACCAGTGTAAGGTTATTGGTAAGAATCGTTGGGCCTACGGTTTTCTTTGCCTGGTGCTTTTGTTTTCTGTTGTATTGTTTGTTATGATTGAAGGAATGGGGAAAGCAGAGAGTAAAGGGACTCTGACTTTCATCTCTCTGTTCTTCATAATAGATGTGAGGCTTCTCACTCACTCTTTTTGTGTGTTAAGGGCTATGACTGTAGCCAACTGGGGTTAGTCTAAGAGTGAGTTAAGGTGTCCAATGCTGATTGGAACTGAGCATGGTATATGAGTGCCTAATGGACCACTTTTGGTAAGCAGAACTGGCACTGTGGGATAAACCGACCTTGAGCCAAAGACTTTAAAAAATATTCCCAAGCAGCTGCAGAAACCCCCTTTGTTTAGGGAATTCTTTGCCTTCTCTGGCCTGATGTGGACTGCCTAGCCCCTCCCCCTTGTTGGCAGGAGAGCATGGCATCTGAAGTGGAGATAGTTATTTGTTTGTCTCAAGGTTTTAATAGGTAATTGTTAAAGTGGGTTCCAAAATCTTTGGTAAACTGAAACTGTGAAGGCTTGCTTGAATGACAAATGGAATTAAATTCGTTGGACATGTAGGTCTTAACCAAATGAGATATAATGCTAGACCATTAGGTCAATATCTCATCTTGACCACCTCACAGGCTATCGCGGACCTTCGTAGACTCCAACCGACTGATGATGGTGAACACACGAGTGACAGGGTATCAGGCACTCCTCCTCAAAAACCAAGAGTGATCTCACAGCCACCAGTGGTGCTAAATCCAGCCACACTGCTCCCAGAGGAGCTGGCTGACCATCAACACAACTGTGGGGAGGTCCTAAACCAAGTCACAGAAATAAGACTGGATCTCAGAGACATGCCCTTCCCAGATGCAGAGATGACTCTGTTCATGGAAAGAGGTATGTGAGGTATGTGAGGGCTGTGGTAGTTTATCCTGAGCAGGAATTCTGGGCAGCACCCTGCCACATGGAACTTCGGCACAACAAGCAGAACTGATTGAAATCTCTAGGGCACTGCAGATGGCAAAAGGTAAAACCACCAACATCAATACGGATCACAGGTATGTCTTTGCTTCTCTCCATAACATGGAGCTACTTACAAAGGAAGGAGCCTATTAACAGCAGAAGGAAAAGGAATTAAAACAGAAGAGAAATATTGAGACCCAAAAGAGGTGGCTCTTATGCATTTCTTGTGACACCAATATGGGACTGATCTGATTTCAATAGGTAACCAATTATCAGATCGAGATTTAAAGCAAGCAGCCTGAGAAACAATGCAAGAGCTGGTTACACACCTGGATCTATCCCTACCAGATAAAGTGGAGAATTAAGAGGTAGATTTAAAGTATTTACAAAAATGGCTAAATTATATTATAAGGGGTACTGGGCTAAGACTAAAAGAGGAAATTTAATTCTTCCGCAAAGACTAGGTAAGAAGTTAGTAGACCAGATACATTAGGGTACTCACCTGGGGTCACTCAAATCAAGGAACTTAAAGGCAAGCAGTTCTAGGGTTCTAAATACGGTGTATAGTTCAGGATAATTGATAGATGTGCTCAGTGTCAGGCAGTTAATGTGGGAGGAACTAGAATTGGAAGAGGGAAAAGAGAAAGAGGTAGTGTACCAGGAATTTATTGGAAAATAGATATTACAGAAATAAAACCCGGAAAATATGGGGACAAGTATATGTTAGTTTTTGTAGATACCATTTCAGGCCAGGTTGAGGCTTTTCCTGAGAAACATGGGACGGCAGGAGTGGTATCCAGAAAGCTACAAGAAAAATAATTCCTAGGACTGGGCTGCCTCTCACGATTGGGTCATTCAATGGCTTTGCATTTTGAGTTCAGTCTCACAGGAATTGGCCAAGGCCATGGGACCAAATTGGAAACTACATTGTGCATATCAGACCCAGAGTTCTGGGCATGTAGAGAGAATGAACTGGACTCTTAAAGAGACCTTGACAAAACTAACCCTGGAGAAGGGCAGTGGATGGATGGATATCCTTCTTTCACCCTGCTCAGGGCAAGATGTACACACTATTTAAACAGGGTGACCCCATTTGAAATGTTTGGGAGAACCCCTGCTCCCGCTCTGTCCTCGGCTACAAAAGGTTGCCCTAGCAGAAATGACCGATCAGTCTGTACTCCCGTTACTGCAAGCATTACAGTCTGTATTAAAAAAAAAAAATTCATGGATCCAGACTGCCCACACTGGTATGGAGACGGAGGTGGAACCACATCCTTTCCAACACAATCACTTGGTTTGGATATGACATTATCAATTGGGGATCTTGGAGCCTTGCTGGATGGGAACTTTTACTGTTATCTTGAACACACCACAGCAGTAAAAGTAGAACACATCAGGGCCTGGATTCACGCATGTAACATCAAACGAGCCAAGGATGAAGATGACCCCCAAAGGTGGAAGCCACAGCCAAAGATCCCGCTCACCGTGGACTAAATCTAAGACTGAAAAGACTATGAGTTTGTTGTTGCTCCTATTTTTACCTGTTTATGAAAAGTATAGGTAGTTATTTAGATAAAGGAAATTAGAAAAAAAAATGGAAAGGGTACTATGAAGCGGTAAATGGGTAACTCATCAGCCGACTGTGCACTAGTGTCATTTACACTAGTGTAAATATACAGCCGACTGTACACTAGTGCCATGTACAAAAGAAAATGAGAGCGATAAAAATGTTAGAATTACATGCTCAATAAACCCTTTATAACCAGAGCATGTAGGCATGTAGACCTGGATGAAAAGTCAAGGATTGGACTAATCTCCAAAGAATAGGTAGGAATGTAAGAGCCTGGGTGGCCAGAGGGAATCATTTTGTGTTTATGCAGTATACATAGATTGGCCTTATGCAGTAAATTTAGATTGATACTGCCCCTCCCAAAGGTATTTACTCTCAAAGCCTAGATATAAGGGCAGGTCAGGCCAGATGAAGATATCCACTCAGTGGGGAGCTTATATCTACTAGGTATTTTGAGATTCAATTGTCCATCCGTGTGTTACTAGCAGTTTTTTTCTATGTCTGGCAGACGTAGCACCACTGTGCAGTTTTCTCTGTGTATTGCAATCTCAAGGCCACCTGTGAATAGCCCAGCAAAACTACATCTATACATGTTAGTCTGTGATGATGGAGGGGGTCGAATTTTGAAGAGAAGGCCCTGACCAATCAGTATGATTCTCGATGTTTGGAATGAAATTCAGCTTTGCTTGACCTTCGCTTTGTATCAGTCTTGCTCCTTTGATTAAAAACCCTAACACTTCTGTCTGCACTGTTGAAGTCTCCAGACATGTCTAAGTCATGATTGGAGGTGTTTCCTTTGAGCTTTCCTTGGGTGGCTCTTCTCCTGTTCAGAAGATTGGTGATTGGGTGGGAGGGCCTAACCCTTGTGCAGGGCTCAGATTCCCTCCCCTGAGGTTTGCTTGAGGCCTGATTGTTACTTGACCTTTCCTGGCTAAGAAGGAATGGTGGATCCTTGCCTTTCTCCTGAATCCAGAGGGCTGGTGCTGACAGTCAGTACCAAACACTATGAATCGGCCATGGAGAAGGTGATACCGAATAGCTTCACAAATTGCCTTGGTGAGAGACCCAGGCGGCTCCAGCGTTTTGGGACGGCTAGGGGTCCTATTGGCACACCCACGAATACTCCAACCAAGTTTAGTGATCAGGCATGGGTTTATGAGGATTGGTTGTTATGACCTCAAAGCGTTGTGACATCACAGATGCTGGCTTCACTGAAGCAGCTGTCCCTCTCATGACCTTGGTATCCTATGGCTTTAGGTAAGAAGCCACGGGAATGACAGAACAAGAGGCCACTGAGCCTGATCAGGAACTCAGGTTGTCTTGTGGGTTAATGTCCCACTTCCCCTTTCTAGATAAATAGGAAAAAATGATGTTCATTATACATTCCTTTAGGCCAACATTTCTCCAGAGACAGCAAGGTGTCCTATTTCCACTACAATTTCTAGATCTTAAGAAACAGTGAGGCATCTTGGGTACCAAGCTCTCTGTGGGACTTGTCATCCTGTGGGTGATCAAGTCCATTGTCAGTGTCTTTTCCCAACGGGTCAGTGATGATTAACGGACAGAAAGTCCCTTTTTGAGGAAAAAGGTGAGGGCATGGTTATATGGTGCTGCCTTTGTCGTCATCTCCTAGAGTTCTGAAACACAAGGTTACGGGATTAGGGCTCTGCCTACCTGGTTTTCCCTTAACCTCGCAAAGTCTTCGAGGAAAGTGACATTCTGAATCAGAGCTAACTCTTCAGGAAGAGGCCTGGACCACACCTGTTGTCATCATTAGTTAAGTGTTCTTGTAGTGGAACGGGTATAGACATGTTGACCAAGTCTCTTTAGTCAAAAGGAAAGGGACAGCCCATATCGATGGCTTGCAAAGCCCACTTGAGCAGAACTGTGGACTGAGCCTCAAGTTACTTGCAGACTAGTGATGAAGAAGGTGTGGTCCATCTTGGTAACAGAGTATTCCTCAGCCATCGGGGAGGATGAACCCCTGGAACTTACATTGACATGAACGTCCCATGTCTGGGTGATGGGAAATTGAAAAGACAGGCAGAACAATGGAAATATCATATAGCTTTCCACAATATGTTCCTCAGGAGGAATACCTTGGCCCTTAGTAAAGGAAAGGAAAACTGAATGGGAAGAATGCAGAGAAAGAGACCAACCAAGAGTGACTCAGGACTGTGAGAATCAAGCTGAGGGTTACAGAGAAGAGACACATGCAGGGAATAAGTGAAATGCTTAATGGGTGTTCAGGAGCTGTGGCATAGATTAGGAAAAGCCCTAGGTCGCATATGAAACTAAAACATCCATGAATACTGTGTCAAAAAAAAATTACAAAAAAATTCAGAGAAGAATTCTAAGATTTTCAACAAAAAAAATTCAGAGAAAAACAATGTGACCCTTTCAAAACCTAAAGAAGGCACAGGGAGAAAAGGAAAGAATTATATTTTATATTATCTTTCCTTATTGAAATGGCATGGGATTTTCCTAAAATGTCCTTATCTGAATTGGTTCTTTATCCTTGTAAATTAGAGTCTACCCGCCTCTTCCATCTCTGAAATTGATGAGAAGACATGAAATTGCCTTCCCTAAATACCTAGAAGAGTGGCCCTGGAAAATGACTTGGACCTGGCCCTCTGTGTGCTGGCAGGTGTTTGATTACTGCCTCAAACGCTTCAGTCACTACTAAAGAGCTGAGATTTTGTAGGTGTCCTGATCTAATCGTGGGAGATTTTATGTGTCTGGGAATTTAACCTTTCCCTCCGGTCTTGATTTGCTAGCATAAATGTGTGTATGTGCCTCTTAGGTTATTCTTTTTTTCTTTCTACCAGTTGTCATGTGGTTTCTTACTTTCAGCTGTGTGCTGCTCTCCTTGCTATATCCCAGTAATGGCTTTGCAGTTTGTTCATATTTTCAGAACTGAAGTGTGAGATCTTCGGATTTTTTTTAATTGATTTGTTTGTATTTCCTTTATCTTGATAATCATATGAATGATTTTATTTTTTCTGTTAACTTTGGAGTTCGGCTGTTCTTCTACTTGTTCCTTCAGGCGTCCAGTTAGGTTCCTTTTTTTTTCGGTGTTTTTAAATTTTGGAAATGCATGCATTTAACACTTTATGGTTTCCCAATAAAAAGTTTTGGCATCACTGCTTAAGTTTCTTTTCTTTTCTTTTTTTTTTTTTTTAAAGATTTTATTTATTTATTTGACAGAGATCACAAGTAGGCAGAGAGGCAGACAGAGAGAGAGGAGGAAGCAGGCTCCCCTCCGAGCAGAGAGCCCGATGCGGGACTCGATCCCAGGACCCCGAGATCATGACCCGAGCCGAAGGCAGCGGCTTAACCCACTTAGCCACCCAGGCGCCTGACTTCTTAAGTTTCTTGACATTCCTTTGTTCATGGCTCTTTCTGCATTTCCTTTGGATTTTCTTTCTTGCATTCATTGCTAGTTCGTGAGTGTGTTGTGTTTTCCAACCTTTAGGGTATGGCTGTATTTCCAATTTGAAAGTGATATCTTCCCGTTTTCATACCTTCGTGATCATAAGTGCCCAGGATAGGTTTTGACTTCTCTTCCATGAATTAAGACTGGATTTGGTCTCGAGCTCATGACCTGCGATAGACAAAGTTAGGTCTGCCGCTGGGAAGAACATATCTTACTGTTATCATAGATGAAATCTTACTCATGGATCCCCAAATATCAGGTGGTCTAGAGAGCCCATGTGGACGTCTGTTATTCCTTACCACCTTTCCATCCAGATGATCTGTGCTGTGCTTAACATGGATATCATAGTCCCCAACAATATTGGATTAAAGTCCCATCTTCCTTCCTCTCTGTTCATATGTTTCCAACGTTAAGATACAGCCATGTTCTGGTATATATGTTGGCAGTTCTTCCAGGTTTCTGATGCTTTGATGCTCCATCATGACAAAACACCTCCCGCTCTCTTTTGTTCTCAAAGGCATGAAATCACTCTAGATGACTTAGGCACAATCACTTTGGCTCTCTTCACCTTGGCAATAGCATAACCTACGTTTCCAAATTTCTTCACTTTCAAGCTATGTGTATCTTTATAGTTAAAGGAAATCTCCTATGGGCAACAGAATTCGAGCTTGTTTAATATTTGTTTTTTTCTGATGGATCAATTTTAGTTTTTTTTTTGTTTATTTTATTTTATTTTATTTTATAATTTCAACCACACCTACAAAATGTTTGTATTGATGGGAGACTTTTGTTCTGAATGCTGAATGAATTATTGTTAGGTAAGAAGTTCACTTTCTTATTTCGGTTGACTTCTGACTTGAATTCTCTGTGCCTTTCCCTTATGGTATTTTCTTTGGGGATGCTTCATTAGTGCGATTTCTCACTTCCTCCCCCTCTTTCGCGTGTCTTATCTGTGTGTGTGTTCGTGTGTGTGTGTGCATGTGCATGTCTTAATGTGTGAGTGGTCTGTGTGTGCTTCACAAAAAAACTTATAATTAAATTTCAAGAAGTAGGAATTGGGTTTCTTAAGCTTAGCAATTCAATTTGACATGCCTTGACAACTCACATTCCATCCGTTTCAAGAACATCTTCTGCAAGGAATGTCATCATTTGTACTCTTCCATAAACACGTATTCTCACAAAACTGCCTTCAAACAAACACCACATTTTGTGTGCCTCATTAGAATCGTATTGTTTCTCCCTATACCCTTTGATTTTTCATACGTTTCTTGACTATCTTGAGGGAGAGAAATCGTCTGTTTGTTTTCTTTCTGAGAATGATAGATATGACAGAGCCCAAAGCTCTCTGCAAGCCTGTCACATGAGTCATGTCGAAGAATTCATTCTATCTTAAGTCTCAGTAAGAATTTGCGGTGACATTGAGGACAGTGAGATTGTAGTAGTGTCTAATAACATTGTGCTTATCTTCAGCCATGAAGGCAAAAGGAAGATGACAACAATGACGGATGCGGGGTAGAGATTTACCTGAATCCTACACAGTAAACTCCACAGAGTAAGAGATCGAAGGTCGCAGAAACTATGGGAGAAGTTTGGAGACATGGCTCATGAAAGATTTGGGTGGTTTGTGCATCAGAGAGCAGTGATCCCATGCAAAGGACAAGGGCACAAGAGAACAGGGCACACTGGGAATCCACAAGGAACCTGTTTCCCAGTGCAATTGTCTGTGACCAACAGAGGGTCTGAGTTTGTGACAACACAATTCTTCAGGGCTGGAGTTTTCAGATCAGCAGGCTTGGCAGAAATCGACTCGAAAGAACACCATGTTTTTCTTGCAGGGGACACCAACAAGCAACCAGGTGCTGACAGCTTGGAGACCATGATCAGAAACAATACCAGGAGATGTAGTTGGAGGAGAGTGTGTCATGACAATGGATGTGAGAGGCAGTGTTTGTGGAAATGATTCAATGGGTGCATAAGAAATGTTCGTCTCTCAAACCAGTAGCAACAAATCTGCGCTACTTGCCAAATAGGATGGTGAGACATTTGCTGCCTAACCTGCCAACACAAAAACCCAACCGTGGAACACTTGGAGGACTGCCTTCCTCAGTTCAATATGCTTAGTCCAAGGAGAACACATTCTCCCAAAGGGGACAAGAAGAATGCCTTGACCACATGCTCTCTTCTGAACACAGCATTCTGTAGGCCTGCATACTATTGGGTTTTAGACTGTCTCTTTTCACATGCACACCAGATCCTACTAAGTGAAACCTCAGCATATTCAGCCCGGGCCCCACACACAGCAAACGCCAGGCATGGAGGGCCTTTGCAGTTGACTGGTCTCAAGGACAGGGTCAGCCAAAACACAACAGCAGATGGCATGCATCACACACTCACACAGACACACACACCCATCATCCCTTAAGGGCCAGCACTACGTCACTCCCATATTGCCTCTTCTTAAAGACATTAACCTCAGGATGGATAAAGAATGAGCTTTCAGGATACAGAGAGGAAGACAGAGACTTACATCCAAGGCAAAGATGGAAGAATCAACAGATGCCAAGGTAAAAGAACAAGAAATGATCACAGCTAGGCAATCAGAGACAAACTTCTACATAGACCACGCCCGATGGTGTATAGAAAGCAGTGGCCTGGATACTTCCTGTACATCAGAAAACATCAAAGATATCGGAGAGTCTCGAAACACAGAGATAAACTGATAAAGATAAACGAACATAAATAGCTCCTGAAGAGAAGATTGGTAGGAGATTGGATTCAAAGTCCAAGAACATGGCAGAAGTAGATGATCCAATTAGTGACCTGGAAGAACTGTCTAGAAAATAAAAAAGCAAATTATAAAAGAGAGGGAAGAATGAATGGACATGACAATGAGCTTAGGAAATCATCATCTCCAGGAATTGAAAGAGGTGCCTCTTGTAGGAGAAGTAAGAGTGAGTGAAAGAAAGAGGGCTGAACATGGATTTGAGAAATCGGGGCTGAAAATGACCCTCATCCGGTAGCACAAACAGAGGTCCACAATGAGAGGCACAGAGGACTCCCATCACCTTCCACAGAAGCAGAGCACCAAAAGACATAGTGTCATTTCCCCCTGGAAAATCTAGGCATGGAGGAATTCACTTTAGCAAATAGGTATGGGAGAAGAGTTTGTCCATAGCCCAGTCACTGATTTCAAGAGGAAATGCTATACCAGCTCTCGAAGAAAGCTGGATAGCTCAAGCAACACCAGCCAAGGCCAAAACCCTTATCCCCTGCATTTCTAAACAATGACTGAGCAGCGGTTCTTGTCTAGATCCACGAGGTTCTCAGAAGTAAACGGTTGGGTCCCAGGATGTGTCAATCAGTTCAGAGGCAGCCTTCAGATCAACTCATGATTCCAGGGTCTTGGCAATGACTGTGGTCTCAGGTTCTCTGCTCAGGGGAAAGTAAGCTTCTCCCTCAACAGCTCTACCCCCCTGATTGTGAACTCTCGGTCTCTCTGTGTAATAACTGCAAGCACATTGTTTGACAAGATAACAAAAACAAAACCAGGCACAATAATTGACTGGGGGCAGAGGATGATTTATTGAAAGAAGAAAGGTAGTCGCAGAAACTACGGGAGAAGTTTGGAGACATGGCTTATAGGAGATTTTGTTGGTTCATGGATCAGATTCCAGTGATCCCTTGCAAAGGACAAAGGCACAGGAGAGCAGGGCACGCTGGAAAACCAGAAGCACCTGTTTCCCAGGGCCATTGTCTCTGACAAGAAGAGGGTCTGAAGGGCACGAGTTTTTGACAACACAAGTCTTGAGGGCTGGAGTTTTCAGATCAGCAGGCTTGGCAGATATAAAATCGAAAGAATTCCATGTTTTTCCTGCATAGGTCACCAACAAGCAACCATGTGCAGACAACCTGGAGACCATGATCAGCGACAGTACCAGGACACGCAGTGGGAAGATGGTGGGTCCTGGCAGTGCATCCATGAGAGACAGAGTTCGTGGAGTTGTCTCAATGGGGGAATAATAAATATTGGGCTCCCACACGAGGAGAATCAAGACCGAGCTACTGGCCAATACAGGATGGTGAGGAGCAGCCTCACCTTATTCAGAGCACCAAAAGACTGCCTACTCTGCCCACACGAAGTCCCAACCGTGGAACACTTGAGGGACAGCCTTTCTCACTCCAAGTTGTTTAGTCCAAGTAGAACAGACTCTCCCATAGGGGACGAGAAGAATGCCTTGACCACATGATCTCTTCTGAACACAGCCTTCTGTAGGCCAGCATTCTGATGAGTTTGTGGAATGTCTCCTTTCACAGGCACACCAGAACCCACCAAGGTAAACCTCAGCATATTCAGCCCAGGCCCCAAACACACCAAATGCCAGGCAAGGAGAGCCACTGCAGATGGCTGGTCTCAAGGACAGCATCAGCCACAACACAAACATCAGATGGCATGCATGCCACACACACACACACACACACACACACACACACACACACACACACACGACAAAACTTAAGGGCCCGCCCTTGGTCACTCAATGATCTCTTCTACCTAAATAAATTACCCACAGGATAGAAAACACAATAAGTATTTTGATTACAGAGAGAAGACAGAGATCTAGATCTAATACAAGATGGAGGAAACAATAGGTGCCAAGGAAAAAGAACAAGAAAGGATCATGGCTAAAAAATCAGTGTGAAGCTTCTACATATAACATGCCCGATGTGGGTTTGATAGCAGCGGCCTGGATCCTCCCTATACATCAGAAAACATAGAAGATATCAGAGAGCCTCAAACCACAGAGATAAAACTGATAAAGATAAAAGAACCTAAAGAGCTCCTGAAGAGTAGATTGGTAGGAGACTGGATGCAAACTCTAAACATGGCAGAAGTAGAGGATCCAATAAGTGACCTGGAAGAACAAGCCTAGAAAATAAGGAAGCAAATTCTAAGAGAGAAGGAAGAATGATGAAACATGACAATGAGCTTAGGGAATCATCATCCAAAAAGAAAGGAAATAGGTGCCTATTGTAGGATAAGTAAGAGTGAGAGAAAGAAAAGAGGGCTGAACATGGATTTGAGAATCGGGGCTGTCAATGACCCTCATCTGGGAGCTGAAACAGAGGTCCAGAATTGAGGCACACAGGACTTCCACAGAAGCAGAGCACCAAAAGACATAATGCCCTTTCCCCTGGAAAATCTATGCATGGCAGAATTCTCTTTAGGCAAATAGGCATCGGAGAATAGTTTGTCCATAGCCCAGTAACTGACTTCAAGAGGAAAACTATACCAACTCTCAAAGCAAGCTGGATAGCTCAATCAAAACCCGACCAAGCCAAAATCCTTATCCCCTGCATTTCTGAACAATGACAGAGCAGCGGTTCTTGTCTAGAACCAGGAGGTATTCAGAAGACAAAGGTTGGGTCCCTTGTTGTGTCCATCAGTTCAGAGGAGGCCTTCAGATCAACTCATGATTCCAGGGTCTTGGCTATGACTCTGGTCTCAGGTTCTCTGCTCAGGGAGAAGTATACTTCTCCGTCTCCAGCTCCAACCCCTGATTGCGACCTCTCTGTCTATCTGTCCAATACGTGCATGTGCATAATTTGACAAGATAACAAAAACAAAACCAGGGTACATTAATTGATTCGTGCTAGAGGATGTTTTCTTGAATTAGGACCTAGGTTCCTGTGAAGGGTAGCCAGGTACAGAGAACCTCTCACCATCCTGAAATGCCCTACCTTCGCTTCGAGCTCCCACATTTATTCTACTGTTCTTTGTATTCCTGGATCTCCTCACCAAACTGAAGCATCTGCTGTCTGTTGCGCTGTACTGACCCCTTGATGACAATTGTGCATCTTCTCGGGGCTCCATTAGAACATGCCCAACTTCCGAAAGAGGCACTGTTTGCTTATTTCATGAAACAATTAGGGGGATGATCATGACAGGGTAACGAAAGGTTTGTGCTGCCACATTTCCATGCAGTTCCTCAAAGGGTAGCTGCTCCAACCTGAGGGAGTGCTCAAGGTTCTTCCATATTAGAATCCTCTTCAATGTGTCCTTTTGAACGTAAAAGTTGTCTTCCTGAAATGGTTAGGAAGTCTTTCAGATGGCTTCACTTGGGCTTTGGGTCTCTTCCAACATGCTCTCCATTTGCTCCTGTGGACTCCAAGTACATGAGTCCATCCTGGACCTCTGGTTAAGGGTGTAGAGTCTGCCTTGATGCATGGTCATTTTGAAGATTGCGAGGCCTTGTTGGCACCGTTTCTAGAGACGCTCAAGGTACTCATGTCCTCGCTGTGGAAGACTCCAGACATGTCTTTGGCATGGTTGCGGGGATTAATTTGGAGCTCTCTTTCAGTGGCTATTTTCCTGTTCAGAAGCACCGTGATAGGGTAAGAGGGCCTGACCCTTGTGCCGGGCTCAAATTTCCTCCCCTGAGGCTTTGCTTGAGGCCTCATTGTTTCTTGGCCTGTTGTGGTTAAGATGGAATGGTGGATGCTTGCCTTTCTCTGGAGTCCAGAGGACTGGAGCTGACAGTCACAACGAAACACTAGGAACTTGGCCATGGAGAAGGTGACAGCAACTCACTTCGAAAACTGCCTTGAATTGAGATACAAGCAGCTCCAGCAGTTTGGGAAGGCTTGGTGTCCTCTTGTCCCACCCAGCCAAGTGTAGAGATCAGGTGTGGGTTGATGAGGAGTGGTTTCTATGACCTCAAAGCTTTGTGACATAAGAGATGCTGGCTTCACTGAAGCAGCTGTCCCTCTCCAATGAACTTGGCATCCTATGGCTTTAGTTAGGAAGCCCCGGGAGGACAGAACAAGAGCCCTCTGATTCTGATGAAATACTCAAGTGCCTTGGGGGATAATGTCCCACTTCCCCTTTCTAGACTAAGAGGAAAGAAAATAACGTTCAGTATCCCTTCCTTTAAGCCAACATTTCCCCAGATACGGAAAGGTGTCCTATTTTGACTAAAATTTCTAGAGAGATCAAGACACAGGAGACCTCGTGTCTATCAAGAGCTCTCCATGGGTTTTGTCATCCTGTGGGTGAGAGCGTCTTTGTCAGCGTCTTTTGCCTATGGGTCAGTGATGAGTAAGGATGGAAAGTCCCTTTTCGAGGAAAAAAGTGAGGGCATAGATATACGGTGCTGTCTGTGGCCTCATCTCCTAGTGTTCTGAAATGCACGGCCAGGTATTAGGGCTCTGTCTCCCTGGTTTTCCCTTAATCACCTTTGCAAAGACTTCGAGGAGACTGACCTTCAGCATCACAGCTAACTCTTAAGGAAGAGGCCTGGACTGCACCCGTTGTCATCATTAGATAACTATACTTGTTGTGGTAATGGGTATAGACACGCAGACCAATTCTCTTTAGTCAGAATGAAAGGGACGGCCTATACCGATGACTTGCAAGGCAAATTCGAGTGGACCTTTGGAGTGAGCCGCAATGCCCTTACAAGGACTAGTGGATAAGGAAGTTTCGGTCCATTTTGGCAACACAGTATTCCTCAACCATCGAAGGAAATGAACCCCTGGACCTTGCCTTGACAAGAATGTCCCATGCCCTGCTGATGGAAAATGGAAAAGGCAAGCAGAGAAAGGGAAATGTCATATGGCCTCCCACAATATGTGCCTCGGGATGAATACCTAGGACCTTAGTAAAGGAAGGGAAAACTAAAGGGAAAGAAGTCAGAGAATGAGACCCACCAGGAGTGACTCAGGACACTGAGAACCAAGCTGAGGGTTACAGAAAAGACAACTGTTAAAGGGGTGTTCAGAATTTGTGGCATATATTAGGAGGAGCACTGAGACGTACATGCAACTAAAGCATCCGTGAATACTCTGTCAAAAACGGGGTAGGATGATAGGCAGGCTTCTCAACAGAACAGCAACAACAACAAAAATTCAGAGGAAAAAAATCTGGCCCTTTCAAAACCAAAGGAAGTCACAGGGAGAAAAGGAAAGCATTATATTGTTTATTATCTTTCCTTATTGAAATGACATGGGATTGCTTTACCAAAATGTCCTTCTCTGAATTGTGTCTTTATTCTTGTGACTTATAGTCTACCCGCCTCTTCCATCTCTTGAATCGATGAGAGGACATGGCAATGCCTTCGCTCAATACCTAGAAGAGTGGCCCAAAAAAATGACTTGGACCTGGCCTTCGGTGTGTTGGCAGGTGTTGGATTACTGATTCAAACGCTTCAGTCACTACTAGAGAGCTGAGATTTTGTAGGTTTCCTGACCTAATCTTGGGAGTTGCTATGTGTCTGATAATTTATCCTCTTCTCTCCAGTCTTGGATTTGCTAGCATAAATGTGTGGATGTGTCTCTTAGGTTATTCTTTTTTCCTTTCTACCAGTTCTCAGGTTGTTTATACTTTAAGCTGTGTTCTTGTCTCCCTGTTTTATCCCAGTAATGGCTTCTGCAGTTTGTTCATGATTAAGACACTGAATTGTGAGATCTCCTGATTCTTTTTCCTATTGGTTTGTTTGTATTTCCTTTATTTTGATAACTATATGTATGATTTCATTTTTTCTCTTAACTTTGGAATTTGGTTCTCCTTCTTCTTGTTTCTTCAGCATTGAGGTAGGTTGCTTTTTTGTGTGTGTGTTTGTGTTTATATTTTGGAAATGTGCGCATTAACAGTATTTGGTTTCCCCATAAAATGTTTTGGCATCACCCCATAAGTTTCTTGACATTCCTTTGTTCATGGCTCTTTCTGCTTTTCCTTTGGATTTTCATTCTTGCATTCATTGCTAGTTCGTGATGTGTTGTGTTTTCCAACTTTTAGTGTCTGGATGTATGTCCAATTTGAAAGTGATATCTTCCCGTTTTCATACCTTCATGATCATAAGTGCACAGGATAGGTTTTGACTTCTCTTCCATGAATTACCTCTGGATTTGGACTCCAGCTCATGATCTGTTATATACAAAGTTCGGTCTGCCTTTGGGAAGAACATATATTATGCTCCTCAGATACGCAATCTTACTCATGGATCCCCAAAGCTCAGGAGGTCTAAAGAGCCAATGTGGACGTCTGTTATTCCTTACCACATTTCCATCCAGATGATCTGTGCTGTGCTTCATATGGATATCATAGTCCCCAACAATATTGGATTAAAGTCCCCATCTCCCTTCCTCTCTGTTCATATGCTACCAAAGTTTAGATACAGCCATGTTCTGGTATATACGTTGGCTGTTCTTCCAGGTCTCTGATGTTTTGATGCTCCATCATGACAAAACACCTTCCGTTCTCTTTTGTCTCTCAAAGGCATAAAATCACTCTAGATGACTTAGGCACAATCCCTTTGGCTCTCTTCTCCTTGCCAAGAGCAGAACCTATGTTTCCAAATTTCTTCACTTTCAAGCTATGTGTATCTTCATAGTCAAAGGAAATCCCCTTGGGCAACAGAGGTCGAGCTTGTTTAATATTTGTTGTTTTCTGATGGATCTTTTCTCGTTTTTTTTTTTGTTTGTTTGTTTTATTTTATTTTATTTTTTTTGTAATTTCAACCACACCTACAAAATGTTTGTATTGACGGGAGGCTTTCATCCTGAATGCTGAATTAATTATTGGTAGGTAAGAAGTTCACTTTCTCATTTTGGTTGACTTCTGACTTGAATTTTCTGTGCCTTTTTCTTTTATGGTATTTTCTTTGGGGATGCTTCATCAGTGCGATTTCTAACTTCCTCCCCCTCTTTCGCGTCTCTTCTCTGTGTGTGTGTTCGTGTGTGTGTGCATGTGCATGTCTTAATGTGTGCGTGGTCTGTGTGTGTTTCACAAAAAACTTATAATTAAATTTCAAGAAGTAGGAATTGGTTCTCTTAAGGTTAGCAATTCAATTTGACATGCCTTGACAACTCACACTCCATCCGTTTCAAGAACATCTTCTGCAAGGAATGTCATCATTTTTACTCTTTCATTAACACGTATTCTCACAAAACGTCTATGACCTCAAAGCTTTGTGACTTCACAGATGCTGGCTTCACTGAAGTAGCTGTCCCTGTCCCATGACCTTGGTGTCTTATTGTGTAAGGTAGGAAGCCCCCTAACAAGGACAGTACAAGAGCCCTCTGAGCCTGAACAAGAACTCAGGTTGTCTTGTGGGATAATGTCCCACTTCCCCTTTCTAGAGACAAATAGGAAAGAAAATGACATTCAGTATACCTTCCTTTAAGCCAACATATCCCCTGAGATGGCAAGTTGTCCTATTTCCACTACAATTCCTAGAGATCTCAAAAAACGGTGGGCCTCCGAGTTGAGCACTCTCTGTGGGGTTTGTCATCCTGTAGGTGAGAGCTTCCTTTGTCAGCAATTGGCCTATGGGTCAGTGATAACTAAGGGACGGAAAGACCCTTTTCGAGGAAAAAGGTGAGGGTATCAATATATGGTGCTGTCTGTGGCCTTGTCTCCTAGTGTTCTGAAACACGTGGTTAAGGTATTAGGCCTCTGTGTATCTGGCTTTCACTTAAAAACCTTTGCAAAGTCTTCGAGGAGAGTGATATTCTGCATCAGAGCTAAATCTTAAGGGAGAGGCCTGGACCACACCCATTGTCATCATTAGTTAACTGTACTTGTTGTGGTAACGGGTATATATATATGTTGACCAAGTCTCTTTAGTCAGAATAAAAGGGATGGCCTACACCGACAGCTTGCAAGGCCCATTGGAGCAGACCTTTGGAGTGAGACACAATACCCTTGCAAGGACTATTGGATCAGGAATTTTGGGTCCATTTCAGCACCACAGTATTCCTCAGCTGTCGAAGTGAATGAAACCCTGGACCTTGCCTTGACATGAATGTCCCTTGCCTGGCTGACGGGTAATGGAAAGGGCAACCAGATTAAGGAAAATATCATATGGCTTCCCACTATATGTGCCTTGGGAGGAATACCTTGGCCCTTAGTAAAGGCATGGAATACTGAGGGGCAAGAAGTCAAAGAAGGAGACCCACCAGGAGTGACTCAGGACTTGAGAACCAAGCTGAGGGTTACTGAAAAGAGAACTGATTAATGGGTGTTCAGGAGTTGTGGCATATATTAGGAGGAGCACTAGGACGTACATTCAACTAAAGCATCCATGAATACTCTGTCAAAAACGGATGATAGATAATAGGCAGACTGTCTCAATAGAATAGCAACAACAACAACAAATCAGTAGAAAACAATCTGGCCCTCTCAAAACCAAAGGAAATAACAGGGAGAAAAGGATAGCATTATATTTTTTATTATCTTTTCTTATTGAAATGACATAGGATTGGTTTCCTAAAATGTCCTTCTCTGAATTAGGTCTTTATCCTTGTGAATTAGAATCTACCTCCTCTTCCATCTCTGGAATTGATGAGAGGACATGACAAGGCCTTCACTCAATACCTAGAAGAGTGGCCCAGGAAAATGACTTGGAATTGGCCTTCTGTGTGTTGGCAGGTGTAGGATTACTGCTTCAACGATTCATTCACTAGTAGATAGCTGAGATTTTGTAGGTTTCCTGACTTAATCTTGGAAGTTTCTATGTGTCTGGGAATTTATACTTTTCTCTCAGTTTGGATTTGCTAGCATAAATGTGCGGAGGTGCCTCTTATGTTATTTTTTTTCATTTCTACCACTTGTCATGTGGTTTAATATTGTGAGCTGTGTGATTTTCTCCCTGTTTTTTACCAATAATGGCTTCGGCACTTTGTTCTTGTTTTCAAACCGAAGTGTGGGATCTCCTTTTTTTTTTTTCCTATTGGTTTGTTTGTATTTCCTTCATTTTGATAATCACGTGTATGATTTCTATTTTTCTGTTATCCCTGGAGTTCGGTTTTTCTTCATTCTGTTTCTTTAGTCATCCAGTTAGGTGGATTTCTTTTTCGGTGTTTTTGAATTTTGGAAATGCATGCATTTAACCCTATATTGTTTCCCCATAAAATGTTTTGGCAACATCCCATAAGTTTCTTGACATTCCTTTGTTTATGGCTCTTTCTGCTTTTCCTTTGGATTTTCTTTCTTGCATATTTTGCTAGTTCGTGAGTGTGTTGTGTTTTCCAACTTTTAGTGTCTGGCTGTATTTCCATTTGAAAGTGATATCTTCGTGTTTTCATACCTTCGTGATCAGGATAGGTTTTCACTTCTCTTCCATGAATTGCGACTGGCGTTGGACTCGAGCTCATGACCTGCGATAGACAAAGTTAGGTCTGACGCTGGGAAGAACATATGTTATTGTCCTCAGAGATGCAATCTTACTCATGGATCCCCAAAGTTCAGGTAGTCTCGAGAGCCCATGTGGACGTCTGTTATTCCTTAGCACCTTCCCAACCAAATGATCTGTCCTGTGCTTAACGTGGATATCATAGTTCCCAAAAGTATTGGATTAAAAACGCCATCTCCCTTCCTGTCTGTTCATAGGCTTCCAACGTTTAGATACACCCTTGTTCGTGCTCTATATGTTGGCAATTCTTCGCGGTTTCTGTTGTGTTCTGTTGTGTTGATGCTCCATCAAGACAAAACACCTTCCGCTAATCTTTTGTCTCTCGAAGGCATAAAATCACTCTCGCTGACTTTAGGCACAAACACATTGGCTCTCTTCTCCTTGGCAATAGCATAACCTACCTACTCCCAATTTCTTCACTTGCAAACTATGAGTTTCTTTCTTATTCAAAGGAAATTTCCTATGGGCAACAGAAGGTCGAGCTTGTTAATATATGCTGTTTTATTGTGGCTCTTTTCTCCTTTTTTTTTTTTTTTTGGTTTGTTTTTGGAATTTCAACCACTCCTACAAACTGTTTGTATTGATGGAAGACATTAGTCTCATTTCGGTTGGCTTCTCACTTGGATTCTATTTGCCTTTCCCCTTTATGGTATTTTCTTTGGGTTTGCTTCATTGGTACGATACCTCGCTTCCTCCCCATCTTTTGCATGTCTTATTTTTGTGTGTGTTCTTGTGTGTGCATGTGCATATGTTAATATGTGTGTGGTCTGAGTTTCACATAACACTTATTATTAAAATATGAGAGATAGGAATTCAGTATCTAATGTGTAGAAATTATTTGACATGCCTTGAAAACTCACATCCCATCCGTTTCTGAAAATCTCCTGCAAGGAATGTCATTTCTTGTCCTCTTTGAGAAACACGTTACTCACAAAACTGCCTTCAAACAAACACCACCATTTGAGTTCCTCATTAGAGTCGTACTGTTTGTCCCAATACCCTTGCTTTTTCGTAAGTTTTCTGACTGTCATCAGGGAGTGAAATCGTCTGTCTGTTGTCTTTCTGAAATGATAGATGTGACGAAGCCCAATGCTCTCCGCAGCACTGCCATATGAGACAAGTGGAAGAATTCATTCTTGCTATGTTTCAGTAGGAATTTGCAGTGACATAGAGGACAGTAAGATGGTAGTCGTGTCTAATAATCTCATGCTTGTCTTCAGCCATGAAGGCTACAGGAAGATGACCACAACAACTGTATTGGGGTGGAAATTGACCTGAAGCCTACAAGGTAAACTCCACATCGAAAGAGAACGGAAGTTGCAGAGATAATGGGAGAAGTTTGGGTACATGTTTCAGATGATATTTGGTTGGTTCTGGATCAGAGGCCTATAGCCCATGCAGAGGACAAAGGCACAGGACAGCAGGGCACACTGGGAACCCACAAGGAACCTGTTTCTCAGTGCCGTTGCTGTGACACGCAGAGGGTCTGAAGGGCACGAGTTTTTGATAATACAAATCTTGAGGGCTGGAGTTTTCAGATAAGCAAGCTTGGCAGACATAGACTCAAAAGAACACCGTCTTTTTCCTGCATAGAGAAGGCAGAATGATGTAACATGATAATGACCTTAGGGAATATCTTGTAGGAGTAGTAAGAGACCTTAGGGAATATCTTGTAGGAGTAGTAAGAGTGAGAGAAAGAAAAGAGCCCTGAACGTAGATTGGAGAAATCAATATTGAAAGGGACCCTCATCTGGGAGCAGAGACAGAGGTCAAGAACCAGAGGCACCAAGGACTGCCATCACCTTCCACAGAAGCGGAACACAAAAGACATAGTGTCATTCCCCCTGGAAAATCTAGGCATGGAAGTATTCTCTTAAGGAAAATAGGGATAGTAGAATATTTTGTGATAGCCCAGTCACTGATTTTAAGAGGGAAAGCTATACCAGCTTTCGAAGCAGGCCGGATAGCTCAAGCAACACCCGACCAAACTAAAATCGTTATCCCCTGCATTTTTGAACAATGACAGAGCAGCAGTTCTTGTCTAGAAACAAGAGGTATTCAGAATTCAAAGGCTGGCCCAGGGTTGTGTCCATCAGTTTAGAGGCAGCCTTCAGATCCACTCATGATTCCAGGGTCTTGGCATTGACTCTGTCCTCAGGTTTTCTGCACAGGGGCAAGTAAGAATCTCCCTCTCCAGCTTCAAACCCTGATTGGGATCTCTATGTCTCTGTTCAATACGGACATGTGCATCGTTGGACAAGATAACAAAAACTAAAGCAGTGCACAATAAATGACAGGAGCCTGAGGATGTTTTATTGAATTTGGACCTAGGTTCCTATGGAGGGCAGCAAGGTACAGAGAGCCTCCCACCATCCTAAAATGCCAGACCTTCACTCGGAGCTCCCTTGTTAATTCTCTGGTTCTTTGTCTTCCTGGATATCCTCACCAACCTGCAGCATCTGCTGTCTGTCACGCTGTACTGACCCCATGTTGACACACTGTGCATCCTCTCGGGGCTCCATTGGAATATGCCCATCTTCTGTAAGAGGCACTGTTTGCTTATTGCATGAAACCATTTGGGGGATGGTCATGAGAGGGTGAAGGCTGGCTTGTGCTGCCACACCTCCATGCAGTTCCACAGAGGGTAGCAGCTCCACCCTGAGGGAGTGCTCAAGGTTTCCGCATTCGAATCCTCCTCAATGCATCCTTTGGGACATACAAGTTTTCTTCCTGAAACGGGCACGGAAGTCTTTCAGATGGCTTCACTTGTGCTATGGGTCTCTTCCAACATGCTCTTCATTGGCTTCGGTGGACACCAAGTACATGAGTCTATTTTGGACCTAAGGTTCTATGGTGCAGAGTCTGTCTTGGATGCATGGTCATTTTGGAAGTTTTGGAGGCCTTGTTGGCACCGTCTCTGGAAACGGTCAAGGTTCTCGTGTCCTCACTGTGGATGAGTCCACACATGTCTTTGCACGGTTGCGGGGGTTCACATTGATCTTTACTTAGGTAAACCTTTTCTTTTTCTGAAGCTCTGAGTTTGTGTGGTATGGGCGGCCTCACCTTCCGCATGGCTCAATTTCCTCCCCTGAGGTTTTGCTGGCGTTCTGATTGTTTCTTTGCCTGTCGTTGTTAAGATGGAATGAAGGATGCTTGTCTTTCTCTGGAGTCCAGAGGGTTGGTGATGACAGTCACGACCATACAGTAAAAATTGGGCCATGGAGGTCACACCGACTCGCTATGTAAACAGCCTCGGTGAGTGATCCAGCTGGCTCCAGCAGTTAGAGACGGTGAGGTTCTCTTGGTGCACCCATGAATACTCCAGCCAAGTGTAATACAGGCATGGGTTGAGGAGGAGTGGTTGCTATGACCTCAAAGCTTTGTGACATCACAGATGTTGGCTTCACTGAAGCAGCTGTCCCTCTCCCATGACCTTGGCTCCTATGACTTTAGGTAGGAAGCCCCGGGAAGGACAGAACAGGAGCCCTCTGAGTCTGAACAAGAACTCAGGTTGTCTTGTGGGATAATGTCCCACTTCCCCTTTCTAGAGACAAAGAGGATAGAAAAAGACATTCAGTATACCTTCCTTTAGGCCAACATATCCCCTGAGACGGCAAGTTGTCCTATTTCCACTACATTTTCTAGAGATTTCAAGAAACGGTGAGGACTCTGGGTATGAGCGCTCTCCGTGGGGATGTCATTCTGTAGGTGAGAGCTTCCTTTGTCAGTGTCTTTTGCCTATGGGTCATTATGACTAAGGGACAGAAAGTTCCTTTTCGAGGAAAAAGTGAGGGCATCGATATATGGTGCCATCTGTGGCCTCATCTCCTAGTGTTCTGAAACACGTGGCTAAGGGATTAGGCCTCTGTATATCTAGATTTCACTTAAAAACCTTTGCAAAGTCTTCGAGGAGAATGATATTCTGCATCAGAGCTAACTCTTAAGGAAGAGGCCTGGACCACACCCGTTGTCATCATTAGTTTACTGTACTTTTGTGGTAATGAGTATAGACTTGTTGACCAAGTATCTTTAGTCAGAAGGAAAGGGACGGCCTATACTGACGGCTTGAAAGGCCCATTCGAACAGACCTTTTGAGTGAGCCACAATGCCCTTGCAAGGACTAGTGTATCAGGAAGTTTGGGTCCATTTCGGCACCACAGTATTCCTCAGCCATCAAAGTGAATGAAACCCTGGACCTTGCCTTGACATGAATGTCCCTTGCCTGGGTGAGGGGTAATGGAAAAGGAAGCAGAAAAGGGAAATATCATATGGCTTCCCTCAATATGTGCCTTGGGAGAAATACCTTGCCCCATAGTAAAGGAAGGGAAAATTGAAGGGAAAGAAATCAGAGAAGGAGACCCATCAGGAGTGACTCAGGACTCTGAGAACCAAGCTGAGGGTCACTTAAAACAGAACTGCATAATGGGTGTTCAGGAGATGTGGCATATATTAGAGGAGCACTAAGACGTACATGCAACTAAAGCATCCGTGAATACTCTGTCAATAATGGATGATGGATGCTAGGCAGGCTTTCTCAAAAGAACAGCAACAACAACAACAAAAATTCAGAGAAAAACATTCTGGCCCTCTCAAAACCAAAGGAAGGCGCAGGGAGAAAAGGAAAGCATTATATTTTTTATTATCTTTCCTTATTGAAATGACATGGGATTGGTTCCCTAAATTGTCCTTTTCTGAATTAGGTCTTTATTTTTGTGAATTAGAGTCTACCCTCCTCTTCTATCTCTGGAATCGATGAGAGGACATGACAAAGACCTTCGCTAAATACTCAGAAGAGTGGCTCAGGAAAATGACTTGACCTGGCCTTCTGTGTTTTGGCAGGTGTTGGATTCCTTCTTCAAATGCTTCAATCACTACTAGAGAGCTGAGATTTTGTAGATTTCCTGACCTAATCGTGAAAGTTTCTATGTGTCTAGGAATTTATCCTTTTCTCTCAGTTCTGGGATTTTCTAGCATAAATGTGTGGATGTGCCTCTTAGGTTAGTCTTTTTTCATTTCTACCGCTTGTCATGTAGTTTAGTACTGTGAGCTGTGTGTTTGTCTCCCTGTGATTTCCCAGTAATGGCTTCGATGGTTTGTTCTTGTTTTCAAACCGAAGTGTGGGTACCCCTGATTTTTTTTTCTTCTATTGGTTGGTTTGTATTTACTTAATTTTGATAATCACTTGTATGAAATCTATTTTTCTGTTAACTCTGTAGTTCGGTTTATCTTCATTATGTTCCTTCAGTCGTCCAGTTAGGAGTCTTTATTTTTCAGTGTTTTTAATATTTGGAAATGCATGCATTTAAACCCTATATGGTTTCCCCATAAAATGTTTTGGCATCATCCCATATGTTTCTGAACATTTCTTTGTTCATGACTCTTTCTGCGTTTCCTTTGGATTTACTTTCTTGCATATTTTGCTAGTTTGTGAGTGTGTTGTGTTTTCCAACTTTTAGCGTCTGTCTGTATTTCCAATTTGAAAGTGATATCTTCCTGTTTTCATACCTTCGTGATCATAAGTGCACAGTATAGGTTTTGATTTCTCTTCCAGGAATTGCAACTGGCGTTGGACTCGAGCTCATGACCTGCAATAGACAAAGATAGGTCTGCCACTGGGAAGAACATATCTTATTGTCCTCAGAGACACAATCTTACTCATGGATCCCCAAAGTTCTGGTGGTCTCAAGAGCCCTTGTGGACGTGTTTTCTTACTTTGCTCCTTCCCATTGTCCTGTGCTTAACGTGGATATTATAGTTCCCAACAGTATTGGATTAAAGTCGCCATCTCCCTTCCTGTCTGTTCATAGGCTTCCAACGTTTAGATACACTCTTGTTCATGGTTTATATGTGGCAATTCTTCAAGGTTTTTGTTGTTTTGAAGCTCCATCGAGACAAAACACCTTCCACTAATATTTTGTCTCTCGAAGGCATAAAATTACTTTCGCTGACTTAGGCACATGCACATTGGCTCTCTTCTCCTTGGCAATAGCATAACCTCATCTTCCCGATTTCTTCACTTGCAAGCTATGACTATCTTTATAGCGAGGAAAATCTCCTATGGGCAACAGAAGGTCTAGCTTGTTTAATATTTGTTGTTATCTTCGGGATATTTTCTACCTTTTTTTGTTTGTTTGTTTTGGAATTTTAACCACTCCTACAAACTGTATTGAAGGGAGACTTTGGTTCTGAATACTGAATGAATTAATGATAGGTAATAGTTCCCTTTCTCATTTCGGTTGGCTTCTCACTTGGATTCTATTTGCCTTTCCCCTTTATGGTATGTTCTTTGGTTTTCTTCATTGGTATGATTCCTCGATTCCTCCCCATCTCTTGCATGTCTTATTCTTGTGTGTGTTCATGTGTGTGTGCATGAGCATGTGTTAATGTTTGTGATGTCTGTGTGTTTCACATCACACTTATTATTAAAATACGAGAGATAAGAATTCGGTCTCTTATGGGTAGCAATTAAATTTGATATGCCTTGAAAACTCACAATCCATCAGTTTCAGGACAATCTCCTACAAGGAATGTCATCTCTTATCCTCTTTGAGAAACACATGTTCTCACAAAACTGCCTTCAAAAAACACCACCATTCCAGTTCATCATTAGTGTCGTACTGTTAGTCCTGATACTAACAGTTAGTCCTGATCAGTATTTTTGGTTTGTTTCTTGACTGTCATGAGTTAGTGAAATCGTCTGTTTGTTGTCTTTCTGAGAATGATAGATGTGATGAAGCCCAATGCTCTCCGCAACACTGCCATATGAGACAAGTGGAAGAATTCATTCTTGCTTATGTCTCAGTACAAATTTGCAGTGACATGGAGGACAGTGAGATGGTAGTAGTGTCTAATAACCTCATGCTTGTCTTCAGCCATGAAGGCAACAGGAAGATGACCATGACGACTGCAGTGTGGTGGAAATTGACATGAAGCCTACAAGGTAAACTCCAAGCGAAAGAGAATGGAAGTCATAGAGATGATGGAAGAGGGTTGGAGACCGGGAAGATTTGGTTGGTTCATGGCTTAGGGAAGATTTGGTTGGTTCGTGGATCAGAGGATGGTTCATGAGCCCATGCAGAGGAACAAGGCACAGGAAAGCAGGGCACACTGTTTCCCAGGGCTGTTGGCTCTGACACACATAGGGTCTTAAGGGCACAAGTATTTGACAACACAAGTCTTGAGGGCTGGAGTTTTCAGATCAGCAGGCTTGGCCTTGAAAGAACATCGTATTTTCCTTCATAGGATACCAACAAGCAACCAGGTGCAGACAGCCTGGAGACAATGATCAGAGACAATACCAGGAGACGCAGTGGGAAGATGGTGAGTCGTGGGAGTGCATCCGTGAAAGGCAGTTTTCCTGGAGGTGTCTCAATGTGGACATAATAAATTTTGGGCTCTCACACCAGCAGCATCAAGACAGAGTTACTGGCCAAGACAGGTAGGTGAGGACATTGGATGCCTACCATGCCAACACGAAATACCAAACGTGGATCACTTGGAGGACTGCCTTCCTCAGTTCAAGATGCTTTCAATGGGTGGCGCTTTTCCTGCTCAGGAGCTCCAAGACTGGGTGGGAGGGCCTCACCCTTGCACAGGGCCCAGATTTGCTCCCATGAGGCTTTGCTTGTGGTTTGATTGTTTCTTGGCCTGTAGTGGCTAAGATGGAATGAAGGATGCTTGCCTTTTTCCGGAGTCCAGAGGGCTGGTGCTGACAGTCACAACCAAACACTATGAATTGTGCCATGGAGAAGGTGACATCGACTAGCTTCGCAAACTGCCTTGGTGAGAGACCCACGAGGCTCAGCGGTTTGGGATGGCTTGGGGTCCTCTTGGCCACCCATGACTAAGCCAGCTAAGTGAAGTGATCAGGCGGGGGTTGATGAGGAGTGGTTTCTATGACATCAAAGCATAGTGACATCACAGAATGTGGCTTCACTGAGGCAACTGTTCCTCTCCAATGACCTTGGTGTCCTATGGCTTTAAGTAGGAAGCCCCGGGAAGAACAGAACAAGAGCCCTCTGAACCTGATCAAGAACTCAGGATGCCTTGTGGGTTAATGTCCAACTTCCCCCTTCTGGAGACATAGAGGAAGGAAAATGACATTCAGTATACCTTCCTTTACACCAACATATCCCTGGTAATGGCACGGTGTACTTTCCACTATAATTTCTAGATATCTTAAGAGAAGGTGAAGCCTCGCGAGTATGAGCAACTCTCGGTGGGGTTTTTCGTCCTGTGGGTGAAAGCATAAAATGACAGCGTCTTTTGCCTATGGGTCAGTGATGACTAAGATACGGAAAATCCCTTTCTGAGGTAAAAGGTGTGGGCATCGATATATGGTGCCATGTGTGGCTTCGTCTCCTAGTGTTCTGAAACATGTGGCTAAGGGATGAGGCCTCTGTCTACTTGGCTTTCCCTTAAACATCTTTTCAAAGTCTTTGAGGAGAGTGACATTCTGCATCAGAGCTAACTCTCAATGAATAGGCCTGGACCGCACCCGTTGTCATCATTAGTTAACTGTACTTGTTGTGGTAACAGGTATAGACATGTTGACCAAGTCTCTTTAGTCAGAATGAATGGGACGGCCTATACCGACGGCTTGCAAGGCCTGTCGAGCAGTCCTTTGGAGTGAGCCACAATACTCTTGCAAGGACCACAGGATCAGGAAGTTTGGGTCCATTTCGGCACCACAGTATTCCTCAGCCGTCGAAGTTAATGAACCCCTGACCTTGCCTTGACATGAATGTTCCATGCCCTGCTGATGGGAAATGGAAAAGGCAAGCAAACAAAGGGAAATATCATATGACTTCCCACAATTTGTGCCTCTGTGAAAACCTTGGCCTTTAGTAAATGAAGGGAATACTAATGGGCAAGAAGTCAGAGAGGGAGACGCACCAGGTGTGACTCAGGACTCTGAGGGTTACTCCAGCTGAGGGTTACAGAAAATAGAACAGCTTAATGGGTGTTCAGGAGTTGTCGCATATATTAGGAGCAATAAGACGGACATGCAACTAAACCATCCGTGAATACTCTGTCAAAAAAGGATGATGGATGACTGGCAGGCTATCTCAACAGAACAGCAACAACAACAACATAAATTCAGAGGGAAACACTTTGCTCCTCTCTAAACCAAAGGAAGTCACTGGGAGTAAATGAAAGAATTATATTTTTTATTATCTTTCCTTAATGAAATGACATGGGATTGGTTTCCTAAAATGTCCTTCTTTGAATTGGGTCTTTACCTTGTGAATTAGAGTTTACCCGCTTCTTCAATCTCTGGATTTGATCAGAGGACATGACAATGCCTTCACTAAATAGCTAGAAGAGTGGCCCAGGAAAATGACTTGGACCTGGCCGTCTGTGTGTTGGCAGGTGTTTGATTAATGCTTCAAACGCATCAGTCACTAGTAGAGAGCTGAGATTTTGTAGATTTCCTGACCTAATCTTGGAAGTTTCTATGTGTCTGCAAATTTATCCCTTTATCTCAATTCTTGGATTTGCTAGCATAAATGTGTGGATGTGTCTCTTCGGTTATTCTTTTTTCCTTTACCAGTTGTCATGTGTATTCATACTTGCAGCTGGTTCTTGTCTCCCACATTATCCCAGTAATGGCTTCTGCGGGTTGTTCGTGTTGTCAAAATAAAATTTGAGATCTCCTGATTTTTTTCCTATTGGTTTGTTTGTATTTCCTTAATTTTGACAATCACATGTATGATTCAATATTTCTGTTAACTTTGGAGGTCGAATTTCTTCATCTTGTTCTTTCAGTCATCCTTTTAGGTTGCTTTATTTCTCGGTGTTTTTAAATTTTGGAAATGCATGCATTTATTTCTATGTGGTTTCCCCATAAAATGTTTTGGCATCATCCTCTAAGTTTCTTAGAATTCCTTCGTTCATGGCTCTTTCTGCTTTTCCTTTCGATTTTCTTTCATGCATTCATTGCTAGTTCGTTAGTGTGTTGTGTTTTCCAACTTTTAGTCTCTGGCTGTATTTCCAATTTGAAAGCGATATGTTCCTGGTTTCATACCTTCGTGATCATAAGTGCACTGTTTAGGTTTTGACTTCTCTTCCATGAATTATGACTGGATTTGGCCTCGAGCTCATGACCTGAGATAGACAAAGTTAGGTCTGCTGCTGGGACGAACATATCATATTGTCCTCAGAGACGCAATCTTTCTCATGGATCCCCAGAGTTCAGTGGTCTCGAGAGCCCATGTGGACATCTGTTATTCCTTAGCACCTTCCCATCCAGATGTACTGTCCTGTGCTTAACGTGGATATCATAGTTGCCAAAGTATTGGATAAAAGACGCCATCTCTGTTCCTGTGTGTTCATAGGCTTCCAACGTTTAGATACACCGATGTTCGAGGTATATATGTTGGCAATTCTTCCAGGTTTCTGTTGTTTTGATGCTCCATCTAGACAAAACGCCTTCCGCTTAGCTATTGCCTCTCGAAGGCATAAAATCACTCTTGCTGACTTAGGCACAAACACTTTGGCTCTCTTCTCCTTGGAAATAGCATAACCTACATCTTCCCGATTTCTTCAATTGCAAGCTATGAGTATATTTATAGTCGAAGAATATCTCCTATGGGCATCAGAAGGATTAGCTTGTTTAATATTTGCTGTTTTTTTATTAATGTTTTCTAACTTTTGTTTTGTTTTGTTTTGTTTTGAAATTTCAACCACTTTTAACAACTGTTTGTATTGACGGGAGACTTTAGTCCTGAGTACTGAATGTATTATTGATAAGATATAGTTCACTTTCTCATTTCTATTGGCTTCTCGTGGATTCTATTTCCTTTCACCTATATGGTATTTTCTGGGTTTGCTTCATTGGTACGATTCCTCGCTTTCTCCCCATCTTTTGCATGTCTTATCTTTGTGTGTGTTCATGTGTGTGTGCATGTGTTAATGTTGTGTAGTGTGTGTGTCTTTCACATCACAATTATTATTAAAATACGAGAGAATGGAATTCGGTCTCTTGTGGGTAGCAATTCAATTTGACATGCCTTAAAACTCACATTCCATCGGTTTCAGGAAATCTCCTGCAAGGAATGTCATCTCATCTCTTGTCTTCTTCAAGAAACTCGTGTTCTCACAAAACTGCCTTCCAACAAACACCACCATTTGAATTAATTGAAGTCATACTGTGAGTCCCAATACTCTTTCTCTTTCGTATGTTTCTTGACTGTCATTAGTTAGTGAAGTCGTCTGTTTGTTGTCTTCCAGAGCATGATCTATGGAAAAGCCCAATGCTCTCTGCAAGACTGCCATAAGAGACAAGTGGAAGAATTCCTTCTTGCTTATGTCTCAGTACGAATTGTGGTGACATGAAAGACAGTGAGATGGTAGTAGTGACTAATAATCCAATGCTTCTTCAGCCATGAAGGCAACAGGAAGATGAACACAACAACTGCAGTGGGTTGGAAATTGACCTGAAACCTACAAGGTAAACTCCAGAGCGAAAGAGAACGGAAGTTGCAGAGATGATGTGAGAAGTTTGGAGACATGGCTCAGGGAGATTTTGTTGGTTTGTGGATCAGAGGGCTGGAGCTCATAAAGAGGACCAAGGCACTGGAGAGCAGGGCACCCCGGGAACCCACAAGGAACCTGTTTCCCAGTGCCATTGACTGTGACACGCCGAGGGTCTGCAGGGCATGACTACTTGGCAACACAAGTGTTGAGGGCTGAAGTTTTCATGTCAGCCGGCTTGGAAGACATTGACTTGAAAGAACACCATCTTTTTCCTACATATGACACCCACAACGGCCAGGAGCACACAGACTGGAGACAATGATCAGAGAGAGAAAATACCAAGAGACGAGGTGGGAAGATGGTGAGATGTGGGAGTGATTCTGTGAAAGGCAGTGTTCGTGGAGATGACTCAATGTGGACATCATAAATTTTGGGCTCTCGCAACAGCAGCATCAAGACAGAGCTCATGGCCAGACAGGTAGGTGAGGACATAGGCTGCCTAGCCAGCCACATGAAATCCCAACCGTGGAACACTTGGAGGACTGCTTTCCTCAGTCGAAGATGCTAAGTCCAAGAGAAGAGACTCTCCCATAGGTGATGAGAAGAAAGCTTTGACCACATGTTCTGTTCTGAACACAGCATTCTGCAGGAATGCGTTCTGTTGAGGTGGCGGAGTTTCTCCTTTCACAGGCACACCAGAGCCCACCAAGGTATATCTCAGAATATTCAGCCCGGACCCTAAAAACATCAAACGGCCCGAAAGTAGAGCTACTACAAATGACTTGCCCTTAGGACAGGGTCAGTCACAACACCAACAGCAGATGGCCTGCATGCCACATTCACACTCAAAAACAAAAACACACGCACGCACTCAACAAATCTTAAGGGCCAGCCCTGGGTCACTCACAGATCCTTTCCTCCTATAGAAATTACCCTCAGGTTAGAAAACAGAATGAGTTTAACAAATACAGAGAGGTGACAGAAACCTAGATCCATCGCAAAGATGGAAGATTCAATTGATACCCAGGTAAAAGAAGAAGGAATGATTACGGCTAGGCAATCAGAGTGAAACCACTACATAGAACACACCCGATGCGGGATTGAAAGCGGCGGCCTGGATACTTGCTGTACATCAGAAAACATAGGAGATATCAGAGAGTCTCGAACTGCAGAGTTAAAACTGATAAAGATAAAATCACCTAAAGAACTCCTGAAGAGAAGATTGGCAGGAGACTGGATGCAGTCTGGGAGCATGGTCGAAGTGGAAGATACAATTAGGGAACGGGAAGAACAAGCCTAGAAAATAAGAACGCAAATTCTAAGAGCGAAGGCAGAATGATGGAACATGATAGTGAGCTTAGGAAAACTCCAAGGAAATGAAAGAGGTGCCTCTTGTAGGCGAAGTAAGAGTGAGAGAAAGATAAGAGAGCTTATTCTAGATTGGAGAACTCAGGGCTGAAATGGACCCTCATCTGGGAGCAGAGAAAGTGGTCCAGAATCAGAGGCACAGAGGACTCCCATCACCTTCCACAGAAGCGGAGCACCTAAAGACATAGTGCCATTCCCCCTGGGAAATCTAGGCATGGAGGTATTCAGTTTAGGCAAATAGGCATCGGAGAATAGTTTGTCCATAGCCCAATCACTGACTTCAAGAGGAAAAGCTATACCAGCTCTCGAAGCAGGCCGGATAGCTCAAGCAACACCAGCCCAAGCCAAAATCCTTATCCCCTGCATTTCTGAACAATGGCAGCACAGCGGTTCTATGTAGAACCAGGAGGTATTCAGAAGTCAAATGTTGGGTCCCGGGTTGTCTCCATCAGTTCAGAGGCGGCCTTCAGATCAACTCATGATTCCAGGGTCTTGGCATTGACTCTGTTCTCAGGTTATCTGCTCAAAGACAAGTAAGCTTCTCCCTCTCCAGCTCACCCCCTGATCGGATCTCTCTGCTTCTCTGTCCAAACGTGCATGTGCACATTGGATAAAATAACAAAGACAAAAACAGTGCACAATAAATGACTGGGGTCAGGGATGTTTATTGAATTTGGACCTAGGTTCCTATGGAGGGCAGCCAGGTACAGAGAACCTCCCACCATCCTAAAATGCCCGACCTTTGCTCAGAGCTCCCTTGTTCATTCTCCTGTTCTTTGCCTTCCTGGATCTCCTCACCAACCTGCAGCATCCGCTGTCTGTCGCGCTGTACTGACCCCTTGTTAACACATTGTGCATCATTCCTGGGGATCCAATCGAACATAACCATCTTCCGCAAGAGGCACAGTTTTCTTATCGCATGTAACCATTTGGGGTATGGTCATGAGAGGGTGAAGGATGGTTTGTGCTGCCATACCTCCATTCAGTTCCACAGAGGGTAGCTGCTCCACCCTGAGGGAGTGCTCAAGGTTCTTCCACATTCGAATCCTCTTCCATGCGTCCTTTTGGACATACATGTTGTCTTCCAGAAACGGGTCCGGAAGTCTTTCAGATGGCTTCACCTGTGCTATGGGTCTCTTCCAACCTGCTCTCCTTTGCCTCTGTGGACTCCAAGAACATGATTCCGTCCTGGACCTAAGGTTCTAGGGTGTACTGTCTGCCTTGGATGCATGGACTTTTTGGAAGTTTGGGAGGCCTTGTTGGCACCGTTTCTGGAGATGCTCGAGGTACTCGTGTTTTTGCTGTGGAGGACTCCAACATGTGATTGGCACGGTTGTGGGGACTCACTTTGAGCTTCCCTTGGGTGGCCCTTTTCCTGTTCAGATGCTCCATGTTAGGGTGGGTGGGCCTTACACTTGTGCAGGGCTTGGATTTCCTCCCCTGAGGCTTTGCTTGTGGTCTGTTAGTTTCTTGGCCTGTCGTGGCTAAGATGGAGTGAGTGTTCCTTGCCTTTTTCTGAGGTCCAGAGGGCTGGTGTTGACAGTCACGACCAAACACTATGAATTGAGCCCTGAAGAAGGTGACACCGACTCGCTTCGCAAGCGCCTTGGTGAGAGACCCAGGCGGCTCCAGCGGTTTGGAATGGCTTGGGGTCATCTTGGCCCACCAATGACTACTCCAGTCAAGTGTAGTGATCAGGCCTGGGTTGATGAGGAGTGGTTGCTATGACCTCAAAATTTTGTGACATCACAGATGCTGGCTTCACTGAAGCAGCTGTCCCTCTCCCATGACCTTGGTGTCTATGGCTTTAAGTAGGAAGCCACGGGAAAGACAGAACTTGAGCCCTCTGAACCTGATCAAGAACTCAGGATGTCTTGTGGGTTAATGTCCAACTTCCCCTTTCTGGAGACATAGAGAAAGGATTTCCTAGGTATCTTATGGTTTTGGATGCAATTGCAAATGGGATTGACTCCTTAATCTCTCTTTCTTCTGTCTTGCTGTTGGTGTATAGAAATGCAACTGATTTCTGTGCATTGATTTTATATCCTGACACTTTACTGAATTCCTGTATAAGTTCTAGCAGTTTTGGAGTGGAGTCTTTTGGGTTTTCCACATATAGTATCATATCATCTGCGTAGAGTGAAAATTTGACTTCTTCTTTGCCGATTTGAATGCCTTTAATTTCCTTTTGTTGTCTGATTGCTGAGGCTAGGACCTCTAGTACTATGTTGAATAGCAGTGGTGATAATGGTCATCCCTGCCGTGTTCCTGACCTTAGTGGAAAAGCTTTCAGTTTTTCTCCATTGAGAATGATATTTGCGGTGGTTTTTTCATAGATGGCTTTGATGATATAGAGGTATGTGCCCTCTATCCCTACCCTTTGAAGAGTTTTGATCAGGAAGGGATGCAGTACTTTGTCAAATGCTTTTTGAGTATCTATGGAGAGTATCATATGTTTCTTTTCTGTCTTTTATTGATGTGTTGTATCACATTGACTGATTTGCGGATGTTGAACCAACCTTGCAGCCCTGGAATAAATCCCACTTGGTCGTGGTGAATAATCTTTTTAATGTACTGTTGAATCCTATTGGCTAGTATTTTGTTGAGTATTTTCGCATCTGTGTTCATCAAGGATATCGGTCTATAGCTCTCTTTTTTGGTGGGATCCTTGTCTGGTTTTGGGATCAAGGTGATGCTGGCCTCATAAAATTAGTTTGGAAGTTTTCCTTCCATTTCTATTTTTTGGAACAGTTTCAAGAGAATAGGAATTAGTTCTTCTTTAAATGTTTGGTAGAATTCCCCCGGGAAGCCGACTGGCCCTGGGCTTTTGTTTGTTTGGGGATTTTTAATGACTGTTTCAATCTCCTTACTGGTTATGGGTCTGTTCAGGCTTTCTATTTCTTCCTAGTTCAGTTGTGGTAGTTTATATGTTTCTAGGAATGCATCCATTTCTTCCAGATTGTCAAATTTATTGCCGTAGAGTTGCTCATAGTATGTTCTTATAATAGTTTGTATTTCTTTGGTGTTAGTTGTGATCTCTCCTCTTTCATTCATGATTTTATTTATTTGGGTCCTTTCTCTTTTCTTTTTGATAAGTCGGGCCAGGGGTTTATCAATTTTATTAATTCTTTCAAAGAACCAGCTCCTAGTTTCGTTGATTTGTTCTATTGTCTTTTTGGTTTCTATTTCATTGATTTCTGCTCTGATCTTTATGATTTCTCTTCTCCTGCTGGGCTTAGGGTTTCTTTCTTGTTCTTTCTCCAGCTCCTTTAGGTGTAGGTTTAGGTTGTCTACCTGAGACCTTTCTTGTTTCTTGAGAAAGGCTTGTATCGCTATATATTTTCCTCTCAGGACTGCCTTTGTTGTGTCCCACATATTTTGAACCATTGTATTTTAATTATCATTTGTTTCCATGATTTTTTTCAATTCTTCTTTAATTTCCCTATTGACCCATTCATTCTTTAGAAGGATACTGTTTAGTCTCCATGTATTTGGGTTCTTTCCAAAATTCCTTTTGTGGTTGAGTTCTAGCTTTAGAGCATTGTGGTCTGAAAATATGCAGGGAATGATTCCAATCTTTTGATACTGGTTGAGTCCTGATTTAGGACCGAGGATGTGATCTATTCTGGAGAATGTTCCATGTGCACTAGAGAGAATGTGTATTCTGTTGCTTTGGGATGAAATATTCTGAAAATATCTGTGATGTCCATCTGTCCAGTGTGTCGTTTAAGGCCTTTATTTCCTTGCTGATCTTTTCCTTGGATGACCTGTCCATTTCAGTGAGGGGAGTGTTAAAGTCCCCTACTATTATTGTATTATTATTGATGTGTTTCTTTGATTTTTTTTTATTAATTGGTTTATATAGTTGGCTGCTCCCACGTTGGGGGCATAGTTATTTACAATTGTTAAATCTTCTTGTTGGACAGACCCTTTGAGTATGATATAGCGTCCTTCCTCATCTCTTATTATAGTCTTTCGCTTAAAATCTAATTGATCTGATATAAGGATTGCCACTCCTGCTTTCTTCTGATGTCCATTAGCATGGTAAATTATTTTCCACCCCCTCACTTTAAATCTGGAGGTGTTTCTGGCTTAAAATGAGTTTCTTGGAGGCAACATACAGATGGGTTTTGTTTTTTTATCCATTCTGATACCCTTGTCTTTTGACAGGGGCATTTAGCCCATTCACATTCAGGGTAACTATTGAGAGATTTGAATTTAGTGCCATTGTATTGCCTGTAAGGCGACTGTTACTGTATATGGTCTCTGTTCCTTTCTGATCTACCACTTGTAGGCTCTCTCTTTGCTTAGAAGACCCCTTTCCATATTTCCTGTAGAGCTGGTTTGGTATTTGCAAATTCTTTCAGTTTTTGTTTGTCCTGGAAGCTTTTAATCTCTCCTTCTATTTTCAATGATAGCCTAGCTGGATATAGTATTCTTGGTTGCATGTTTTTCTCGTTTAGTGCTCTGAAAATATCATGCCAGCTCTTTCTGGCCTGCCAGGTCTCTGTGGATAAGTCAGCTGCCAATCTAATATTTTTACCATTGTATGTTACAGACTTTTTTTCCCGGGCTGCTTTCAGGATTTTTTCTTTGTCACTGAGACTTGTAAATTTTACTATTAGGTTACGGGGTGTGGGCCTATTCTTATTGATTTTGAGGGGCGTTCTCTGAACCTCCTGAATTTTGATGCTCGTTCCCTTTGCCATATTGGGGAAATTCTCCCCAATAATTCTCTCTAGTATACCTTCTGCTCCCCTCTCTTTCTTCTTTTTCTGGAATCCCAATTATTCTAATGTTGTTTCGTCTTATGGTGTCACTTATCTCTCGAATTCTCCCCTCGTGATCCAGTAGCTGTTTGTCCCTCTTTTGCTCAGCTTCTTTATTCTCTGTCATTTGGTCTTCTATATCACTAATTCTTTCTTCTGCCTCATTTATCCTAGCAGTGAGAGCCTCCATTTTTGATTGCACCTCATTAATAGCTTTTTTGATTTCAACTTGGTTAGATTTTAGTTCTTTCATTTCTCCAGAAAGGGCTTTTATATCTCTCGAGAGGGTTTCTCTAATATCTTCCATGCCTTTTTCGAGCCCGGCTAGAACCTTGAGAATTGTCATTCTGAACTCTAGATCTGACATATTACCTATGTCTGTATTGATTAGGTCCCTAGACTTCGGTACTGCCTCTTGTTCTTTTTTTTTGTGTTGAATTTTTACGTCTTTGCTATTTGTCCAGATAAGAGTAAATGAAGGGGCAAGTAAAATACTAAAAGGGTGGCAACAACCCCAGGAAAATATGCTTTAACCAAATTAGAAGTGATCCAAAATCGTGAGTGGAGAGAAAGGGGATAAAAAGAGGTTCAAAAAGTAAGAAAGAAAAAAAAAGAAAGAAAAAAAAAAGAAAAGAAAAGAATTTTTTAAAAAAGAAAACACCTAAGAAAAATGTAAAAAAGAAAAAATATATATATTAGATAAACTAGTAAAAAATCGTTAAAAAAAAAAGGGTAACAGTTAAAAAAAAATTTTACCCGAAGGCGAGAAGAAAAAAAAAAATGAAAAAGAAAAAATTAAATTAACTGCAAGACTAAAAAAATCACAGGAAAAAAGCCATGAGTTCCGTGCTTGGCTTTCTCCTCCTCTGGAATTCTGCTGCTCTACTTGGTAATGAAACCGCACTCCTTGGTAGGTGAACTTGGTCTAGGCTGGATTTCTTGTTGATCTTCTGGGGGAGGGGCCTGTTGTAGTGATTCTCAAGTGTCTTTGCCTCAGGTGGAATTACACCGCCCTTACCCGGGGCAGGGGTGAGTAATCCGGTTTTGCTTTCAGGAGCTTTTGTTCCCTGAGCGCTTTCCGTAGTGTTCCGGAGGACGGGAATTCAAATGGCAGCCTCCTGGTCTCTGGCCAGGAGGAGCCGAGAGCCCAGGGCCCCACTCCTCAGTGCGCCCTCAGAGAACAGCGCCCAGTTACTCCTGTCTGCCTGTAATCCGGCCACGCTCTGAGCTTACGGAGCCTGCGACCGGTTCAAAGTAACACCAAGCTGTGAGCTTACTGTTGGCTCTGTCTCTGTAGCCGGCTTTCCCGTTCCAATACCCGCAAGCTCTGCGACACTCAGACACCCCGATCCTTCTGTGACCCTGCGGGACCTGAGGACACGCTAACCCCGCGTGGTCTTCGCCCTGGTTTAGCCTCTGGAGCGATATCCCTCAGCGGAACAGACTTTTAAAAGTCCTGATTTTGTGCGAGTTTGCTCCGCCACTTGCCAGGATCCAGGCCCTCCCCCCGGGGTCTCTCTTCCCATCGCTTTGTATTCACTTCACCGCCGGTCCTACCTTTCAGAAAGTGGTTGATTTTCTGTTTCCAGAATTGCTGTTCTTCTTCTCTTCAATCTGCTGTTGGATTTTCAGGTGTTTGCAATCTTTAGATAAGCTATCTAGCTGATCTCCGGCTAGCTGAAGCAGTCTCAGCTTGCTACTTCTCCGCCATCTTGACTCCTCCCCCTTCAGAAAAGCGACATAGAGAAAGGAAAATGACATTCAGTATACCTTCATTTAGGCCAACATATCCCCGGACACAGCAAAGTGTCCTTTTACACAACAATTTCTAGATATCTCCAGAAAAGGTGTGGCTTTGCGGGTATGAGCAGCCATCCGTTGGGTTTGTGGGGGAGAGTGTACCTTGTCCATGTCTATTGCCTATGGGTCAGTGATGCCTAAAGTAAGGAATGTCCCTTTCCGAAGTAAAAGGTGAGTGCATCACAATATGGTTCCGTCTGTGGCCTCGTCTCCTAGTATTCGGAAACACGCGGCTAAGGGATGAGGCCTCTGTCTACCTGGCTTTCCCTTAAACACCTTTGCAATGTCTTCCAGGAGAGTGACATTCTGCATCAGAGCTAACTCTCAATGAAGAGGCCTGGATCGAATCCGTTGACATTATATGTTAACTGTACTTGTTGTGGTAACGGGTATAGACATGTTGACCAAGTCTCTTGAGTCAGAAGGAAAGGGACGGCCTATACCGACAGCTTGTAAGGCCAAACAGAGCAGTCCTTTGGAGTGAGCTGCAATGCCCTTGCACGGACTAGTGGATGAGGAAGTTTGGGTCCATTTCGCAACACAGTATTCCTCTGACACTGATGTGATGAGCCCCTGGACTTGCCTTGACATGAATGTCCTATGCCCTGCTGATGGGAAATGGAAAGGCAAGCAGACAAAGGGAAATACCATATGGCTTCCCAGAATATGTGCCTCGGGAGGAATACCTTGGCCTTAGTAAAGGAAGGCAATACTGAAGGGCAAGAAGTCAGAGAAGGAGACCCATCAGGAGTGACTCAGGACTCTGAGAATCAAGCTGAGGGTTACAGAAAAGAGAACTGCTTAATGGGTGGTCAGGATTTGTCACATATAATAGGAGGTGCACCAGTAAGTCCATGCAACTAAAGCATCCATGAATACGCTGTCAAAAACGGATGATGGATGATAGGCAGGCTTTCTCAACAAAACAGCAACAACAACATCAATTCTGAGGAAAACAATGTGGCCCTCTTAAAACCAAAGAAAGTCACAGGGAGAACAGGAAAGATTTATATTGTTTATTATCTTTCCTTATTGAAATGACATGGGTGGGTTTCCTAAAATGTCCTTCTTTGAATTGGGTCTTTAGCCTTGTGAATTAGAGTTTACCCGCTTCTTACATCACTGGATTTAATGACAGGACATCACATTGCCTTCACTAAATACCTAGAATGCACAGGAAAATGACTTGACTTGGCCTACTGTGTGTTGGCAGGGGTTGTATTACTGCTTCAAATGCTTCCGTCTCTACTAGAGAGCTGAGATTTTGTAGGTTTCCTGATCTAATCTTGGAAGTTTCTATGTGTCTGCGAATTTATCCTTTTCTCTCAGGTCTTGGATTTGCTAGCATAAATGTGTGGATGTGCCTCTTCGGTTATTCTTTTTTCATTGTTACGAGTTGTCCTGTGGTTTCATATTTGCAGCTGTGTGCTTGTCTCCCTGTTTTATCCCAATAATGGCTTCTTCAAGTTGTTCGTGTTGTCAAAACTCAAGTGTGAGATCTCCTGATTTTTTTCCTATTGGTATGATTGTATTTCCTTAATTTTGATAATCACATGTATGATTTCAATTTTTCTGTTACCTTGGAGTTCGGTTTTTCTTCATCTTGTCCTTCAGTCATCGTTTTAGGTTGCTTCATTTCTCAGTGTTTTTAAATTTTGGAAATGCATGCATTTATCCCTTTATGGTTTCCCCATAAAATGTTTTGCATTCATCCTCTAAGTTTCTTAGAATTCCTTTGTTCATGGCTCTTTCTGCTTTTCCTTTGGATTTTCTTTCTTGCATTCATTGCTAGTTCGTGAGTGTGTTGTGTTTTCCACCTTTTAGTGTCTGGCTGTATTTCCAATTTGAAAGTGATATGTTCCTGGTTTCATACCTTCGTGAGCATAAATGCACTGTATAGGTTTTGACTTCTCTTCCCTGAATTATGACTGGATTTGGCCTCGAGCTCATGACCTGAGATAGACAAAGATATGTCTGCTGCTGGACGAACATATCATATTGTCCTCAGAGACGCAATCTTTCTCATGGATCCCGAAAGTTCAGGTGGTCTCGAGAGCCCTTGTGGACATCTGTTATTCCTTAGCAACTTCCCATCCAGATGATCTGTCCTGTGCTTAACGTGGATATCATAGTTGCCAACAGTTTTGGATAAAAGTCGTCATCTCCGTTCCTGTGTGTTCATAGGCTTCCAATGTTTAGATAAACCGTTGTTCGTGGTGTATATGTTAGCAATTCTACTAGGTTTTTGTTGTTTAGATGCTCCATCAAGACAAAACTCCTTCCGCTTAGCCTTTGTCTCTAGAAGGCATAAAATCACTCTCGCTGACTTAGGCACAAACACTTTGGCTTTCTCCTTGGAAATAGCATAACCTACGTCTTCCCGATTTCTTCACTTGCAAGCTATGAGTATCTTTATAGTCGAAGGAAATCTCCAATGGGCATCAGTAGGATTAGCTTGTTGAATATTTGCTGCATTTTTATGAATGTTTTCTACCTTTTTGCGTTTTGTTTTGTTTTTGAATCAACCACTGCTAACGTATGTTTGTATTGAAGGGAGACTTTAGTCCTGAGTACTGAATGTATTATTGATAAGTAATAGTTCACTTTCTCATTTCGATTGGCTTCTCACTTGTATTCTATTTGCCTTTCAACTGTATGGTATTTTCTTGGGGTTGCTTCATTGGTACGATTTCTTGCTTTCTCCCCATCTTTTGCATCTCTTATCTTTGTGTGTGTTCATGTGTGTGTGCGTTTGCATGTGTTAATGTTGTGTGGTGTGTGGTGTGTGTTGCACATCACAATTATTATTAAAATACGAGAGAATGCAATTAGGCATCTTGTGGGTTGCAATTCAATTTGACATGCCTTGAAAACTCACATTCCATCGGTTTCAAGAAATCTCCTGCAAGGAATGTCATCTCTTGTCTTCTTCAAGAAACTCGTGTTAGCACAAAACTGCCTTCCAACAAACACCACCATTTTAATTCCTCATTAAAGTGATACTGTGGTTCCCAACACTCTTTCTCTTTTGTATGTTTCTTGACTTTCATGAGTTAGAGAAATCGTCTGTTTGTTGTCTTCCAAGCATGATAGATGTTACAAAGCCAATACTCTCTGCAAGACTGCCATAAGAGAAAAGTGGAAGAATTCCTTCTTGCTTATGTCTCAGCACGAATTGTGGTGACATGGAAGACAGTGAGATGGTAGTAGTGACTAATAACCTCATGCTTCTTCAGCCATGAAGGCAACAGGAAGATGAACACAACAACTGCAGTGGGGTGGAAATTGACCTGAAACCTACAAGGTAAACTCCAGAGTGAAAGAGAACGGAAGTTGCAGAGATGATGGGAGAAGGTTGGAGACATGGCTCACGGGAGATTTGGTTGGTTTGTGGATCAGAGTGCTGGAGCCCATGAAGAGGACCAAGGCACAGAAGAGCAGGGCACACCGGAAACCCACAAGGAACCTGTTTCCCAGTGCCGTTGACTGTGACAAACCGAGGGTCTGAAGGGCACGACTACTTGACAACACAAGTTTTGAGGGCTGAAGTTTTCATGTCATCAGGCTTGGCAAACATTGACTTGAAAGAACACCATCTTTTTCCTGCATATGACAGCAAAAAGCAAACAGAAGCATACAGCCAGGAGACAATGATCAGAGAGACACAATACCAAGAGACGCAGTGCGAAGATGGTGAGTTTGGGAGTGATTTCGTGAAAGGCAGTGTTCGTGGAGATGACTCAAAGTGGACATCATAAATTTTGGGCTCTGGCAACAGCAGCATCAAGACAGAGCTATTGGCCAGTCTGGTAGGTGAGGACATAGGCTGCCTAGCTAGCCAACATGAAATCCCAACAGTGGAACACTTGGATGAGTGCCTTCCTCAGTCGAATGCTAAATCCAAGGAGAACAGACTCTCCCATAGGGGACGAGAAGAAAGCTTTGACCCCATGTTCTTTTCTGAACAAAGCATTCTGCAGGCCTGCCTTCTGTTGAGTTGGCGGAGTTTCTCCTTTCAAGGTATACCTACCAAGGTATTCCTCAGCATATAAAGCCCAGACCCTAAAAACATCAATCGGCCCGAAAGGAGAGGTACTACAAATGACTTGCCTCCAGGACAGGGTCAGTCACAACACCAACAGCAGATGGCATGCATGTCACATACACACTCAAAAACACACACACACGCACGCACTCAACAAATCTTAAGGGCCAATCCTGGGTCACTCATGAATCCTTTCCTCCTATAGAAATTACCCTCAGGTTAGAAAACAGAATGAGTTTAACGATTACAGGGAGGTGACAGAAACCTAGATCCAACGCAAAGATGGAAGAATCAATTGTTGCCCAGGTAAAGTAAGGAGGAATGATCACGGCTAGGCCATCAGAGTGAAACCACTACGTAGAACACGCCCGATGCAGGATTGAAAGCAGCGGCCTTGATACTCACTGTACATCAGAAAACATAGGAGATATCAGAGATTCTCGAACCACAGATATAAAACTGATAAAGATAAAATCACCTAAAGAACTCCTGAAGAGGAGATTGGCAGGAGACTGGATGCAAAGTCCGGGAACATGGGAGAAGTGGAGGATCCATTTAGGAACCACGAAGAACAAGCCTAGAAAATAAGGACGCAAATTCTAAGAGCGAAGGCAGAATGATGGAACATGATAGTGAGCTTAGGGAATCTCCGAGGAAATGAAAGAGGTGCCTCTTGTAGGTGAAGTAAGAGTGAGAGAAAGATAAGAGAGCTGATCCTAGATTGGAGAACTCGGGTCTGAAAAGGAGCCTCACCTGGGAGCAGAGAAATTGGTCAAGAATCAGAGGCACAGAGGACTCCCAAACCTTCCACAGGCGCGGAGCACATAAATACATAGTGCCATTCCCCCTGGGAAATCTAGGCATGGAGGTATTCAGTTTAGGCAACAAGGCAAGTAGACATCAGAGAATAGTTTGTCCATAGCCCAATCACTGACTTCAAGACAAAAAGCTATACCAGCTCTTGAAGGAGGCCGGATAGCTCAAGCAACACCAGCCCAAGCCAAAATCCTTAGCCCCTGCATTTCTGAACAATGAAAGAACAGCGGTTCTATCTAGAACCAGGAGGAATTCAGAAGTCAAAGATTGGGTCCCGGGTAGTCTCCATCAGTTCAGAGGCGGCCTTCAGATCAACTCATGATTCCAGGGTCTTGGCATTGACTCTTTTCTCAGGTTCTATGCTCACGGGCAAGTAAGCTTCTCCCTCTCCAGCGCCACCCCCTGATTGGGATCTCTCTGCCTCTCTGTCCAATACATGCATGTGCCCGTTCGATAAGATAACAAAGACAAAAACAGTGCACAATATTTGACTGGGGCCAAAGGATGTTTTATGGAATTTGGACCTAGGTTCCTATGGAGGGCAGCCAGGTACAGAGAAGCTCCCACCATTGTAAAAGGCCCGACCTTCGCTCGGAGCTCCCTTTTTCATTCTCCTGTTCTTTGCCTTCCTGGATCTAATCACCAACCTGCAGCATGTGCTCTCTGTCGCGCTGTACTGACCCCTTGTTAACACATTGTGCATCGTCTCGGTGATCCATTCGAACATACCCATCTTCCACAAGAGGCACAGTTTTCTTATCGCATGTAACCATTTGGGGTATGGTCATGAGAGGGTGAAGGCTGGCTTGTGCTGCCACACCTCCATGCAGTTCCACAGAGGGTAGCTGCTCCACCCTGAGGGAGTGCTCAAGGTTCTTCCACATTCGAATCCTCTTCAATGCGTCCTTTTGGACATACATGTTGTCTTCTTGAAACGGGTCCTGAAGTCTTTCAGATGGCTTCACTTGGGCTATGGGTCTCTTCCAACATGCTCTCCGTTGGCTCCTGTGGACTCCAAGAACATGAGTCAGTCCGGGACCTATGGTTCTAGGGTGTAGAGTCTGCCTTGCATGCATGGTCCTTTTGGAAGATTTGGAGGCCTTGTTGGTACCGTTTCTAGAGACGCTCGAGGTACTCGTGTCCTGGCTGTGGAGGAGTCCAGCCATGTGATTGGCACGGTTGTGGGGACTCACTTTGAGCTTCCCTTGGGTGCTCCTTTTCCTGTTCAGATGCTCCGTTTTTGGGTGGGAGGGCCTTACACTTGTGCAGGGCTCGGATTTCCTCCCCTGACGCTTTGATTGCGGTCTGTTAGTTTCTTGGCCTGTCGTGGCTATGATGGAGTGAGAGTTTCTTGCCTTTCTCTGAGGTCCAGAGGGCTGGTGCTGACACTCACGACCAAACACTACGAATTGGGCCATGGAGAAGGTGACACCGACTCGCTTTGCAAACTGCCTTGGTGAGAGGCCCAGGCGGCTCCAGCGGTTTAAGATGGCTTGGGTTTCTCTTGGACCATCCATGACTACTCCAGTCAAGTGTAGTGATCAGGCCTGGGTTGATGAGGAGTGGTTGCTATGACCTCAAAGCTTTGTGACATCACAGAGGCTGGCTTCACTGAAGTAGCTGTCCCTCTCCCATGACCTTGGTGTCCTATGGCTTTAAGTAGGAAGCCCCAGGAAGGACAGAACAAGAGCCCTCTGAACCTGATCAAGAACTCAGGATGTCTTGTGGGTTAATGTCCAACTTCCCCTTTCTGGAGACATAGAGGAAGGAAAATGACATTCAGTATACCTTCCCTTAGGCCAACATATCCCCGGAGACGGCAAGGTGTCCTTTTCCAGTACAATTTCTAGTTATCTCCAGACAAGGTGTGGCCTCGCGGGTATGAGCAGCTCTCCATGGGGTTTGTGGGGGAGAGCGTACCTTGTCCGTGTCTATTGCCTATGGGTCAGTGATGACTAAGGTAAGGAAAGTCCCTTTCCGAGGTAAAAGGTGAGTGCATCGGAACATGGTTCTGTCCGTGGCCTCACCTCCTAGTGTTCTGAAACACGCGGCTAAGGGATGAGGTCTGTCTACCTAGCTTTCCCTTAAACACCTTTGCAAAGTCTTCGAGGAGAGTGACATTCTGAATCAGAGCTAACTCTCAATGAAGAGGCCTGGATCGAATCCGTTGTCATTATATGTTAACTGTACTTGTTGCGGAACGGGTATAGACATGTTGACCAAGTCTCTTGAGTCAGAAGGAAAGGGACGGCCTATACCGACGGCTTGCAAGGCCAAATTGAGCAGTCCTTTGGAGTGAGCCGAAATGCCCTTGCACGGACTGGTGGGTCAGGAAGTTTGGGTCCATTTCAGCAACACAGTATTCTTCTGCCGCCGATGTGATGAACCCCTGGACTTGCCATGACATGAATGTCCCATGCCCTGCTGTTGGGAAATGGAAAAGGCCAGCAGGCAAAGGGAAATACCATATGGCTTCCCAGAATATGTGCCTCTGGAGGAATACCTTGGCCCTTAGTAAAGGAAGGCAATACTGAATGGCAAGAAGTCAGAGACGGATACTCATCAGCAGTGACTCACGACTCTGAGAATCAAGCTGAGGGTTCCCGAAAAGAGATCTGCTTAATGGCTGGTCAAGAGTTGTGGCATATATTAGGAGGGGCACCAGTACGTCCATGCAACTAAAGCATCCGTGAATACTTTGTCAAAAACCGATGATGGATGATAGGCTGGCTTTCTCAACAGAACAGCTACAACAACATCATCAATTCAGAGGAAAACAATGTGGCCCTCTTAAAACCAAAGGAAGTTACAGGGAGAACAGGAAAGAATTATATTGTTCATGATTGTTCCTTATTAAAATGACATGGGTGGGTTTCCTAAAATGCCCTCTTTTAATTGGGTCTTTATCCTTGTGAATTAGAGTTTACCCGCTTCTTCCATCTCTGGTTTTGATGAGTGGACATCACAATGCCTTCACTAAATACCTAGAAGAATGGCCCAGGAGAATGACTTGACTTGGCCTACTGTGTGTTGGCAGGGGTTGTATTACTGCTTCAAATGCTTCCGTCTCTACTAGAGAGCTGAGATTTTGTAGGTTTCCTGATCTAATCTTTGAAGTTTCTATGTGTCTGCGAATTTATCCTTTCCTCTCAGTTCCTGGATTTGCTAGCATAAATGTGTGGATGTGCCTCTTCGGTTATTCTTTTTTCATTGTTACGAGTTGTCCTGTGGTTTCATATTTGCATCTGTGTGCTTGTCTCCCTGTTTTATCCCAGTAATGGCTTCTGTGGGTTGTTCATGATATCAAAACTCAAGTGTGAGATCTTGATTTTTTTCCTATTGGTTTGTTTTTATTTCCTTAATTTTGATAATCACATGTATGATTTCAATTTTTCTGTTACCTTTGGAGTTCGGGTTTCTTCATCTTGTTCTTTCAGTCATCCTTTTAGGTGGCTTTCATTTTCGGTGTTTTTAAATTTTGGAAATGCATGCATTTATCCCTTTATGGTTTTCCCATAAAATGTTTTGGCATCATCCTCTAACTTTCTTAGAATTCCTTTGTTCATGGCTCTTTCTGCTTTTCCTTTGGATTTTCTTTTTGCATTCATTGCTAGTTCGTGAGTGTGTTGTGTTTTCCAGCTTTTAGTGTCTGGCTGTATTTCCAATTTGAAAGTGATATGTTCCTGGTTACATACTTCGTGTTCATAAGTGCACTGTATAGGTTTTGACTTCTCTTCCATGAATTATGACTGGATTTGGCCTCGAGCTCTTGACCTGAGGATATACAAAGCTAGGTCTGCTGCTGGGACGAACATATCATATTGTCCTCAGATACGCAACCTTTCTCATGGATCCCCAAAGTTCAGGTAGGCTTGAGAGCCCATGAGAACATCTGTTATACTTAGAACCTTCCCATCCAGATGATCTGTCCTGTGCTTAACGTGGATATCATAGTTGCCAACAGTATTGGATAAAAGTCGTCATCTCAGTTCCTGTGTGTTCATAGGCTTCAACGTTTAGATACACCGTTGTTCGTGGTGTATATGTTGGCCATTCTTCCAGGTATCTGCTGTTTTGATGCTCCATCAAGACAAAACACCTTCCGCTTAGCTTTTATCTCGAAGGCATAAAACCACTCTCACTTATTTAGGCACAAACACTTTGGCTCTCTTCTCCTTGGAAATAGCATAACCTACGTCTTCCCGATTTCTTCACTTGCAAGCTATGAGTATCTTTATATTCGAAGGAAACCTCCTTTGGGCATCAGAAGGATTAGCTTGTTTAATATTTGCTGTTTTTTTATGAATGTTTTCTAATTTTGTTTTGTTATGTTTTGTTTTGTTTTGGAATTTCAACCACTCCTACCAACAGTTTGTATTGACAGGACACTTTAGTTCTGAGTACTGAATGTATTATTGATAGGTTATAGTTGACTTTTTCATTTCGGTTGGCTTCTCACTTGGATTCTATTTGTCTTTCACCTATATGGTATTTTCTTGGGGTTGCTTCATTGGTACGATTCCTAGCTTTCTCCCCATCTTTTTCATGTCTTATCTTTGTGTGTGTTCATGTGTGTGTGCGTTTGCATGTGTTAATGTTGTGTGGTGTGTGTGTCTTTCACATAACACTTATTATTAAAATACGAGAGAATGGAATTCGGTCTCTTGTGGGTAGCGATTCAATTTGACATGCCTTGAAAACTCACATTCCATCGGTTTCAGGAAATCTCCTGCAAGGAATGTCATCTCTTGTCCACTTCATGAAACTCGTGTTCTCACAAAACTGCCTTCCAACAAACACCACCTTTTGAATTCCTCATTAGAGTGATACTGTGGGTTCCAACACACTTTCTTTCGTATGTTTCTTGACTGTCATGAGTTAGTGAAATCTTCTGTTTGTAGACTTCCCGAGCATGATATATGTGACAAAGCCCAATGCTCTCTACAAGACTGCTATAAGAGACAAGTGGAAGAATTCCTTCTTGCTTATGTCTCAGTACAAATTGTGGTGACATGGAAGACAGTGAGATGGTAGTAGTGACTAATAACCTCATGCTTCTTCAGCCATGAAGGCAACAGAAGATGAACACAACAACTGCAGAGGAGTGGAAATTGACCTGGAACCTACAAGTAAACTCCAGAGCGAAAGGGAACGGAAGTTGCAGAGATGATGGGAGAAGGTTGGAGACATGGCCCAGGGCAGATGTGGTTGGTTTGTGGATTAGAGGGCTGGAGACCATGAAGAGTACCAAGGCACAGAAGAGAAGGGCACACCGAGAACCCACAGGATCCTGTTTCCCAGAGCTTTTGACTGTGACACGCCGAGATTTTGAAGGGCACGACTACTTGACAACACAAGTGTTGAGGGCTTAAATTATCATGTCAGCAGGCTTGGCAGACATTGAATAGAAAGACACCACCTTTTCCTGCATATGACACCATAAAGTGACCAGGAGCACACAGCCCAGAGACAATGATCATAGAGACACAATACCAAGAGACGCAGTGCGAAGATGGTGAATTGTTGGAGTGATTCCGTGAAAGTTAGTGTTCGTGGAGATTACTCAATGTTAACATCATTAATTTTGGGCTCTGGCAAAAGCAGCATCAAGACAGAGCTACTGGCCAGACAGTAGGTGAGGACATAGACTGCCTAACAACCACCATGATATCCCAACAGTGGACACTTGGAGGACTTCTTTCCTCAGTCGAAGATGCTAAGTCCAAGGAGAACAGACTCTCCCATAGGTGACGAGAAGAAAGCTTTGACCACATGTTCTCTTCTGAACACATCATTCTGCAGGCCTGCCTTCTGTTGAATTGGTGGAGTTTCTCCTTTCACAGGCACACCAAAGCGCACCAAGGTATACCTCAGCATATTCAGCCGGGACCCTAAAAATATCAAACGGCCCGAAAGGAGAGCTACTACAAATGACTTGCCTCCAGGACAGGGTCAGTCACAACTCCAAAGGCAGATGGCATGCATGCCACATACACACTCAAAAACACACACACACGCACGCACTCAACAAAATTATGGGCCAGCGCTGGGTCACTCACGGATCCTTTCCTCCTATAGAAATTACCCTCAGGTTAGAAATCAGAATGAGTTTCACGAATACAGAGAGGTAACAGAAACCTAGATCCAAAGCAAAGATGGAAGAATCAATTGATGCCCAGGTAAAGGAAGAAGGAATGATCACGGCTAGGCCATCAGAGTGAAACCACTACGTAGAACACGCCCGTTGCGGGATTGAAATCAGCGGCCTGGAATTTCGCTGTACATCAGAAAACAAAGGAGATATCAGAGAGTCTCGAACCACAGATAAAAAACTGATAAAGATAAAATCACCTAAAAAACTACTGAAGAGAAGATTGGCAGGAGACTGGATGCAAAGTCCGGGAACATGGCAGAGGTGGAGGATCCAATTAGGACCGGGAAGAACAAGCCTAGAAAATAAGGAGGCAAATTCTAAGAGCGAAGGCAGAATGATGAAACGTGATAGTGAGCTTAGGGAATCTCCAAGGAAATGAAAGTGGTGCCTCTTGTATGCAACGTAAGAGTGAGAGAAAGATAAGAGAGCTGATCCTAGATTGGAGAACTCGGGGCTGAAAAGGACCCTAACCTGGGAGCAGAGAATGTGGTCCAGAATCAGAGGCACAGTGGACTCCGAACACCTTCCAAAGAAGCGGAGCACATAAAGACATAGTGCCATTCCCCCTGGGAACTCTAGGCATGGAGGTATTCAGTTTAGGCAAATAGACATCGGAGAATAGTTTGTCCATAGCCCAATTACTGACTTCAAGAGGAAAAGCTATACCAGCTCTCAAAGCAGGCCGGATAGCTCAAGCAACACCAGCCCAAGCCAAAATCCTTATTCCCTGCAGTTCTGAACAATTACAGAACAGCGGTTCTATCTAGATCCAGGAGGTATTCAGAAGTCAAAGGTTGGGTCGCGGGTTGTCTCCATCAGTTCAGAGGCGGTCTTCAGATCAACTCATGATTCCAGGTTCTTGGCATTGACTCTGTTCTCAGGATCTCTGCTCAGGGGCAAGTAAGCTTCTCCCTCTCCAGCTCCACCCCCTGATTGGTATCTCTCTGCCTCTCTGTCCAGTACGTGCATGTGCACGTTGGATAAGATAACAAAGGCAAAAACAGTGCACAATAATTTACTGGGGCCAAAGGAGGTTTTAGGGAATTTGGACCTAGGTTCCCAGGTACAGAGAACCTCCCACCATCCTAAAATGCCCGACATTCGCCCGAAGCTCCCATGTTCATTTTCCTGTTCTTTGCCTCTGGATCTCCTCACCAACCTTAAACATCCGCTATCTGTCGCGCTGTACTGACCCCTTGGTAACACATTGTGCATCCTCTCGGGGCTCCATTCGAACATGCCCATCTTCCGCAAGAGGCACTGTTATCTTATTGCATGTAACCATTTGGGGGATAGTCATGAGAGGGTGAAGGGTGGCTTGTGCTGCCACATCTCCATGCAGTTCCACAGAGGGTAGATGCTCCACCCTGAGGAAGTGCTCAAGGTTCTTCCACATTTGAATCCTTTTCAATGCGTCCTTTTGGACATACATGTTGTTTTCCTGATACGGGTCCGGAAGTCTTTCAGATGGCCTCACAGGGACTATGGTCTCTTCCAACATGCTCTCCGTTGGCTCCTGTGGACTCCAGAACATGAGTCCGTCCTGGACCTAAGGTTCTAGGCTGTAGAGTCTGCCTTGGATGAATGGTCTTTATGAAAGATTGTGAGGCCTTGTTGGCACCGTTTCTGGAGATGCTCGATGCACTCGTGTCCTTGATGTGAGGACTCCAGACATGTCTTTGGTTGTGGGGATTCATTTTAGCTTCCCTTGGGTGGCCCTTTTCCTTTTCAGATGCTCCGTGTTTGGTTGGTAGGGCCTTACTTGTGCAGGGCTCTGATTTCCTCCCCTGAGGCTTTGCTTGTGGTCTGTTAGTTTCTTGGCCTGTCGTGGCTAAGATGAAGTGAGGGTTCCTTACCTTTCTCTGAGGTCCAGAAAGCTGGTGCTGACACTCACGACCAAACACTACAAATTGGGCAATGGAGAAGGTGACACCAACCCGCTTCGCAAACTGCCTTGGTGAGAGACCCAGGCGGCTCCAGCGGTTTGGGATGGCTTGGGGTCCTACTGGCACACCCATGAATACTCCAACCAAGTGTAGTGATCAGGCATGGGTTTATGAGGAGTGGTTGCTATGACCACATAGCTTTGTGACATCACAGATGCTGGCTTCACTGAAGCAGCTGTCCCTCTCCCATGACCTTGGTGTCCTATGGCTTTAAGTAGGAAGCCCCGGGAAGGACAGAACAAGAGCCCTCTGAATTTGATCAAGAACTCAGAATGCCTTGTGGGTTAATGTCCAACTTCCCCTTTCTGGAGACATAGAGGAAATAAATAGCATTCAGTATACCTTCCTTTAGGCCAATATATCAACGGGATGGCAAGGTGTCCTTTTCTACTACAATTTCTAGATAACTCACGAAAAGGTGTGGCCTCGCGGGTATGAGCAGCTCTCCGTGGGGTTTGTGGGGGAGAGCGTACCTTGTCAGTGTCTATTGCCTATGGGTCAGTGATGAGTAATGTACGGAAAGTCCTTTTCCGAGGTAAAAGGTTAGAGCATCGCAATATGGTTCCGTCTGTGGCCTCGTCTCCTAGTGTTCTGAAACACGCGGCTAAGGGATGAGGCCTCTGTATAGCTGGCTTTCCCTTAAACACCTTTGCAAAGTCTTCGAGGAGAGTGACATTCTTCATCAGAACTAACTCTCAATGAAGAGGCCTGGATCGAATTCGTTGTCATTATTAGGTAACTGTACTTGTTGTGGTAACGCTTATAGACATGTTTACCAATTCTATTGGGTCAGAAGGAAAGGGACGGCCTATAACGACGGCTTGCAAGGCCCAATCGAGCATCCTTTGGAGTGAGCCGCAATACCCTTGCACGGACTGGTGGATCAGGAAGTTTGAGTCCATTTCAGCAACACAGTATTCCTCTGCCGAAGATGAGATGAACCCCTGGACTTGCCTTGACATGAATGTCCCATGCACTGCTGATGGGAAATGGAATAGGCAAGCACACAAAGGGAAATATATATGGCTTCTCAGAATATGTGCCTCGGGACGAATACCTTGGCCCTTAGTAAAGGAAGGCAATACAGAAGGGCAAGAAGTCAGAGAAGCAGATCCATCAGGAGTGACTTAGGACTCTGAGGAACAAGCAGAGGGTTACAGAAAAGAGAACTGCTTAATGGGTGGTCAGGCGTTGTGGCATATATTAGGAGGAGCACCCGTACGCCATGGAACTAAAGCATCCGTGAATACTCTGTCAAAAACAGATGATGGATGATAGGCAGGCTTTCTCAACAGAACAGCTACAACATCAACACCAATTCAGAGGAAAACAATGTGGCCCTCTTAAAACCAAAGGAAGTCACAGGCAAAACAGGAAAGAAATATATTGTTTATTATCGTTCCTTATTGAAATGACATGGGTGGGTTTCCTAAAATGTCCTTCTTTGAATTGGGTCTTTAGCCTTGTGAATTAGAGTTTACCCGCTTCTTCCATCTCTGGATTTGATGAGTGGACATCACAATGCCTTCACTAAATACCTAGAAGAATGGCCCAGGAGAATGACTTGTTTGGCCTACTGTGTGTTGGCAGGGGTTGTATTACTGCTTCAAATGCTTCCGTCTCTACTAGAGAGCTGAGATTTTGTAGGTTTCCTGATCTAATCTTGGAAGTTTCTATGTGTCTGCGAATTTATCCTTTTCCTCTCAGTTCCTGGATTTGCTAGCATAAATGTGTGGATGTGCCTCTTCGGTTATTCTTTTTTCATTGTTACGAGTTGTCCTGTGGTTTCATATTTGCAGCTGTGTGCTTGTCTCCCTGTTTTATCCCAATAATGGCTTCTTCAAGTTGTTCGTGTTGTCAAAACTCAAGTGTGAGATCTCCTGATTTTTTTCCTAAAGGTATGATTGTATTTCCTTAATTTTGATAATCACATGTATGATTTCAATTTTTCTGTTACCTTGGAGTTCGGTTTTTCTTCATCTTGTTCCTTCAGTCATCGTTTTAGGTTGCTTCATTTCTCGGTATTTTTAAATTTTGGAAATGCATGCATTTATCCCTTTATGGTTTCCCCATAAAATGTTTTGCATTCATCCTCTAAGTTTCTTAGAATTCCTTCGTTCATGGCTCTTTCTGCTTTTCCTTTGGATTTTCTTTATTGCATTCATTGCTAGTTCGTGAGTGTGTTGTGTTTTCCACCTTTTAGTGTCTGGCTGTATTTCCAATTTGAAAGTGATATGTTCCTGGTTTCATACCTTCGTGAGCATAAATGCACTGTATAGGTTTTGACTTCTCTTCCCTGAATTATGACTGGATTTGGCCTCGAGCTCATGACCTGAGATAGACAAAGATATGTCTGCTGCTGGACGAACATATCATATTGTCCTCAGAGACGCAATCTTTCTCATGGATCCCGAAAGTTCAGGTGGTCTCGAGAGCCCTTGTGGACATCTGTTATTCCTTAGCATCTTCCCATCCAGATGATCTGTCCTGTGCTTAACGTGGATATTATAGTTGCCAACAGTATTGGATAAAAGTCGTCATCTCTGTTCCTGTGTGTTCATAGGCTTCCAACGTTTAGATAAACCGTTGTTCGTGGTGTATATGTTGGCAATTCTACTAGGTTTCTGTTGTTTAGATGCTCCATCAAGACAAAACTCCTTCCGCTTAGCTTTTGTCTCTAGAAGGCATAAAATCACTCTCGCTGATTTAGGCACAAACACTTTGGCTCTCTTCTACTTGGAAATAGCATAACCTACGTCTTCCCGATTTCTTCATTTGCAAGCTATGAGTATCTTTATAGTCGAAGGAAATCTCCAATGGGCACCAGTAGGATTAGCTTGTTGAATATTTGCTGCATTTTTATGAATGTTTTCTACCTTTTTGCGTTTTGTTTTGTTTTTGAATCAACCACTGCTAACGTATGTTTGTATTGAAGGGAGACTTTAGTCCTGAGTACTGAATGTATTATTGATAAGTAATAGTTCACTTTCTCATTTCGATTGGCTTCTCACTTGTATTCTATTTGCCTTTCAACTGTATGGTATTTTCTTGGGGTTGCTTCATTGGTACGATTTCTTGCTTTCTCCCCATCTTTTGCATCTCTTATCTTTGTGTGTGTTCATGTGTGTGTGCGTTTGCATGTGTTAATGTTGTGTGGTGTGTGGTGTGTGTTGCACATCACAATTATTATTAAAATACGAGAGAATGCAATTAGGCATCTTGTGGGTTGCAATTCAATTTGACATGCCTTGAAAACTCACATTCCATCGGTTTCATGAAATCTCCTGCAAGGAATGTCATCTCTTGTCTTCTTCAAGAAACTCGTGTTCTCACAAAACTGCCTTCCAACAAACACCACCATTTGAATTCCTCATTACAGTGATACTGTGGTTCCCAACACTCTTTCTCTTTCGTATTTTTCTTGACTTTCATAAGTTAGAGAAATCATCTGTTTGTTGTCTTCCCAGCATGATAGATGTGACAAGGCAATGCTCTCTGCAACTGCCATAAGAGACAAGTGGAAGAATTCCTTCTTGCTTATGTCTCAGTACGAATTGTGGTGACATGAAAGACAGTGAGATGGTAGTAGTGACTAATAACCTGATGCTTCTTCAGCCATGAAGGCAACAGGAAGATGAACACAACAACTGCAGTGGGGTGGAAATTGACCTGAAACCTACAAGGTAAACTCCAGAGTGAAAGAGAACGGAAGTTGCAGAGATGATGGGAGAAGGTTGGAGACATGGCTCAGGGGAGATTTAGGTGGTTTGTGGATCAGAGTGCTGGAGCCCATGAAGAGGACCAAGGCACAGAAGAGCAGGGCACACCGGACACCCACAAGGAACCTGTTTCCCAGTGCCGTTGACTGTGACAAACCGAGGGTCTGAAGGGCACGACTACTTGACAACACAAGTGTTGAGGGCTGAAGTTTTCATGTCATCAGGCTTGGCAAACATTGACTTGAAAGAACACCATCTTTTTCCTGCATATGACAGCACAGAGCAAACAGAAGCATACAGCCAGGAGACAATGATCAGAGAGACACAATACCAAGAGACGCAGTGCGAATATGGTGAGTTTGGGAGTGATTCCGTGAAAGGCAGTGTTCGAGGAGATGACTCAAAGTGGACATCATAAATTTTGGGCTCTGGCAACAGCAGCATCAAGACAGAGCTATGGCCAGTCAGGTAGGTGAGGACATAGGCTGCCTAGCTAGCCAACCTGAAATCCCAACAGTGGAACACTTGGATGACTGCCTTCCTCAGTCAAATGCTAAGTCCAAAAAGAACAGACTCTGCCATAGGTGACGAGAAGAAAGCTTTGACCCCATGTTCTCTTCTGAACAAAGCATTCTGCAGGCCTGCCTTCTGTTGAGTTGGCGGAGTTTCTCCTTTCACAGGTATACCTACCAAGGTATTCCTCAGCATATAAAGCCCAGACCCTAAAAACATCAATCGGCCCGAAAGGAGAGCTACTACCAATGACTTGCCTCCAGGACAGGGTCAGTCACAACACCAACAGCAGATGGCATGCATGTCACATACACACTCAAAAACACACACACACGCACGCACTCAACAAATCTTAAGGGCCAACCCTGGGTCACTCACGAATCCTTTCCTCCTATAGAAATTACCCTCAGGTTAGAAAACAGAATGAGTTTAACGATTACAGGGAGGTGACAGAAACCTAGATCCAACGCAAAGATGGAAGAATCAATTGTTGCCCAGGTAAAGTAAGGAGGAATGATCACGGCTAGGCCATCAGAGTGAAACCACTACATAGAACACGCCCGATGCAGGATTGAAAGCAGCGGCCTGGATACTCGCTGTACATCAGAAAACATAAGAGATATCAGAGATTCTCGAACCACAGATATAAAACTGATAAAGATAAAATCACCTAAAGAACTCCTGAAGAGGAGATTGGCAGGAGACTGGATGCAAAGTCCAGGAACATGGGAGAAGTGGAGGATCCATTTAGGAACCACGAAGAACAAGCCTAGAAAATAAGGACGCAAATTCTAAGAGCGAAGGCAGAATGATGGAACATGATAGTGAGCTTAGGGAATCTCCGAGGAAATGAAAGAGGTGCCTCTTGTAGGTGAAGTAAGAGTGAGAGAAAGATAAGAGAGCTGATCCTAGATTGGAGAACTCGGGTCTGAAAAGGAGCCTCACCTGGGAGCAGAGAAATTGGTCAAGAATCAGAGGCACAGAGGACTCCCAAACCTTCCACAGGCGCGGAGCACATAAATACATAGTGCCATTCCCCCTGGGAAATCTAGGCATGGAGGTTTTCAGTTTAGGCAAGTAGACATCAGAGAATAGTTTGTCCATAGCCCAATCACTGACTTCAAGACAAAAAGCTATACCAGCTCTTGAAGGAGGTCGGATAGCTCAAGCAACACCAGCCCAAGCCAAAATCCTTAGCCCCTGCATTTCTGAACAATGACAGAACAGCGGTTCTATCTAGAACCAGGAGGAATTCAGAAGTCAAAGGTTGGGTCCCGGGTAGTCTCCATCAGTTCAGAGGCGGCCTTCAGATCAACTCATGATTCCAGGGTCTTGGCATTGACTCTTTTCTCAGGTTCTATGCTCACGGGCAAGTAAGCTTCTCCCTCTCCAGCGCCACCCCCTGATTGGGATCTCTCTGCCTCTCTGTCCAATACATGCATGTGCCCGTTCGATAAGATAACAAAGACAAAAACAGTGCACAATATTTGACTGGGGCCAAAGGATGTTTTATGGAATTTGGACCTAGGTTCCTATGGAGGGCAGCCAGGTACAGAGAACCTCCCACCATCGTAAAAGGCCCGACCTTCGCTCAGAGCTCCCTTTTTCATTCTCCTGTTCTTTGCCTTCCTGGATCTAATCACCAACCTGCAGCATGTGCTCTCTGTCGCGCTGTACTGACCCCTTGTTAACACATTGTGCATCGTCTCGGTGATCCATTCGAACATACCCATCTTCCACAAGAGGCACAGTTTTCTTATCGCATGTAACCATTTGGGGTATGGTCATGAGAGGGTGAAGGCTGGCTTGTGCTGCCACACCTCCATGCAGTTCCACAGAGTGTAGCTGCTCCACCCTGAGGGAGTGCTCAAGGTTCTTCCACATTCGAATCCTCTTCAATGCGTCCTTTTGGACATACATGTTGTCTTCTTGAAACGGGTCCTGAAGTCTTTCAGATGGCTTCACTTGGGCTATGGGTCTCTTCCAACATGCTCTCCGTTGGCTCCTGTGGACTCCAAGAACATGAGTCCGTCTGGGACCTATGGTTCTAGGGTGTAGAGTCTGCCTTGCATGCATGGTCCTTTTGGAAGATTTGGAGGCCTTGTTGGCACCGTTTCTAGAGACGCTCGAGGTACTCGTGTCCTGGCTGTGGAGGAGTCCAGACATGTGATTGGCACGGTTGTGGGGACTCACTTTGAGCTTCCCTTGGGTGCTCCTTTTCCTGTTCAGATGCTCCGTTTTTGGGTGGGAGCGCCTTACACTTGTGCAGGTCTCGGATTTCCTCCCCTGACGCTTTGATTGCGGTCTGTTAGTTTCTGGGCCTGTCGTGGCTAAGATGGAGTGAGAGTTTCTTGCCTTTCTCTGAGGTCCAGAGGGCTGGTGCTGACACTCACGACCAAACACTACGAATTGGGCCATGGAGAAGGTGACACCGACTCGCTTTGCAAACTGCCTTGGTGAGAGGCCCAGGCGGCTCCAGCGGTTTAAGATGGCTTGGGTTCCTCTTGGACCATCCATGACTACTCCAGTCAAGTGTAGTGATCAGGCCTGGGTTGATGAGGAGTGGTTGCTATGACCTCAAAGCTTTGTGACATCACAGAGGCTGGCTTCACTGAAGCAGCTGTCCCTCTCCCATGACCTTGGTGTCCTATGGCTTTAAGTAGGAAGCCCCGGGAAGGACAGAACAAGAGCCCTCTGAACCTGATCAAGAACTCAGGATGTCTTGTGGGTTAATGTCCAACCTCCCCTTTCTGGAGACATAGAGGAAGGAAAATGACATTCAGTATACCTTCCTTTAGGCCAACATATCCCCGGAGACGGCAAGGTGTCCTTTTCCACTACAATTTCTAGTTATCTCCAGACAAGGTGTGGCCTCGCGGGTATGAGCAGCTCTCCATGGGGTTTGTGGGGGAGAGCGTACCTTGTCCGTGTCTATTGCCTATGGGTCAGTGATGACTAAGGTAAGGAAAGTCCCTTTCCGAGGTAAAAGGTGAGTGCATCGGAACATGGTTCTGTCCGTGGCCTCACCTCCTAGTGTTCTGAAACACGTGGCTAAGGGATGAGGTCTGTCTACCTAGCTTTCCCTTAAACACCTTTGCAAAGTCTTCGAGGAGAGTGACATTCTGAATCAGAGCTAATTCTCAATGAAGAGGCCTGGATCGAATCCGTTGTCATTATATGTTAACTGTACTTGTTGTGGTAACGGGTATAGACATGTTGACCAAGTCTCTTGAGTCAGAAGGAAAGGGACGGCCTATACCGACGGCTTGCAAGACCAAATCGAGCAATCCTTTGGAGTGAGCCGAAATGCCCTTGCACGGACTGGGGGATCAGGAAGTTTGGGTCCATTTCAGCAACACAGTATTCTTCTGCCGCCGATGTGATGAACCCCTGGACTTGTCATGACATGAATGTCCCATGCCCTGCTGTTGGGAAGTGGAAAAGGCCAGCTGGCAAAGGGAAATACCATATGGCTTCCCAGATAAGTGCCTCGGGAGGAATACCTTGGCCCTTAGTAAAGGAAGGCAATACTGAATGGCAAGAAGTCAGAGAAGGATACTCATCAGCAGTGACTCACGACTCTGAGAATCAAGCTGAGGGTTCCCGAAAAGAGATCTGCTTAATGGCTGGTCAAGAGTTGTGGTATATATTAGGAGGGGCACCAGTACGTGCATGCAACTAAAGCATCCGTGAATACTTTGTCAAAAACCGATGATGGATGATAGGCTGGCTTTCTCAACAGAAAAGATACAACAGCAACATCAATTCAGAGGAAAACAATGTGGCCCTCTTAAAACCAAAGGAAGTTACAGGGAGAACAGGAAGAATTATATCGTTCATTATTGTTCCTTATTAAAATGACATGGGCGGGTTTCCTAAAATGCCCTCTTTGAATTGGGTCTTTATGCTTGTGAATTAGAGTTTACCCGCTTCTTCCATCTCTGGTTTTGATGAGTGGACATCACAATGCCTTCACTAAATACCTAGAAGAATGGCCCAGGAGAATGACTTGACTTGGCCTACTGTGTGTTGGCAGGGGTTGTAGTACTGCTTCAAATGCTTCCGTCTCTACTAGAGACCTGAGATTTTGTAGGTTTCCTGATCTAATCTTGGAAGTTTCTATGTGTCTGCGAAATTATCCTTTCCTCTCAGTTCCTGGATTTGCTAGCATAAATGTGTGGATGTGCCTCTTCGGTTATTCTTTTTTCATTGTTACGAGTTGTCCTGTGGTTTCATATTTGCAGCTGTGTGCTTGTCTCCCTGTTTTATCCCAGTAATGACTTCTGTGGGTTGTTCATGATATCAAAACTCAAGTGTGAGAGTGTGAGATCTCCTGATTTTTTTCCTATTGGTTTTCTTTAATTTTGATAATCACATGTATGATTTCAATTTTTCTGTTACCTTTGGAGTTCGGTTTTTCTACATCTTGTTCTTTCAGTCATCCTTTTAGGTGGCTTTCTTTTTCGGTGTTTTTAAATTTTGGAAATGCATGCATTTATCCCTTTATGGTTTCCCCATAAAATGTTTTGGCATCATCCTCTAAGTTTCTTAGAATTCCTTTGTTCATGGCTCTTTCTGCTTTTCCTTTGGATTTTCTTTCTTGCATTCATTGCTAGTTCGTGAGTGTGTTGTGTTTTCCAACTTTTAGTGTCTGGCTCTATTTCCAATTTGAAAGTGATATGTTCCTGGTTTCATACCTTCATGATCATAAGTGCACTGTATAGGTTTTGACTTCTCTTCCATGAATTATGACTGGATATGGCCTCGAGCTCTTGACCTGAGGATATAGAAAGTTAGGTCTGCTGCTGGGACGAACATATAATATTGTCCTCCGATACGCAACCTTTCTCATGGATCCCCAAAGTTCAGGTGGTCTTGAGAGCCCATGAGAACATCTGTTATACTTAGGACCTTCCCATCCAGATGATCTGTCCTGTGCTTAACGTGGATATCATAGTTGCCAACAGTATTGGATAAAAGTCGTCATCTCCGTTCCTGTGTGTTCCTAGGCTTCAACGTTTAGATACACCGTTGTTCGTGGTGTATATGTTGGCCATTCTTCAAGGTTTCTGCTGTTTTGATGCTCCATCAAGACAAAACTCCTTCCGCTTAGCTTCTGTCTCTAGAAGGCATAAAATCACTCTCGCTGACTTAGGCACAAACACTTTGGCTCTCTTCTCCTTGGAAATAGCATAACCTACGTCTTCCCGATTTATTCACTTGCAAGCTATGAGTATCTTTATAGTCGAAGGAAACCTCCTTTGGGCATCAGAAGGATTAGCTTGTTTAATATTTGCTGTTTTTTTATAAATGTTTTCTAATTTTGTTTTGTTACGTTTTGTTTTGTTTTGGAATTTCAACCACTCCTACCAACAGTTTGTACTGACGGGACACTTTAGTCCTGAGTACTGAATGTATTATTCATAGGTTATAGTTGACTTTTTCATTTCGGTTGGCTTCTCACTTGGATTCTATTTGCCTTTCACCTATATGGTATTTTCTTGGGGTTGCTTCATTGGTACGATTCCTCGCTTTCTCCGCATCTTTTGCATGTCTTATCTTTGTGTGTGTTCATGTGTGTGTGCGTTTGCATGTGTTAATGTTGTGTGGTGTGTGTGTCTTTCACATAACACTTATTATTAAAATACGAGAGAATGGAATTCGGTCTCTTGTGGGTAGCAATTCAATTTGACATGCCTTGAAAACTCACATTCCATCGGTTTCAGGAAATCTCCTGCAAGGAATGTCATCTCTTGTCCACTTCAAGAAACTCGTGTTCTCACAAAACTGCCTTCCAACAAACACCACCTTTTGAATTCCTCATTGGAGTGATACTGTGGGTCCCAACACTCTTTCTTACGTATGTTTCTTGACTTTCATGAGTTAGAGAAATCGTCTGTTTGTTGTCTTCCCAGCATGATAGATGTGACAAAGCCAATGCTCTCTGCAGACTGCCATAAAAGACAAGTGGAAGAATTTCTTCTTGCTTATGTCTCAGTACGAATTGTGGGGACGTGGAAGACAGTGAGATGGTAGTAGTGACTAATAACCTCATGCTTCTTCAGCCATGAAGGCAACAGGAAGATGAACACAACAACTGCAGTGGGGTGGAAATTGACCTGAAACCTACAGAGTGAAAGACAACGGAAGTTGCAGAGATGATGGGAGAAGTTTGGAGACATGGCTCAGGGGAGATTTGGTTGGTTGGTGGATCACAGTGCTGGAGCCCATGAAGAGGACCAAGGCACAGAAGAGCAGGGCACACCGGAAACCCACAAGGAACCTGATTCCCAGTGCCGTTGACTGTGACAAACAGAGGGTCTGAAGGGCATGACTACTTGACAACACAAGTGTTAAGGGCTGAAGTTTTCATGTCATCAGGCTTGGCAAACATTGACTTGAAAGAACACCATCTTTTTCCTGCATATGACAGCAAAAAGCGAACAGGAGCATACAGCCTGGAGACAATGATCAGAGAGACACAATACCAAGAGACGCAGTGCGAAGATGGTGAGTTTGGGAGTGATTCCGTGAAAGGCAGTGTTCGTGGAGATGACTCAAAGTGGACATCATAAATTTTGGGCTCTGGCAACAGCAGCATCAAGACAGAGCTACTGGCCAGTCAGGTAGGTGAGGACATAGGCTGCCTAGCCAGCCAACATGAAATCCCAACAGTGGAACACTTGGATGACTGCCTTCCTCAGTCGAATGCTAATTCCAAGGAGAACAGACTCTCCCATAGGGGACGAGAAGAAAGCTTTGACCCCATGTTCTCTTCTGAACAAAGCATTCTGCAGGCCTGCCTTCTGTTGAGTTGGCGGAGTTTCTCCTTTCACAGGTATTCCTAACAAGGTATTCCTCAGCATATAAAGCCCAGACCGTAAAAACATCAATCGGCCCGAAAGGAGAGCTACTACCAATGACTTGCCTCCAAGACAGGGTCAGTCACAACACCAACAGCAGATGGCATGCATGTCACATACACACTCAAAAACACACACACACGCACGCACTCAACAAATCTTAAGGGCCAACCCTGGGTCACTCACGAATCCTTTCCTCCTATAGAAATTACCCTCAGGTTAGAAAACAGAATGAGTTTAACGATTACAGGGAGGTGACAGAAACCTAGATACAACGCAAAGATGGAAGAATCAATTGTTGCCCAGGTAAAGTAAGGAGGAATGATCACGGCTAGGCCATCAGAGTGAAACCACTACATAGAACACGCCCGATGCAGGATTGAAAGCAGCGGCCTGGACACTCGCTGTACATCAGAAAACATAGGAGATATCAGAGATTCTCGAACCACAGATATAAAACTGATAAAGATAAAATCACCTAAAGAACTCCTGAAGAGGAGATTGGCAGGAGACTGGATGCAAAGTCCGGGAACATGGGAGAAGTGGAGGATCCATTTAGGAACCACGAAGATCAAGGCTAGAAAATAAGGACGCAAATTCTAAGAGCGAAGGCAGAATGATGGAATGTGATAGTGAGCTTAAAGAATCTCCGAGGAAATGAAAGAGGTGCCTCTTGTAGGTGAAGTAAGAGTGAGAGAAAGATAAGAGAGCTGATCCTAGATTGGAGAACTCGGGTCTGAAAAGGAGCCTCACCTGGGAGCAGAGAAATTGGTCAAGAATCAGAGGCACAGAGGACTCCCAAACCTTCCACAGGCGCGGAGCACATAAACATAGTGCCATTCCCCCTGGGAAATCTAGGCATGGAGGTATTCAGTTTAGGCAAGTAGACATCAGAGAATAGTTTGTCCATAGCCCAATCACTGACTTCAAGACAAAAAGCTATACCAGCTCTTGAAGGAGGCCGGATAGCTCAAGCAACACCAGCCCAAGCCAAAATCCTTAGCCCCTGCATTTCTGAACAATGACAGAACAGCGGTTCTATCTAGAACCAGGAGGAATTCAGAAGTCAAAGGTTGGGTCCCGGGTTGTCTCCATCAGTTCAGAGGCGGCCTTCAGATCAACTCATGATTCCAGGGTCTTGGCATTGACTCTTTTCTCAGGTTCTATGCTCACGGGCAAGTAAGCTTCTCCCTCTCCAGCGCCACCCCCTGATTGGGATCTCTCTGCCTCTCTGGCCAATACATGCATGTGCCCGTTTGATAAGATAACAAAGACAAAAACAGTGCACAATATTTGACTGGGGCCAAAGGATGTTTTATGGAATTTGGACCTAGGTTCCTATGGAGGGCAGCCAGGTACAGAGAAGCTCCCACCATCGTAAAAGGCCCGACCTTCGCTCGGAGCTCCCTTTTTCATTCTCCTGTTCTTTGCCTTCCTGGATCTAATCACCAACCTGCAGCATGTGCTCTCTGTCGCGCTGTACTGACCCCTTGTTAACACATTGTGCATCGTCTCGGTGATCCATTCGAACATACCCATCTTCCACAAGAGGCACAGTTTTCTTATCGCATGTAACCATTTGGGGTATGGTCATGAGAGGGTGAAGGCTGGCTTGTGCTGCCACACCTCCATGCAGTTCCACAGAGGGTAGCTGCTCCACCCTGAGGGAGTGCTCAAGGTTCTTCCACATTCGAATCCTCTTCAATGCGTCCTTTTGGACATACATGTTGTCTTCTTGAAACGGGTCCTGAAGTCTTTCAGATGGCTTCACTTGGGCTATGGGTCTCTTCCAACATGCTCTCCGTTGGCTCCTGTGGACTCCAAGAACATGAGTTTGTCCGGGACCTATGGTTCTAGGGTGTAGAGTCTTCCTTGCATGCATGGTCCTTTTGGAAGATTTGGAGGCCTTGTTGGCACCGTTTCTAGAGACGCTCGAGGTACTCCTGTCCTGGCTGTGGAGGAGTCCAGACATGTGATTGGCACGGTTGTGGGGACTCACTTTGGGCTTCCCTTGGGTGCTCCTTTTCCTGTTCAGATGCTCCGTTTTTGGGTGGGAGTGCCTTAAACTTGTGCAGGTCTCGGATTTCCTCCCCTGACGCGTTGATTGCGGTCTGTTAGTTTCTTGGCCTGACGTGGCTAAGATGGAGTGAGAGTTTCTTGCCTTTCTCTGAGGTCCAGAGGGCTGGTGCTGACACTCACGACCAAACACTACGAATTGGGCCATGGAGAAGGTGACACCGACTCGCTTTGCAAACTGCCTTGGTGAGAGGCCCAGGCGGCTCCAGCGGTTTAAGATGGCTTGGGTTCCTCTTGGACCATCCATGACTACTACAGTCAAGTCTAGTGGTCAGGCCTGGGTTGATGAGGAGTGGTTGCTATGACCTCAAAGCTTTGTGACATCACAGAGGCTGGCTTCACTGAAGCAGCTGTCCCTCTCCCATGACCTTGGTGTCCTATGGCTTTAAGTAGGAAGCCCCGGGAAGGACAGAACAAGAGCCCTCTGAACCTGATCAAGAACTCAGGATGTCTTGTGGGTTAATGTCCAACCTCCCCTTTCTGGAGACATAGAGGAAGGAAAAATGACATTCAGTATACCTTCCTTTAGGCCAACATATCCCCGGAGACGGCAAGGTGTCCTTTTCCACTACAATTTCTAGTTATCTCCAGACAAGGTGTGACCTCGCGGGTATGTGCAGCTCTCCATGGGGTTTGTGGGGGAGCGCGTACCTTGTCCGTGTCTATTGCCTATGGGTCAGTGATGACTATGGTAAGGAAAGTCCCTTTCCGAGGTAAAAGGTGAGTGCATCGCAATATGGTTCTGTCCGTGGCCTCGCCTCCGAGTGTTCTGAAACACGCGGCTAAGGGATGAGGCCTCTGTCTACCTAGCTTTCCCTTAAACACCTTTGCAAAGTCTTCGAGGAGAGTGACATTCTGAATCAGAGCTAACTCTCAATGAAGAGGCCTGGATCGAATCTGTTGTCATTATATGTTAACTGTACTTGTTGTGGTAACGGGTATAGACATGTTGACCAAGTCTCTTGAGTCAGAAGGAAAGGGACGGCCTATACCGACGGCTTGCAAGGCCAAATCGAGCACTCCTTTGGAGTGAGCCGAAATGCCCTTGCACGGACTGGTGGATCAGGAAGTTTGGGTCCATTTCAGCAACACAGTATTCCTCTGCCGCCGATGTGATGAACCCCTGGACTTGCCATGACATAAATGTCCCATGCCCTGCTGTTGGGAAATGGAAAAGGCCAGCAGGCAAAGGGAAATACCATATGGCTTCCCAGAATATGTGCCTCGGGAGGAATACCTTGGCCCTTAGTAAAGGAAGGCAATACTGAATGGCAAGAAGTCAGAGAAGGATACTCATCAGCAGTGACTCACGACTCTGAGAATCAAGCTGAGGGTTCCCGAAAAGAGATCTGCTTAATGGCTGGTCAAGAGTTGTGGCATATATTAGGAGGGGCACCAGTACGTCCATGCAACTAAAGCATCCGTGAATACTTTGTCAAAAACCAATGATGGTTGATAGGCTGGCTTTCTCAAAAGATCAGCTACAACAACAACATCAATTCAGAGGAAAACAATGTGGCCCTCTTAAAACCAAAGGAAGTTACAGGGAGAACAGGAAAGAATTATATCGTTCATTATTGTTCCCTATTAAAATGACATGGGTGGGTTTTCTAAAATGCGCTCTTTGAATTGGGTCTTTATCCTTGTGATTAGAGTTTACCCGCTTCTTCCATCTCTGGTTATGATGAGTGGACATCACAATGACTTCACTAAATACCTAGAAGAATGGCCCAGGAGAATGACTTGACTTGGCCTACTGTGTGTTGGCAGGGGTTGTAGTACTGCTTCAAATGCTTCCGTCTCTACTAGAGAGCTGAGATTTTGTAGGTTTCCTGATCTAATCTTGGAAGTTTCTATGTGTCTGCGAATTTATCCTTTTCCTCTCAGTTCCTGGATTTGCTAGCATAAATGTGTGGATGTGCCTCTTCGGTTATTCTTTTTTCATTGTTACGAGTTGTCCTGTGGTTTCATGTTTGCAGCTGTGTGCTTGTCTCCCTGTTTTATCCCAGTAATGGCTTCTGTGGGTTGTTCATGATATCAAAACTCAAGTGTGAGAACTCCTGATTTTTTTCCTATTGGTTTGTTTGTATTTCCTTAATTTTGATATTCACATGTATGATTTCAATTTTTCTGTTACCTTTGGAGTTCGGTTTTTCTTCATCTTGTTCTTTCAGTCATCCTTTTAGGGGCTTTCTTTTTCGGTGTTTTTAATTTTTGGAAATGCATGCATTTATCCCTTTATGGTTTCCCCATAAAATGTTTTGGCATCATCCTCTAAGTTTCTTAGAATTCTTTTGTTCATGGCTCTTTCTGCTTTTCCTTTGGATTTTCTTTCTTGCATTCATTGCTAGTTCGTGAGTGTGTTGTGTTTTCCAACTTTTAGTGTCTGGCTCTATTTCCAATTTGAAAGTGATATGTTCCTGGTTTCATACCTTCGTGATCATAAGTGCACTGTATAGGTTTTGACTTCTCTTCCATGAATTATGACTGGATTTGGCCTCGAGCTCTTGACCTGAGGATATACAAAGTTAGGTCTGCTGCTTGGACGAACATATAATATTATCCTCCGATACACAACCTTTCTCATGGATCCCCAAAGTTCAGGTGGTCTTGAGAGCCCATGAGAACATCTGTTATACTTAGGACCTTCCCATCCAGATGCTCTGTCCTGTGCTTAACGTGGATATCATAGTTGCCAACAGTATTGGATAAAAGTCGTCATCTCCGTTCCTGTGTGTTCCTAGGCTTCAAGGTTTAGATACACCGTTGTTCGTGGTGTATATGTTGGCCATTCTTCCAGGTTTCTGCTGTTTTGATGCTCCATCAAGACAAAACACCTTCCGCTTAGCTTTTGTCTCTAGAAGGCATAAAATCACTCTCGCTGACTTAGGCACAAACACCTTGGCTCTCTTCTCCTTGGAAATAGCATAACCTACGTCTTCCCGATTTCTTCACTTGCAAGCTATGAGTATCTTTATAGTCGAAGGAAACCTCCTTTGGGCATCAGAAGGATTAGCTTGTTTAATATTGCTGTTTTTTTATGAATATATTCTAATTTTGTTTAGTTACGTTTTGTTTTGTTTTGGAATTTCAACCACTCCTACCAACAGTTTGTACTGACGGGACACTTTAGTCCTGAGTACTGAATGTATTATTAATAGGTTATAGTTGACTTTTTCATTTCGGTTGGCTTCTCACTTGGATTCTATTTGCCTTTCACCTATATGGTATTTTCTTGGGGTTGCTTCATTGGTACGATTCCTCGCTTTCTCCGCATCTTTTGCATGTCTTATCTTTGTGTGTGTTCATGTGTGTGTGCGTTTGCATGTGTTAATGTTGTGTGGTGTGTGTGTCTTTCACATAACACTTATTATTAAAATACGAGAGAATGGAATTCGGTCTCTTGTGGGTAGCGATTCAATTTGACATGCCTTGAAAACTCACATTCCATCGGTTTCAGGAAATCTCCTGCAAGGAATGTCATCTCTTGTCCACTTCAAGAAACTCGTGTTCTCACAAAACTGCCTTCCAACAAACACCACCTTTTGAATTCCTCATTAGAGTGATAATGTGGGTCCCAACACTCTTTCTTACGTATGTTTCTTGACTTTCATGAGTTAGAGAAATCGTCTGTTTGTTGTCTTCCCAGCATGATAGATGTGACAAAGACAATGCTCTCTGCAAGACTGCCATAAAAGACAAGTGGAAGAATTCCTTCTTGCTTATGTCTCAGTACGAATTGTGGTGACGTGGAAGACAGTGAGATGGTAGTAGTGACTAATAACCTCATGCTTCTTCAGTCATGAAGGCAACAGGAAGATGAACACAACAACTGCAGTGGGGTGGAAATTGACCTGAAACCTACAAGGTAAATTCCAGTGTGAAAGAGAACGGAAGTTGCAGAGATGATGGGAGAATTTGGAGACATGGCTCAGGGGAGATTTGGTTGGTTGGTGGATCAGAGTGCTGGAGCCCATGAAGAGGACCAAGGCACAGAAGAGCAGGGCACACCAGACACCCACAAGGAACCTGTTTCCCAGTGCCGTTGACTGTGACAAACCGAGGGTCTGAAGGGCACGACTACTTGACAACAGAAGTGTTGAGGGCTGAAGTTTTCATGTCATCAGGCTTGGCAAACATTGACTTGAAAGAACACCATCTTTTTCCTGCATATGACAGCAAAAAGCGAACAGGAGCATACAGCCTGGAGACAATGATCAGAGAGACACAATACCAAGAGACGCAGTGCGAAGATGGTGAGTTTGGGAGTGATTCCGTGAAAGGCAGTGTTCGTGGAGATGACTCAAAGTGGACATCATAAATTTTGGGCTCTGGCAACAGCAGCAAAAGACAGAGCTATGGCCAGTCAGGTAGGTGAGGACATAGGCTGCCTAGCCAGCCAACATGAAATCCCAACAGTGGAACACTTGGATGACTGCCTTCCGCAGTCGAATGCTAAGTCCAAGGAGAACAGACTCTACCATAGGTGACCAGCAGAAAGCTTTGACCCCATGTTCTCTTCTGAACAAAGCATTCTGCAGGCCTGCCTTCTGTTGAGTTGGCGGAGTTTCTCCTTTCACAGGTATTCCTAACAAGGTATTCCTCAGCATATAAAGCCCAGACCCTAAAAACATCAATCGGCCCGAAAGGAGAGCTACTACCAATTACTTGCCTCCAGGACAGGGTCAGTCACAACACCAACAGCAGATGGCATGCATGTCACATACACACTCAAAAACACACACACACGCACGCACTCAACAAATCTTAAGGGCCAACCCTGGGTCACTCACGAATCCTATCCTCCTATAGAAATTACCCTCAGGTTAGAAAACAGAATGAGTTTAATGATTACAGGGAGGTGACAGAAACCTACATCCAACGCAAAGATGGAAGAATCAATTGTTGCCCAGGTAAAGTAAGGAGGAATGATCACGGCTAGGCCATCAGAGTGAAACCACTACATAGAACACGCCCGATGCAGGATTGAAAGCAGCGGCCTGGACACTCGCTGTACATCAGAAAACATAGGAGATATCAGAGATTCTCGAACCATAGATATAAAACTGAAAAAGATAAAATCACCTAAAGAACTCCTGAAGAGGAGATTGGCAGGAGACTGGATGCAAAGTCCGGGAACATGGGAGAAGTGGAGGATCCATTTAGGAACCACGAAGAACAAGGCTAGAAAATAAGGACGCAAATTCTAAGAGCGAAGGCAGAATGATGGAACATGATAGTGAGCTTAAAGAATCTCCGAGGAAATGAAAGAGGTGCCTCTTGTAGGTGAAGTAAGAGTGAGAGAAAGATAAGAGAGCTGATCCTAGATTGGAGAACTCGGGTCTGAAAAGGAGCCTCACCTGGGAGCAGAGAAATTGGTCAAGAATCAGAGGCACAGAGGACTCCCAAACCTTCCACAGGCGTGGAGCACATAAATACATAGTGCCATTCCCCCTGGGAAATCTAGGCATGGAGGTTTTCAGTTTAGGCAAGTAGACATCAGAGAATAGTTTGTCCATAGCCCAATCACTGACTTCAAGACAAAAAGCTATACCAGCTCTTGAAGGAGGCCGGATAGCTCAAGCAACACCAGCCCAAGCCAAAATCCTTAGCCCCTGCATTTCTGAACAATGACAGAACAGCGGTTCTATCTAGAACCAGGAGGAATTCAGAAGTCAAAGGTTGGGTCCCGGGTAGTCTCCATCAGTTCAGAGGCGGCCTTCAGATCAACTCATGATTCCAGGGTCTTGGCATTGACTCTTTTCTCAGGTTCTATGCTCACGGGCAAGTAAGCTTCTCCCTCTCCAGCGCCACCCCCTGATTGGGATCTCTCTGCCTCTCTGTCCAATACATGCATGTGCCCGTTCGATAAGATAACAAAGACAAAAACAGTGCACAATATTTGACTGGGGCCAAAGGATGTTTTATGGAATTTGGACCTAGGTTCCTATGGAGGGCAGCCAGGTACAGAGAAGCTCCCACCATCGTAAAAGGCCCGACCTTCGCTCGGAGCTCCCTTTTTCATTCTCCTGTTCTTTGCCTTCCTGGATCTAATCACCAACCTGCAGCATGTGCTCTCTGTCGCGCTGTACTGACACCTTGTTAACACATTGTGCATCGTCTCGGTGATCCATTCGAACATACCCATCTTCCACAAGAGGCACAGTTTTCTTATCGCATGTAACCATTTGGGGTATGGTCATGAGAGGGTGAAGGCTGGCTTGTGCTGCCACACCTCCATGCAGTTCCACAGAGGGTAGCTGCTCCAACCTGAGGGAGTGCTCAAGGTTCTTCCACATTCGAATCCTCTTCAATGCGTCCTTTTGGACATACATGTTGTCTTCTTGAAACGGGTCCTGAAGTCTTTCAGATGGCTTCACTTGGGCTATGGGTCTCTTCCAACATGCTCTCCGTTGGCTCCTGTGGACTCCAAGAACATGAGTCCGTCCGGGACCTATGGTTCTAGGGTGTAGAGTCTGCCTTGCATGCATGGTCCTTTTGGAAGATTTGGAGGCCTTGTTGGCACCGTTTCTCGAGACGCTCGAGGTACTCGTGTCCTGGCTGTGGAGGAGTCCAGACATGTGATTGGCACGGTTGTGGGGACTCACTTTGAGCTTCCCTTGGGTGCTCCTTTTCCTCTCAGATGCTCCGTTTTTGGGTGGGAGGGCCTTACACTTGTGCAGGGCTCGGATTTCCTCCCCTGACGCTTTGATTGCGGTCTGTTAGTTTCTTGGCCTGTCGTGGCAAAGGTGGAGTGAGAGTTTCTTGCCTTTCTCTGAGGTCCAGAGGGCTGGTGCTGACACTCACGACCAAACACTACGAATTGGGCCATGGAGAAGGTGACACCGACTCGCTTTGCAAACTGCCTTGGTGAGAGGCCCAGGCGGCTCCAGCGGTTTAAGATGCCTGGGTTCCTCTTGGACCATCCATGACTACTCCAGTCAAGTGTAGTGATCAGGCCTGGGTTGAGGAGGAGTGGTTGCTATGACCTCAAAGCTTTGTGACATCACAGAGGCTGGCTTCACTGAAGCAGCTGTCCCTCTCCCATGACCTTGGTGTCCTATGGCTTTAAGTAGGAAGCCCCGGGAAGGACAGAACAAGAGCCCTCTGAACCTGATCAAGAACTCAGGATGTCTTGTGGGTTAATGTCCAAACTCCCCTTTCTGGAGACATAGAGAAAGGAAAATGACATTCAGTATACCTTCCTTTAGGCCAACATATCCCCTGAGACGGCAAGGTGTCCTTTTCCACTACAATTTCTAGTTATCTCCAGACAAGGTGTGGCCTCGCGGGTATGAGCAGCTCTCCATGGGGTTTGTGGGGGAGAGCGTACCTTGTCCGTGTCTATTGCCTATGGGTCAGTGATGACTAAGGTAAGGAAAGTCCCTTTCCGAGGTAAAAGGTGAGTGCATCGCAATATGGTTCTGTCCGTGGCCTCGCCTCCGAGTGTTCGGAAACACGCGGCTAAGGGATGAGGCCTCTGTCTACCTAGCTTTCCCTTAAACACCTTTGCAAAGTCTACGAGGAGAGTGACATTCTGAATCAGAGCTAAATCTCAATGAAGAGGCCTGGATCGAATCCGTTGTCATTATATGTTAACTGTACTTGTTGTGGTAACGGGTATAGACATGTTGACCAAGTCTTTTGAGTCAGAAGGAAAGGGACGGCCTATACCGACGGCTTGCAAGGCCAAATCGAGCAGTCCTTTGGAGTGAGCCGAAATGCCCTTGCACGGACTGGTGGATCAGGAAGTTTGGGTCCATTTCAGCAACACAGTATTCCTCTGCCGCCGATGTGATGAACCCCTGGATTTGCCATGACATGAATTTCCCATGCCCTGCTGTTGGGAAATGGAAAAGGCCAGCAGGCAAAGGGAAATACCATATGGCTTCCCAGAATATGTGCCTCGGGAGGAATACCTTGGCCCTTAGTAAAGGAAGGCAATACTGAATGGCAAGAAGTCAGAGAAGGATACTCATCAGCAGTGACTCACGACTCTGAGAATCAAGCTGAGGGTTCCCGAAAAGAGATCTGCTTAATGGCTGGTCAAGAGTTGTGGCATATATTAGGAGGGGCACCAGTACGTCCATGCAACTAAAGCATCCGTGAATACTTTGTCAAAAACCAATGATGGTTGATAGGCTGGCTTTCTCAAAAGATCAGCTACAACAACAACATCAATTCAGAGGAAAACAATGTGGCCCTCTTAAAACCAAAGGAAGTTACAGGGAGAACAGGAAAGAATTATATCGTTCATTATTGTTCCCTATTAAAATGACATGGGTGGGTTTCCTAAAATGCCCTCTTTGAATTGGGTCTTTATCCTTGTGAATTAGAGTTTACCCGCTTCTTCCATCTCTGGTTATGATGAGTGGACATCACAATGACTTCACTAAATACCTAGAAGAATGGCCCAGGAGAATGACTTGACTTGGCCTACTGTGTGTTGGCAGGGGTTGTAGTACTGCTTCAAATGCTTCCGTCTCTACTAGAGAGCTGAGATTTTGTAGGTTTCCTGATCTAATCTTGGAAGTTTCTATGTGTCTGCGAATTTATCCTTTTCCTCTCAGTTCCTGGATTTGCTAGCATAAATGTGTGGATGTGCCTCTTCGGTTATTCTTTTTTCATTGTTACGAGTTGTCCTGTGGTTTCATGTTTGCAGCTGTGTGCTTGTCTCCCTGTTTTATCCCAGTAATGGCTTCTGTGGGTTGTTCATGATATCAAAACTCAAGTGTGAGAACTCCTGATTTTTTTCCTATTGGTTTGTTTGTATTTCCTTAATTTTGATATTCACATGTATGATTTCAATTTTTCTGTTACCTTTGGAGTTCGGTTTTTCTTCATCTTGTTCTTTCAGTCATCCTTTTAGGGGCTTTCTTTTTCGGTGTTTTTAATTTTTGGAAATGCATGCATTTATCCCTTTATGGTTTCCCCATAAAATGTTTTGGCATCATCCTCTAAGTTTCTTAGAATTCTTTTGTTCATGGCTCTTTCTGCTTTTCCTTTGGATTTTCTTTCTTGCATTCATTGCTAGTTCGTGAGTGTGTTGTGTTTTCCAACTTTTAGTGTCTGGCTCTATTTCCAATTTGAAAGTGATATGTTCCTGGTTTCATACCTTCGTGATCATAAGTGCACTGTATAGGTTTTGACTTCTCTTCCATGAATTATGACTGGATTTGGCCTCGAGCTCTTGACCTGAGGATATACAAAGTTAGGTCTGCTGCTTGGACGAACATATAATATTATCCTCCGATACACAACCTTTCTCATGGATCCCAAAAGTTCAGGTGGTCTTGAGAGCCCATGAGAACATCTGTTATACTTAGAACCTTCCCATCCAGATGCTCTGTCCTGTGCTTAACGTGGATATCATAGTTGCCAACAGTATTGGATAAAAGTCGTCATCTCCGTTCCTGTGTGTTCCTAGGCTTCAACGTTTAGATACACCGTTGTTCGTGGTGTATATGTTGGCCATTCTTCCAGGTTTCTGCTGTTTTGATGCTCCATCAAGACAAAACACCTTCCGCTTAGCTTTTGTCTCTAGAAGGCATAAAATCACTCTCGCTGACTTAGGTACAAACACTTTGGCTCTCTTCTCCTTGGAAATAGCATAACCTACGTCTTCCCGATTTCTTCACTTGCAAGCTATGAGTATCTTTATAGTCGAAGGAAACCTCCTTTGGGCATCAGAAGGATTAGCTTGTTTAATATTTGCTGTTTTTTTATGAATGTATTCTAATTTTGTTTACTTACGTTTTGTTTTGTTTTGGAATTTCAACCACTCCTACCAACAGTTTGTACTGATGGGACACTTTAGTCCTGAGTACTGAATGTATTATTAATAGGTTATAGTTGACTTTTTCATTTCGGTTGGCTTCTCACTTGGATTCTATTTGCCTTTCACCTATATGGTATTTTCTTGGGGTTGCTTCATTGGTACGATTCCTCGCTTTCTCCCCATCCTTTGCATGTCTTATCTTTGTGTGTGTTCATGTGTGTGTGCGTTTGCATGTGTTAATGTTGTGTGGTGTGTGTGTCTTTCACATAACACTTATTATTAAAATACGAGAGAATGGAATTCGGTCTCTTGTGGGTAGCGATTCAATTTGACATGCCTTGAAAACTCACATTCCATCGGTTTCAGGAAATCTCCTGCAAGGAATGTCATCTCTTGTCCACTTCAAGAAACTCGTGTTCTCACAAAACTGCCTTCCAACAAACACCACCTTTTGAATTCCTCATTAGAGTGATACTGTGAGTCCCAACACTCTTTCTTACGTATGTTTCTTGACTTTCATGAGTTAGAGAAATCGTCTGTTTGTTGTCTTCCCAGCATGATAGATATGACAAAGACAATGCTCTCTGCAAGACTGCCATAAAAGACAAGTGGAAGAATTCCTTCTTGCTTATGTCTCAGTACGAATTGTGGTGACGTGGAAGACAGTGAGATGGTAGTAGTGACTAATAACCTCATGCTTCTTCAGCCATGAAGGCAACAGGAAGATGAACACAACAACTGCAGTGGGGTGGAAATTGACCTGAAACCTACAAGGTAAATTCCAGAGTGAAAGAGAACGGAAGTTGCAGAGATGATGGGAGAATTTGGAGACATGGCTCAGGGGAGATTTGGTTGGTTGGTGGATCAGAGTGCTGGAGCCCATGAAGAGGACCAAGGCACAGAAGAGCAGGGCACACCGGACACCCACAAGGAACCTGTTTCCCAGTGCTGTTGACTGTGACAAACCGAGGGTCTGAAGGGCACGACTACTTGACAACAGAAGTGTTGAGGGCTGAAGTTTTCATGTCATCAGGCTTGGCAAACATTGACTTGAAAGAACACCATCTTTTTCCTGCATATGACAGCAAAAAGCGAACAGGAGCATACAGCCTGGAGACAATGATCAGAGAGACACAATACCAAGAGACGCAGTGCGAAGATGGTGAGTTTGGGAGTGATTCCGTGAAAGGCAGTGTTCGTGGAGATGACTCAAAGTGGACATCATAAATTTTGGGCTCTGGCAACAGCAGCATCAAGACAGAGCTATGGCCAGTCAGGTAGGTGAGGACATAGGCTGCCTAGCCAGCCAACATGAAATCCCAACAGTGGAACACTTGGATGACTGCCTTCCGCAGTCGAATGCTAAGTCCAAGGAGAACAGACTCTCCCATAGGTGACCAGAAGAAAGCTTTGACCCCATGTTCTCTTCTGAACAAAGCATTCTGCAGGCCTGCCTTCTGTTGAGTTGGCGGAGTTTCTCCTTTCACAGGTATTCCTAACAAGGTATTCCTCAGCATATAAAGCCCAGACCCTAAAAACATCAATCGGCCCGAAAGGAGAGCTACTACCAATGACTTGCCTCCAGGACAGGGTCAGTCACAACACCAACAGCAGATGGCATGCATGTCACATACACACTCAAAAACACACACACACGCACGCACTCAACAAATCTTAAGGGCCAACCCTGGGTCACTCACGAATCCTTTCCTCCTATAGAAATTACCCTCAGGTTAGAAAACAGAATGAGTTTAACGATTACAGGGAGGTGACAGAAACCTACATCCAACGCAAAGATGGAAGAATCAATTGTTGCCCAGGTAAAGTAAGGAGGAATGATCACGGCTAGGCCATCAGAGTGAAACCACTACATAGAACAAACCCGATGCAGGATTGAAAGCAGCGGCCTGGACACTCGCTGTACATCAGAAAACATAGGAGATATCAGAGATTCTCGAACCACAGATATAAAACTGATAAAGATAAAATCACCTAAAGAACTCCTGAAGAGGAGATTGGCAGGAGACTGGATGCAAAGTCCGGGAACATGGGAGAAGTGGAGGATCCATTTAGGAACCACGAAGAACAAGCCTAGAAAATAAGGACGCAAATTCTAAGAGCGAAGGCAGAATGATGGAACATGATAGTGAGCTTAAAGAATCTCCGAGGAAATGAATGAGGTGCCTCTTGTAGGTGAAGTAAGAGTGAGAGAAAGATAAGAGAGCTGATCCTAGATTGGAGAACTTGGGTCTGAAAAGGAGCCTCACCTGGGAGCAGAGAAATTGGTCAAGAATCAGAGGCACAGAGGACTCCCAAACCTTCCACAGGCGTGGAGCACATAAATACATAGTGCCATTCCCCCTGGGAAATCTAGGCATGGAGGTATTCAGTTTAGGCAAGTAGACATCAGAGAATAGTTTGTCCATAGCCCAATCACTGACTTCAAGACAAAAAGCTATACCAGCTCTTGAAGGAGGCCGGATAGCTAAAGCAACACGAGCCCAAGCCAAAATCCTTAGCCCCTGCATTTCTGAACAATGACAGAACAGCGGTTCTATCTAGAACCAGGAGGAATTCAGAAGTCAAAGGTTGGGTCCCGGGTAGTCTCCATCAGTTCAGAGGCGGCCTTCAGATCAACTCATGATTCCAGGGTCTTGGCATTGACTCTTTTCTCAGGTTCTATGCTCACGGGCAAGTAAGCTTCTCCCTCTCCAGCGCCACCCCCTGATTGGGATCTCTCTGCCTCTCTGTCCAATACATGCATGTGCCCGTTCGATAAGATAACAAAGACAAAAACAGTGCACAATATTTGACTGGGGCCAAAGGATGTTTTATGGAATTTGGACCTAGGTTCCTATGGAGGGCAGCCAGGTACAGAGAAGCTCCCACCATCGTAAAAGGCCCGACCTTCGCTCGGAGCTCCCTTTTTCATTCTCCTGTTCTTTGCCTTCCTGGATCTAATCACCAACCTGCAGCATGTGCTCTCTGTCGCGCTGTACTGACCCCTTGTTAACACATTGTGCATCGTCTCGGTGATCCATTCGAACATACCCATCTTCAACAAGAGGCACAGTTTTCTTATCGCATGTAACCATTTGGGGTATGGTCATGAGAGGGTGAAGGCTGGCTTGTGCTGCCACACCTCCATGCAGTTCCACAGAGGGTAGCTGCTCCACCCTGAGGGAGTGCTCAAGGTTCTTCCACATTCGAATCCTCTTCAATGCGTCCTTTTGGACATACATGTTGTCTTCTTGAAACGGGTCCTGAAGTCTTTCAGATGGCTTCACTTGGGCTATGGGTCTCTTCCAACATGCTCTCCGTTGGCTCCTGTGGACTCCAAGAACATGAGACCGTCCGGGACCTATGGTTCTAGGGTGTAGAGTCTGCCTTGCATGCATGGTCCTTTTGGAAGATTTGGAGGACTTGTTGGCACCGTTTCTAGAGACGCTCGAGGTACTCGTGTCCTGGCTGTGGAGGAGTTCAGACATGTGATAGGCACGGTTGTGGGGACTCACTTTGAGCTTCCCTTGGGTGCTCCTTTTCCTGTTCAGATGCTCCGTTTTTGGGTGGGAGTGCCTTAAACTTTGCAGGTCTCGGATTTCCTCCCCTGACGCTTTGATTGCGGTCTGTTAGTTTCTTGGCCTGTCGTGGCTAAGATGGAGTGAGAGTTTCTTGCCTTTCTCTGAGGTCCAGAGGGCTGGTGCTGAGACTCACGACCAAACACTATGAATTGGGCCATGGAGAAGGTGACACCGACTCGCTTTGCAAACTGCCTTGGTGAGAGGCCCAGGCGGCTCCAGCGGTTTAAGATGGCTTGGGTTCCTCTTGGACCATCCATGACTACTCCAGTCAAGTGTAGTGATCAGGCCTGGGTTGATGAGGAGTGGTTGCTATGACCTCAAAGCGTTGTGACATCACAGATGCTGGCTTCACTGAAGCAGCTGTGCCTCTCCCATGACCTTGGTTTCCTATGGCTTTAAGTAGGAAGCCCCGGGAAGGACAGAACAAGAGCCCTCTGAACCTGATCAAGAACTCAGGATGTCTTGTGGGTTAATGTCCAAACTCCCCTTTCTGGAGACATAGAGAAAGGAAAATGACATTCAGTATACCTTCCTTTAGGCCAACATATCCCCGGAGACGGCAAGGTGTCCTTTTCCACTACAATTTCTAGTTATCTCCAGACAAGGTGTGGCCTCGCGGGTATGAGCAGCTCTCCATGGGGTTTGTGGGGGAGAGCGTACCTTGTCCGTGTCTATTGCCTATGGGTCAGTGATGACTAAGGTAAGGAAAGTCCCTTTCCGAGGTAAAAGGTGAGTGCATCGCAATATGGTTCTGTCCGTGGCCTCGCCTCCGAGTGTTCGGAAACACGCGGCTAAGGGATGAGGCCTCTGTCTACCTAGCTTTCCCTTAAACACCTTTGCAAAGTCTTCGAGGAGAGTGACATTCTGAATCAGAGCTAAATCTCAATGAAGAGGCCTGGATCGAATCCGTTGTCATTATATGTTAACTGTACTTGTTGTGGTAACGGGTATAGACATGTTGACCAAGTCTTTTGAGTCAGAAGGAAAGGGACGGCCTATACCGACGGCTTGCAAGGCCAAATCGAGCAGTCCTTTGGAGTGAGCCGAAATGCCCTTGCACGGACTGGTGGATCAGGAAGTTTGGGTCCATTTCAGCAACACAGTATTCCTCTGCCGCCGATGTGATGAACCCCTGGATTTGCCATGACATGAATTTCCCATGCCCTGCTGTTGGGAAATGGAAAAGGCCAGCAGGCAAAGGGAAATACCATATGGCTTCCCAGAATATGTGCCTCGGGAGGAATACCTTGGCCCTTAGTAAAGGAAGGCAATACTGAATGGCAAGAAGTCAGAGAAGGATACTCATCAGCAGTGACTCACGACTCTGAGAATCAAGCTGAGGGTTCCCGAAAAGAGATCTGCTTAATGGCTGGTCAAGAGTTGTGGCATATATTAGGAGGGGCACCAGTACGTCCATGCAACTAAAGCATCCGTGAATACTTTGTCAAAAACCAATGATGGTTGATAGGCTGGCTTTCTCAAAAGATCAGCTACAACAACAACATCAATTCAGAGGAAAACAATGTGGCCCTCTTAAAACCAAAGGAAGTTACAGGGAGAACAGGAAAGAATTATATCGTTCATTATTGTTCCCTATTAAAATGACATGGGTGGGTTTCCTAAAATGCCCTCTTTGAATTGGGTCTTTATCCTTGTGAATTAGAGTTTACCCGCTTCTTCCATCTCTGGTTATGATGAGTGGACATCACAATGACTTCACTAAATACCTAGAAGAATGGCCCAGGAGAATGACTTGACTTGGCCTACTGTGTGTTGGCAGGGGTTGTAGTACTGCTTCAAATGCTTCCGTCTCTACTAGAGAGCTGAGATTTTGTAGGTTTCCTGATCTAATCTTGGAAGTTTCTATGTGTCTGCGAATTTATCCTTTTCCTCTCAGTTCCTGGATTTGCTAGCATAAATGTGTGGATGTGCCTCTTCGGTTATTCTTTTTTCATTGTTACGAGTTGTCCTGTGGTTTCATGTTTGCAGCTGTGTGCTTGTCTCCCTGTTTTATCCCAGTAATGGCTTCTGTGGGTTGTTCATGATATCAAAACTCAAGTGTGAGAACTCCTGATTTTTTTCCTATTGGTTTGTTTGTATTTCCTTAATTTTGATATTCACATGTATGATTTCAATTTTTCTGTTACCTTTGGAGTTCGGTTTTTCTTCATCTTGTTCTTTCAGTCATCCTTTTAGGGGCTTTCTTTTTCGGTGTTTTTAATTTTTGGAAATGCATGCATTTATCCCTTTATGGTTTCCCCATAAAATGTTTTGGCATCATCCTCTAAGTTTCTTAGAATTCTTTTGTTCATGGCTCTTTCTGCTTTTCCTTTGGATTTTCTTTCTTGCATTCATTGCTAGTTCGTGAGTGTGTTGTGTTTTCCAACTTTTAGTGTCTGGCTCTATTTCCAATTTGAAAGTGATATGTTCCTGGTTTCATACCTTCGTGATCATAAGTGCACTGTATAGGTTTTGACTTCTCTTCCATGAATTATGACTGGATTTGGCCTCGAGCTCTTGACCTGAGGATATACAAAGTTAGGTCTGCTGCTTGGACGAACATATAATATTATCCTCCGATACACAACCTTTCTCATGGATCCCAAAAGTTCAGGTGGTCTTGAGAGCCCATGAGAACATCTGTTATACTTAGAACCTTCCCATCCAGATGCTCTGTCCTGTGCTTAACGTGGATATCATAGTTGCCAACAGTATTGGATAAAAGTCGTCATCTCCGTTCCTGTGTGTTCCTAGGCTTCAACGTTTAGATACACCGTTGTTCGTGGTGTATATGTTGGCCATTCTTCCAGGTTTCTGCTGTTTTGATGCTCCATCAAGACAAAACACCTTCCGCTTAGCTTTTGTCTCTAGAAGGCATAAAATCACTCTCGCTGACTTAGGTACAAACACTTTGGCTCTCTTCTCCTTGGAAATAGCATAACCTACGTCTTCCCGATTTCTTCACTTGCAAGCTATGAGTATCTTTATAGTCGAAGGAAACCTCCTTTGGGCATCAGAAGGATTAGCTTGTTTAATATTTGCTGTTTTTTTATGAATGTATTCTAATTTTGTTTACTTACGTTTTGTTTTGTTTTGGAATTTCAACCACTCCTACCAACAGTTTGTACTGATGGGACACTTTAGTCCTGAGTACTGAATGTATTATTAATAGGTTATAGTTGACTTTTTCATTTCGGTTGGCTTCTCACTTGGATTCTATTTGCCTTTCACCTATATGGTATTTTCTTGGGGTTGCTTCATTGGTACGATTCCTCGCTTTCTCCCCATCCTTTGCATGTCTTATCTTTGTGTGTGTTCATGTGTGTGTGCGTTTGCATGTGTTAATGTTGTGTGGTGTGTGTGTCTTTCACATAACACTTATTATTAAAATATGAGAGAATGGAATTCGGTCTCTTGTGGGTAGCGATTCAATTTGACATGCCTTGAAAACTCACATTCCATCGGTTTCAGGAAATCTCCTGCAAGGAATGTCATCTCTTGTCCACTTCAAGAAACTCGTGTTCTGACAAAACTGCCTTCCAACAAACACCACCTTTTGAATTCCTCATTAGAGTGATACTGTGAGTCCCAACACTCTTTCTTACGTATGTTTCTTGACTTTCATGAGTTAGAGAAATCGTCTGTTTGTTGTCTTCCCAGCATGATAGATATGACAAAGACAATGCTCTCTGCAAGACTGCCATAAAAGACAAGTGGAAGAATTCCTTCTTGCTTATGTCTCAGTACGAATTGTGGTGACGTGGAAGACAGTGAGATGGTAGTAGTGACTAATAACCTCATGCTTCTTCAGCCATGAAGGCAACAGGAAGATGAACACAACAACTGCAGTGGGGTGGAAATTGACCTGAAACCTACAAGGTAAATTCCAGAGTGAAAGAGAACGGAAGTTGCAGAGATGATGGGAGAATTTGGAGACATGGCTCAGGGGAGATTTGGTTGGTTGGTGGATCAGAGTGCTGGAGCCCATGAAGAGGACCAAGGCACAGAAGAGCAGGGCACACCGGACACCCACAAGGAACCTGTTTCCCAGTGCTGTTGACTGTGACAAACCGAGGGTCTGAAGGGCACGACTACTTGACAACAGAAGTGTTGAGGGCTGAAGTTTTCATGTCATCAGGCTTGGCAAACATTGACTTGAAAGAACACCATCTTTTTCCTGCATATGACAGCAAAAAGCGAACAGGAGCATACAGCCTGGAGACAATGATCAGAGAGACACAATACCAAGAGACGCAGTGCGAAGATGGTGAGTTTGGGAGTGATTCCGTGAAAGGCAGTGTTCGTGGAGATGACTCAAAGTGGACATCATAAATTTTGGGCTCTGGCAACAGCAGCATCAAGACAGAGCTATGGCCAGTCAGGTAGGTGAGGACATAGGCTGCCTAGCCAGCCAACATGAAATCCCAACAGTGGAACACTTGGATGACTGCCTTCCGCAGTCGAATGCTAAGTCCAAGGAGAACAGACTCTCCCATAGGTGACCAGAAGAAAGCTTTGACCCCATGTTCTCTTCTGAACAAAGCATTCTGCAGGCCTGCCTTCTGTTGAGTTGGCGGAGTTTCTCCTTTCACAGGTATTCCTAACAAGGTATTCCTCAGCATATAAAGCCCAGACCCTAAAAACATCAATCGGCCCGAAAGGAGAGCTACTACCAATGACTTGCCTCCAGGACAGGGTCAGTCACAACACCAACAGCAGATGGCATGCATGTCACATACACACTCAAAAACACACACACACGCACGCACTCAACAAATCTTAAGGGCCAACCCTGGGTCACTCACGAATCCTATCCTCCTATAGAAATTACCCTCAGGTTAGAAAACAGAATGAGTTTAACGATTACAGGGAGGTGACAGAAACCTACATCCAACGCAAAGATGGAAGAATCAATTGTTGCCCAGGTAAAGTAAGGAGGAATGATCACGGCTAGGCCATCAGAGTGAAACCACTACATAGAACACGCCCGATGCAGGATTGAAAGCAGCGGCCTGGACACTCGCTGTACATCAGAAAACATAGGAGATATCAGAGATTCTCGAACCACAGATATAAAACTGATAAAGATAAAATCACCTAAAGAACTCCTGAAGAGGAGATTGGCAGGAGACTGGATGCAAAGTCCGGGAACATGGGAGAAGTGGAGGATCCATTTAGGAACCACGAAGAACAAGCCTCGAAAATAAGGACGCAAATTCTAAGAGCGAAGGCAGAATGATGGAACATGATAGTGAGCTTAAAGAATCTCCGAGGAAATGAAAGAGGTGCCTCTTGTAGGTGAAGTAAGAGTGAGAGAAAGATAAGAGAGCTGATCCTAGATTGGAGAACTTGGGTCTGAAAAGGAGCCTCACCTGGGAGCAGAGAAATTGGTCAAGAATCAGAGGCACAGAGGACTCCCAAACCTTCCACAGAAGCGGAGCACATAAATACATAGTGCCATTCCCCCTGGGAAATCTAGGCATGGAGGTATTCAGTTTAGGCAAGTAGACATCAGAGAATAGTTTGTCCATAGCCCAATCACTGACTTCAAGACAAAAAGCTATACCAGCTCTTGAAGGAGGCCGGATAGCTCAAGCAACACCAGCCCAAGCCAAAATCCTTAGCCCCTGCATTTCTGAACAATGACAGAACAGCGGTTCTATCTAGAACCAGGAGGAATTCAGAAGTCAAAGGTTGGGTCCCGGGTAGTCTCCATCAGTTCAGAGGCGGCCTTCAGATCAACTCATGATTCCAGGGTCTTGGCATTGACTCTTTTCTCAGGTTCTATGCTCACGGGCAAGTAAGCTTCTCCCTCTCCAGCGCCACCCCCTGATTGGGATCTCTCTGCCTCTCTGGCCAATACATGCATGTGCCCGTTCGATAAGATAACAAAGACAAAAACAGTGCACAATATTTGACTGGGGCCAAAGGATGTTTTATGGAATTTGGACCTAGGTTGCTATGGAGGGCAGCCAGGTACAGAGAACCTCCCACCATCGTAAAAGGCCCGACCTTCGCTCGGAGCTCCCTTTTTCATTCTCCTGTTCTTTGCCTTCCTGGATCTAATCACCAACCTGCAGCATGTGCTCTCTGTCGCGCTGTACTGACCCCTTGTTAACACATTGTGCATCGTCTCGGTGATCCATTCGAACATACCCATCTTCCACAAGAGGCACAGTTTTCTTATCGCATGTAACCATTTGGGGTATGGTCATGAGAGGGTGAAGGCTGGCTTGTGCTGCCACACCTCCATGCAGTTCCACAGAGGGTAGCTGCTCCAACCTGAGGGAGTGCTCAAGGTTCTTCCACATTCGAATCCTCTTCAATGCGTCCTTTTGGACATACATGTTGTCTTCTTGAAACGGGTCCTGAAGTCTTTCAGATGGCTTCACTTGGGCTATGGGTCTCTTCCAACATGCTCTCCGTTGGCTCCTGTGGACTCCAAGAACATGAGTCCGTCCGGGACCTATGGTTCTAGGGTGTAGAGTCTGCCTTGCATGCATGGTCCTTTTGGAAGATTTGGAGGCCTTGTTGGCACCGTTTCTAGAGACGCTCGAGGTACTCGTGTCCTGGCTGTGGAGGAGTCCAGACATGTGATTGGCACGGTTGTGGGGACTCACTTTGAGCTTCCCTTGGGTGCTCCTTTTCCTGTTCAGATGCTCCGTTTTTGGGTGGGAGGGCCTTACACTTGTGCAGGGCTCGGATTTCCTCCCCTGACGCTTTGATTGCGGTCTGTTAGTTTCTTGGCCTGTCGTGGCTAAGGTGGAGTGGGAGTTTCTTGCCTTTCTCTGAGGTCCAGAGGGCTGGTGCTGACACTCATGACCAAACACTATGAATTGGGCCATGGAGAAGGTGACACCGACTCGCTTTGCAAACTGCCTTGGTGAGAGGCCCAGGCGGCTCCAGCGGTTTAAGATGGCTTGGGTTCCTCTTGTACCATCCATGACTACTCCAGTCAAGTGTAGTGATCAGGCCTGGGTTGATGAGGAGTGGTTGCTATGACCTCAAAGCGTTGTGACATCACAGATGCTGGCTTCACTGAAGCAGCTGTGCCTCTCCCATGACCTTGGTTTCCTATGGCTTTAAGTAGGAAGCCCCGGGAAGGACAGAACAAGAGCCCTCTGAACCTGATCAAGAACTCAGGATGTCTTGTGGGTTAATGTCCAAACTCCCCTTTCTGGAGACATAGAGAAAGGAAAATGACATTCAGTATACCTTCCTTTAGGCCAACATATCCCCGGAGACGGCAAGGTGTCCTTTTCCACTACAATTTCTAGTTATCTCCAGACAAGGTGTGGCCTCGCGGGTATGAGCAGCTCTCCATGGGGTTTGTGGGGGAGAGCGTACCTTGTCCGTGTCTATTGCCTATGGGTCAGTGATGACTAAGGTACGGAAAGTCCCTTTCGAGGTAAAAGGTGAGTGCATCGCAATATGGTTCTGTCCGTGGCCTCGCCTCCGAGTGTTCTGAAACACGCGGCTAAGGGATGAGGCCTCTGTCTACCTAGCTTTCCCTTAAACACCTTTGCAAAGTCTTCGAGGAGAGTGACATTCTGAATCAGAGCTAAATCTCAATGAAGAGGCCTGGATCGAATCCGTTGTCATTATATGTTAACTGTACTTGTTGTGGTAACGGGTATAGACATGTTGACCAAGTCTTTTGAGTCAGAAGGAAAGGGACGGCCTATACCGACGGCTTGCAAGGCCAAATCGAGCAGTCCTTTGGAGTGAGCCGAAATGCCCTTGCACGGACTGGTGGATCAGGAAGTTTGGGTCCATTTCAGCAACACAGTATTCCTCTGCCGCCGATGTGATGAACCCCTGGATTTGCCATGACATGAATTTCCCATGCCCTGCTGTTGGGAAATGGAAAAGGCCAGCAGGCAAAGGGAAATACCATATGGCTTCCCAGAATATGTGCCTCGGGAGGAATACCTTGGCCCTTAGTAAAGGAAGGCAATACTGAATGGCAAGAAGTCAGAGAAGGATACTCATCAGCAGTGACTCACGACTCTGATAATCAAGCTGAGGGTTCCCGAAAAGAGATCTGCTTAATGGCTGGTCAAGAGTTGTGGCATATATTAGGAGGGGCACCAGTACGTCCATGCAACTAAAGCATCCGTGAATACTTTGTCAAAAACCAATGATGGTTGATAGGCTGGCTTTCTCAAAAGATCAGCTACAACAACAACATCAATTCAGAGGAAAACAATGTGGCCCTCTTAAAACCAAAGGAAGTTACAGGGAGAACAGGAAAGAATTATATCGTTCATTATTGTTCCCTATTAAAATGACATGGGTGGGTTTCCTAAAAAGCCTTCTTTGAATTGGGTCTTTATCCTTGTGAATTAGAGTTTACCCGCTTCTTCCATCTCTGGTTATGATGAGTGGACATCACAATGACTTCACTAAATACCTAGAAGAATGGCCCAGGAGAATGACTTGACTTGGCCTACTGTGTGTTGGCAGGGGTTGTAGTACTGCTTCAAATGCTTCCGTCTCTACTAGAGAGCTGAGATTTTGTAGGTTTCCTGATCTAATCTTGGAAGTTTCTATGTGTCTGCGAATTTATCCTTTTCCTCTCAGTTCCTGGATTTGCTAGCATAAATGTGTGGATGTGCCTCTTCGGTTATTCTTTTTTCATTGTTACGAGTTGTCCTGTGGTTTCATGTTTGCAGCTGTGTGCTTGTCTCCCTGTTTTATCCCAGTAATGGCTTCTGTGGGTTGTTCATGATATCAAAACTCAAGTGTGAGAACTCCTGATTTTTTTCCTATTGGTTTGTTTGTATTTCCTTAATTTTGATATTCACATGTATGATTTCAATTTTTCTGTTACCTTTGGAGTTCGGTTTTTCTTCATCTTGTTCTTTCAGTCATCCTTTTAGGGGCTTTCTTTTTCGGTGTTTTTAATTTTTGGAAATGCATGCATTTATCCCTTTATGGTTTCCCCATAAAATGTTTTGGCATCATCCTCTAAGTTTCTTAGAATTCTTTTGTTCATGGCTCTTTCTGCTTTTCCTTTGGATTTTCTTTCTTGCATTCATTGCTAGTTCGTGAGTGTGTTGTGTTTTCCAACTTTTAGTGTCTGGCTCTATTTCCAATTTGAAAGTGATATGTTCCTGGTTTCATACCTTCGTGATCATAAGTGCACTGTATAGGTTTTGACTTCTCTTCCATGAATTATGACTGGATTTGGCCTCGAGCTCTTGACCCGAGGATATACAAAGTTAGGTCTGCTGCTTGGACGAACATATAATATTATCCTCCGATACACAACCTTTCTCATGGATCCCAAAAGTTCAGGTGGTCTTGAGAGCCCATGAGAACATCTGTTATACTTCGGACCTTCCCATCCAGATGCTCTGTCCTGTGCTTAACGTGGATATCATAGTTGCCAACAGTATTGGATAAAAGTCGTCATCTCCGTTCTTGTGTGTTCCTAGGCTTCAACGTTTAGATACACCGTTGTTCGTGGTGTATATGTTGGCCATTCTTCCAGGTTTCTGCTGTTTTGATGCTCCATCAAGACAAAACACCTTCCGCTTAGCTTTTGTCTCTAGAACGCATAAAATCACTCTCGCTGACTTAGGCACAAACACCTTGGCTCTCTTCTCCTTGGAAATAGCATAACCTACGTCTTCCCGATTTCTTCACTTGCAAGCTATGAGTATCTTTATAGTCGAAGGAAACCTCCTTTGGGCATCAGAAGGATTAGCTTGTTTAATATTTGCTGTTTTTTTATGAATGTATTCTAATTTTGTTTACTTACGTTTTGTTTTGTTTTGGAATTTCAACCACTCCTACCAACAGTTTGTACTGATGGGACACTTTAGTCCTGAGTACTGAATGTATTATTAATAGGTTATAGTTGACTTTTTCATTTCGGTTGGCTTCTCACTTGGATTCTATTTGCCTTTCACCTATATGGTATTTTCTTGGGGTTGCTTCATTGGTACGATTCCTCGCTTTCTCCCCATCCTTTGCATGTCTTATCTTTGTGTGTGTTCATGTGTGTGTGCGTTTGCATGTGTTAATGTTGTGTGGTGTGTGTGTCTTTCACATAACACTTATTATTAAAATACGAGAGAATGGAATTCGGTCTCTTGTGGGTAGCGATTCAATTTGACATGCCTTGAAAACTCACATTCCATCGGTTTCAGGAAATCTCCTGCAAGGAATGTCATCTCTTGTCCACTTCAAGAAACTCGTGTTCTCACAAAACTGCCTTCCAACAAACACCACCTTTTGAATTCCTCATTAGAGTGATACTGTGAGTCCCAACACTCTTTCTTACGTATGTTTCTTGACTTTCATGAGTTAGAGAAATCGTCTGTTTGTTGTCTTCCCAGCATGATAGATATGACAAAGACAATGCTCTCTGCAAGACTGCCATAAAAGACAAGTGGAAGAATTCCTTCTTGCTTATGTCTCAGTACGAATTGTGGTGACGTGGAAGACAGTGAAATGGTAGTAGTGACTAATAACCTCATGCTTCTTCAGCCATGAAGGCAACAGGAAGATAAACACAACAACTGCAGTGGGGTGGAAATTGACCTGAAACCTACAAGGTAAATTCCAGTGTGAAAGAGAACGGAAGTTGCAGAGATGATGGGAGAATTTGGAGACATGGCTCAGGGGAGATTTGGTTGGTTGGTGGATCAGAGTGCTGGAGCCCATGAAGAGGACCAAGGCACAGAAGAGCAGGGCACACCGGACACCCACAAGGAACCTGTTTCCCAGTGCCGTTGACTGTGACAAACCGAGGGTCTGAAGGGCACGACTACTTGACAACAGAAGTGTTGAGGGCTGAAGTTTTCATGTCATCAGGCTTGGCAAACATTGACTTGAAAGAACACCATCTTTTTCCTGCATATGACAGCAAAAAGCGAACAGGAGCATACAGCCTGGAGACAATGATCAGAGAGACACAATACCAAGAGACGCAGTGCGAAGATGGTGAGTTTGGGAGTGATTCCGTGAAAGGCAGTGTTCGTGGAGATGACTCAAAGTGGACATCATAAATTTTGGGCTCTGGCAACAGCAGCATCAAGACAGAGCTATGGCCAGTCAGGTAGGTGAGGACATAGGCTGCCTAGCCAGCCAACATGAAATCCCAACAGTGGAACACTTGGATGACTGCCTTCCGCAGTCGAATGCTAAGTCCAAGGAGAACAGACTCTCCCATAGGTGACCAGAAGAAAGCTTTGACCCCATGTTCTCTTCTGAACAAAGCATTCTGCAGGCCTGCCTTCTGTTGAGTTGGCGGAGTTTCTCCTTTCACAGGTATTCCTAACAAGGTATTCCTCAGCATATAAAGCCCAGACCCTAAAAACATCAATCGGCCCGAAAGGAGAGCTACTACCAATGACTTGCCTCCAGGACAGGGTCAGTCACAACACCAACAGCAGATGGCATGCATGTCACATACACACTCAAAAACACACACACACGCACGCACTCAACAAATCTTAAGGGCCAACCCTGGGTCACTCACGAATCCTATCCTCCTATAGAAATTACCCTCAGGTTAGAAAACAGAATGAGTTTAACGATTACAGGGAGGTGACAGAAACCTACATCCAACGCAAAGATGGAAGAATCAATTGTTGCCCAGGTAAAGTAAGGAGGAATGATCACGGCTAGGCCATCAGAGTGAAACCACTACATAGAACACGCCCGATGCAGGATTGAAAGCAGCGGCCTGGACACTCGCTGTACATCAGAAAACATAGGAGATATCAGAGATTCTCGAACCACAGATATAAAACTGATAAAGATAAAATCACCTAAAGAACTCCTGAAGAGGAGATTGGCAGGAGACTGGATGCAAAGTCCGGGAACATGGGAGAAGTGGAGGATCCATTTAGGAACCACGAAGAACAAGCCTAGAAAATAAGGACGCAAATTCTAAGAGCGAAGGCAGAATGATGGAACATGATAGTGAGCTTAAAGAATCTCCGAGGAAATGAAAGAGGTGCCTCTTGTAGGTGAAGTAAGAGTGAGAGAAAGATAAGAGAGCTGATCCTAGATTGGAGAACTTGGGTCTGAAAAGGAGCCTCACCTGGGAGCAGAGAAATTGGTCAAGAATCAGAGGCACAGAGGACTCCCAAACCTTCCACAGGCGTGGAGCACATAAATACATAGTGCCATTCCCCCTGGGAAATCTAGGCATGGAGGTATTCAGTTTAGGCAAGTAGACATCAGAGAATAGTTTGTCCATAGCCCAATCACTGACTTCAAGACAAAAAGCTATACCAGCTCTTGAAGGAGGCCGGATAGCTCAAGCAACACCAGCCCAAGCCAAAATCCTTAGCCCCTGCATTTCTGAACAATGACAGAACAGCGGTTCTATCTAGAACCAGGAGGAATTCAGAAGTCAAAGGTTGGGTCCCGGGTAGTCTCCATCAGTTCAGAGGCGGCCTTCAGATCAACTCATGATTCCAGGGTCTTGGCATTGACTCTTTTCTCAGGTTCTATGCTCACGGGCAAGTAAGCTTCTCCCTCTCCAGCGCCACCCCCTGATTGGGATCTCTCTGCCTCTCTGTCCAATACATGCATGTGCCCGTTCGATAAGATAACAAAGACAAAAACAGTGCACAATATTTGACTGGGGCCAAAGGATGTTTTATGGAATTTGGACCTAGGTTCCTATGGAGGGCAGCCAGGTACAGAGAAGCTCCCACCATCGTAAAAGGCCCGACCTTCGCTCGGAGCTCCCTTTTTCATTCTCCTGTTCTTTGCCTTCCTGGATCTAATCACCAACCTGCAGCATGTGCTCTCTGTCGCGCTGTACTGACCCCTTGTTAACACATTGTGCATCGTCTCGGTGATCCATTCGAACATACCCATCTTCCACAAGAGGCACAGTTTTCTTATCGCATGTAACCATTTGGGGTATGGTCATGAGAGGGTGAAGGCTGGCTTGTGCTGCCACACCTCCATGCAGTTCCACAGAGGGTAGCTGCTCCACCCTGAGGGAGTGCTCAAGGTTCTTCCACATTCGAATCCTCTTCAATGCGTCCTTTTGGACATACATGTTGTCTTCTTGAAACGGGTCCTGAAGTCTTTCAGATGGCTTCACTTGGGCTATGGGTCTCTTCCAACATGCTCTCCGTTGGCTCCTGTGGACTCCAAGAACATGAGACCGTCCGGGACCTATGGTTCTAGGGTGTAGAGTCTGCCTTGCATGCATGGTCCTTTTGGAAGATTTGGAGGCCTTGTTGGCACCGTTTCTAGAGACGCTCGAGGTACTCGTGTCCTGGCTGTGGAGGAGGTCAGACATGTGATAGGCACGGTTGTGGGGACTCACTTTGAGCTTCCCTTGGGTGCTCCTTTTCCTGTTCAGATGCTCCGTTTTTGGGTGGGAGTGCCTTAAACTTTGCAGGTCTCGGATTTCCTCCCCTGACGCTTTGATTGCGGTCTGTTAGTTTCTTGGCCTGTCGTGGCTAAGGTGGAGTGAGAGTTTCTTGCCTTTCTCTGAGGTCCAGAGGGCTGGTGCTGAGACTCACGACCAAACACTATGAATTGGGCCATGGAGAAGGTGACACCGACTCGCTTTGCAAACTGCCTTGGTGAGAGGCCCAGGCGGCTCCAGCGGTTTAAGATGGCTTGGGTTCCTCTTGGACCATCCATGACTACTCCAGTCAAGTGTAGTGATCAGGCCTGGGTTGATGAGGAGTGGTTGCTATGACCTCAAAGCGTTGTGACATCACAGATGCTGGCTTCACTGAAGCAGCTGTGCCTCTCCCATGACCTTGGTTTCCTATGGCTTTAAGTAGGAAGCCCCGGGAAGGACAGAACAAGAGCCCTCTGAACCTGATCAAGAACTCAGGATGTCTTGTGGGTTAATGTCCAAACTCCCCTTTCTGGAGACATAGAGAAAGGAAAATGACATTCAGTATACCTTCCTTTAGGCCAACATATCCCCGGAGACGGCAAGGTGTCCTTTTCCACTACAATTTCTAGTTATCTCCAGACAAGGTGTGGCCTCGCGGGTATGAGCAGCTCTCCATGGGGTTTGTGGGGGAGAGCGTACCTTGTCCGTGTCTATTGCCTATGGGTCAGTGATGACTAAGGTAAGGAAAGTCCCTTTCCGAGGTAAAAGGTGAGTGCATCGCAATATGGTTCTGTCCGTGGCCTCGCCTCCGAGTGTTCGGAAACACGCGGCTAAGGGATGAGGCCTCTTTCTACCTAGCTTTCCCTTAAACACCTTTGCAAAGTCTTCGAGGAGAGTGACATTCTGATTCAGAGCTAACTCTCAATGAAGAGGCCTGGATCGAATCCGTTGTCATTATATGTTAACTGTACTTGTTGTGGTAACGGGTATAGACATGTTGACCAAGTCTTTTGAGTCAGAAGGAAAGGGACGGCCTATACCGACGGCTTGCAAGGCCAAATCGAGCAGTCCTTTGGAGTGAGCCGAAATGCCCTTGCACGGACTGGTGGATCAGGAAGTTTGGGTCCATTTCAGCAACACAGTATTCCTCTGCCGCCGATGTGATGAACCCCTGGATTTGCCATGACATGAATTTCCCATGCCCTGCTGTTGGGAAATGGAAAAGGCCAGCAGGCAAAGGGAAATACCATATGGCTTCCCAGAATATGTGCCTCGGGAGGAATACCTTGGCCCTTAGTAAAGGAAGGCAATACTGAATGGCAAGAAGTCAGAGAAGGATACTCATCAGCAGTGACTCACGACTCTGAGAATCAAGCTGAGGGTTCCCGAAAAGAGATCTGCTTAATGGCTGGTCAAGAGTTGTGGCATATATTAGGAGGGGCACCAGTACGTCCATGCAACTAAAGCATCCGTGAATACTTTGTCAAAAACCAATGATGGTTGATAGGCTGGCTTTCTCAAAAGATCAGCTACAACAACAACATCAATTCAGAGGAAAACAATGTGGCCCTCTTAAAACCAAAGGAAGTTACAGGGAGAACAGGAAAGAATTATATCGTTCATTATTGTTCCCTATTAAAATGACATGGGTGGGTTTCCTAAAATGCCTTCTTTGAATTGGGTCTTTATCCTTGTGAATTAGAGTTTACCCGCTTCTTCCATCTCTGGTTATGATGAGTGGACATCACAATGACTTCACTAAATACCTAGAAGAATGGCCCAGGAGAATGACTTGACTTGGCCTACTGTGTGTTGGCAGGGGTTGTAGTACTGCTTCAAATGCTTCCGTCTCTACTAGAGAGCTGAGATTTTGTAGGTTTCCTGATCTAATCTTGGAAGTTTCTATGTGTCTGCGAATTTATCCTTTTCCTCTCAGTTCCTGGATTTGCTAGCATAAATGTGTGGATGTGCCTCTTCGGTTATTCTTTTTTCATTGTTACGAGTTGTCCTGTGGTTTCATGTTTGCAGCTGTGTGCTTGTCTCCCTGTTTTATCCCAGTAATGGCTTCTGTGGGTTGTTCATGATATCAAAACTCAAGTGTGAGAACTCCTGATTTTTTTCCTATTGGTTTGTTTGTATTTCCTTAATTTTGATATTCACATGTATGATTTCAATTTTTCTGTTACCTTTGGAGTTCGGTTTTCCTTCATCTTGTTCTTTCAGTCATCCTTTTAGGGGCTTTCTTTTTCGGTGTTTTTAATTTTTGGAAATGCATGCATTTATCCCTTTATGGTTTCCCCATAAAATATTTTGGCATCATCCTCTAAGTTTCTTAGAATTCTTTTGTTCATGGCTCTTTCTGCTTTTCCTTTGGATTTTCTTTCTTGCATTCATTGCTAGTTCGTGAGTGTGTTGTGTTTTCCAACTTTTAGTGTCTGGCTCTATTTCCAATTTGAAAGTGATATGTTCCTGGTTTCATACCTTCGTGATCATAAGTGCACTGTATAGGTTTTGACTTCTCTTCCATGAATTATGACTGGATTTGGCCTCGAGCTCTTGACCTGAGGATATACAAAGTTAGGTCTGCTGCTTGGACGAACATATAATATTATCCTCCGATACACAACCTTTCTCATGGATCCCAAAAGTTCAGGTGGTCTTGAGAGCCCATGAGAACATCTGTTATACTTAGAACCTTCCCATCCAGATGCTCTGTCCTGTGCTTAACGTGGATATCATAGTTGCCAACAGTATTGGATAAAAGTCGTCATCTCCGTTCCTGTGTGTTCCTAGGCTTCAACGTTTAGATACACCGTTGTTCGTGGTGTATATGTTGGCCATTCTTCCAGGTTTCTGCTGTTTTGATGCTCCATCAAGACAAAACACCTTCCGCTTAGCTTTTGTCTCTAGAAGGCATAAAATCACTCTCGCTGACTTAGGTACAAACACTTTGGCTCTCTTCTCCTTGGAAATAGCATAACCTACGTCTTCCCGATTTCTTCACTTGCAAGCTATGAGTATCTTTATAGTCGAAGGAAACCTCCTTTGGGCATCAGAAGGATTAGCTTGTTTAATATTTGCTGTTTTTTTATGAATGTATTCTAATTTTGTTTACTTACGTTTTGTTTTGTTTTGGAATTTCAACCACTCCTACCAACAGTTTGTACTGATGGGACACTTTAGTCCTGAGTACTGAATGTATTATTAATAGGTTATAGTTGACTTTTTCATTTCGGTTGGCTTCTCACTTGGATTCTATTTGCCTTTCACCTATATGGTATTTTCTTGGGGTTGCTTCATTGGTACGATTCCTCGCTTTCTCCCCATCCTTTGCATGTCTTATCTTTGTGTGTGTTCATGTGTGTGTGCGTTTGCATGTGTTAATGTTGTGTGGTGTGTGTGTCTTTCACATAACACTTATTATTAAAATACGAGAGAATGGAATTCGGTCTCTTGTGGGTAGCGATTCAATTTGACATGCCTTGAAAACTCACATTCCATCGGTTTCAGGAAATCTCCTGCAAGGAATGTCATCTCTTGTCCACTTCAAGAAACTCGTGTTCTGACAAAACTGCCTTCCAACAAACACCACCTTTTGAATTCCTCATTAGAGTGATACTGTGAGTCCCAACACTCTTTCTTACGTATGTTTCTTGACTTTCATGAGTTAGAGAAATCGTCTGTTTGTTGTCTTCCCAGCATGATAGATATGACAAAGACAATGCTCTCTGCAAGACTGCCATAAAAGACAAGTGGAAGAATTCCTTCTTGCTTATGTCTCAGTACGAATTGTGGTGACGTGGAAGACAGTGAGATGGTAGTAGTGACTAATAACCTCATGCTTCTTCAGTCATGAAGGCAACAGGAAGATGAACACAACAACTGCAGTGGGGTGGAAATTGACCTGAAACCTACAAGGTAAATTCCAGAGTGAAAGAGAACGGAAGTTGCAGAGATGATGGGAGAATTTGGAGACATGGCTCAGGGGAGATTTGGTTGGTTGGTGGATCAGAGTGCTGGAGCCCATGAAGAGGACCAAGGCACAGAAGAGCAGGGCACACCGGACACCCACAAGGAACCTGTTTCCCAGTGCTGTTGACTGTGACAAACCGAGGGTCTGAAGGGCACGACTACTTGACAACAGAAGTGTTGAGGGCTGAAGTTTTCATGTCATCAGGCTTGGCAAACATTGACTTGAAAGAACACCATCTTTTTCCTGCATATGACAGCAAAAAGCGAACAGGAGCATACAGCCTGGAGACAATGATCAGAGAGACACAATACCAAGAGACGCAGTGCGAAGATGGTGAGTTTGGGAGTGATTCCGTGAAAGGCAGTGTTCGTGGAGATGACTCAAAGTGGACATCATAAATTTTGGGCTCTGGCAACAGCAGCATCAAGACAGAGCTATGGCCAGTCAGGTAGGTGAGGACATAGGCTGCCTAGCCAGCCAACATGAAATCCCAACAGTGGAACACTTGGATGACTGCCTTCCGCAGTCGAATGCTAAGTCCAAGGAGAACAGACTCTCCCATAGGTGACCAGAAGAAAGCTTTGACCCCATGTTCTCTTCTGAACAAAGCATTCTGCAGGCCTGCCTTCTGTTGAGTTGGCGGAGTTTCTCCTTTCACAGGTATTCCTAACAAGGTATTCCTCAGCATATAAGCCCAGACCCTAAAAACATCAATCGGCCCGAAAGGAGAGCTACTACCAATGACTTGCCTCCAGGACAGGGTCAGTCACAACACCAACAGCAGATGGCATGCATGTCACATACACACTCAAAAACACACACACACGCACGCACTCAACAAATCTTAAGGGCCAACCCTGGGTCACTCACGAATCCTATCCTCCTATAGAAATTACCCTCAGGTTAGAAAACAGAATGAGTTTAACGATTACAGGGAGGTGACAGAAACCTACATCCAACGCAAAGATGGAAGAATCAATTGTTGCCCAGGTAAAGTAAGGAGGAATGATCACGGCTAGGCCATCAGAGTGAAACCACTACATAGAACACGCCCGATGCAGGATTGAAAGCAGCGGCCTGGACACTCGCTGTACATCAGAAAACATAGGAGATATCAGAGATTCTCGAACCACAGATATAAAACTGATAAAGATAAAATCACCTAAAGAACTCCTGAAGAGGAGATTGGCAGGAGACTGGATGCCAAGTCCGGGAACATGGGAGAAGTGGAGGATCCATTTAGGAACCACGAAGAACAAGCCTAGAAAATAAGGACGCAAATTCTAAGAGCGAAGGCAGAATGATGGAACATGATAGTGAGCTTAAAGAATCTCCGAGGAAATGAAAGAGGTGCCTCTTGTAGGTGAAGTAAGAGTGAGAGAAAGATAAGAGAGCTGATCCTAGATTGGAGAACTTGGGTCTGAAAAGGAGCCTCACCTGGGAGCAGAGAAATTGGTCAAGAATCAGAGGCACAGTAGACTCCCAAACCTTCCACAGAAGCGGAGCACATAAATACATAGTGCCATTCCCCCTGGGAAATCTAGGCATGGAGGTATTCAGTTTAGGCAAGTAGACATCAGAGAATAGTTTGTCCATAGCCCAATCACTGACTTCAAGACAAAAAGCTATACCAGCTCTTGAAGGAGGCCGGATAGCTAAAGCAACACCAGCCCAAGCAAAAATCCTTAGCCCCTGCATTTCTGAACAATGACAGAACAGCGGTTCTATCTAGAACCAGGAGGAATTCAGAAGTCAAAGGTTGGGTCCCGGGTAGTCTCCATCAGTTCAGAGGCGGCCTTCAGATCAACTCATGATTCCAGGGTCTTGGCATTGACTCTTTTCTCAGGTTCTATGCTCACGGGCAAGTAAGCTTCTCCCTCTCCAGCGCCACCCCCTGATTGGGATCTCTCTGCCTCTCTTTCCAATACATGCATGTGCCCGTTCGATAAGATAACAAAGACAAAAACAGTGCACAATATTTGACTGGGGCCAAAGGATGTTTTATGGAATTTGGACCTAGGTTCCTATGGAGGGCAGCCAGGTACAGAGAACCTCCCACCATCGTAAAAGGCCCGACCTTCGCTCGGAGCTCCCTTTTTCATTCTCCTGTTCTTTGCCTTCCTGGATCTAATCACCAACCTGCAGCATGTGCTCTCTGTCGCGCTGTACTGACCCCTTGTTAACACATTGTGCATCGTCTCGGTGATCCATTCGAACATACCCATCTTCCACAAGAGGCACAGTTTTCTTATCGCATGTAACCATTTGGGGTATGGTCATGAGAGGGTGAAGGCTGGCTTGTGCTGCCACACCTCCATGCAGTTCCACAGAGGGTAGCTGCTCCACCCTGAGGGAGTGCTCAAGGTTCTTCCACATTCGAATCCTCTTCAATGCGTCCTTTTGGACATACATGTTGTCTTCTTGAAACGGGTCCTGAAGTCTTTCAGATGGCTTCACTTGGGCTATGGGTCTCTTCCAACATGCTCTCCGTTGGCTCCTGTGGACTCCAAGAACATGAGACCGTCCGGGACCTATGGTTCTAGGGTGTAGAGTCTGCCTTGCATGCATGGTCCTTTTGGAAGATTTGGAGGCCTTGTTGGCACCGTTTCTAGAGACGCTCGAGGTACTCGTGTCCTGGCTGTGGAGGAGGTCAGACATGTGATAGGCACGGTTGTGGGGACTCACTTTGAGCTTACCTTGGGTGCTCCTTTTCCTGTTCAGATGCTCCGTTTTTGGGTGGGAGTGCCTTAAACTTTGCAGGTCTCGGATTTCCTCCCCTGACGCTTTGATTGCGGTCTGTTAGTTTCTTGGCCTGTCGTGGCTAAGGTGGAGTGAGAGTTTCTTGCCTTTCTCTGAGGTCCCGAGGGCTGGTGCTGAGACTCACGACCAAACACTATGAATTGGGCCATGGAGAAGGTGACACCGACTCGCTTTGCAAACTGCCTTGGTGAGAGGCCCAGGCGGCTCCAGCGGTTTAAGATGGCTTGGGTTCCTCTTGGACCATCCATGACTACTCCAGTCAAGTGTAGTGATCAGGCCTGGGTTGATGAGGAGTGGTTGCTATGACCTCAAAGCTTTGTGAAATCACAGAGGCTGGCTTCACTGAAGCAGCTGTGCCTCTCCCATGACCTTGTTGTCCTATGGCTTTAAGTAGGAAGCCCCGGGAAGGACAGAACAAGAGCCCTCTGAACCTGATCAAGAACTCAGGATGTCTTGTGGGTTAATGTCCAACCTCCCCTTTCTGGAGACATAGAGCAAGGAAAATGACATTCAGTATACCTTCCTTTAGGCCAACATATCCCTGGAGACGGCACGGTGTCCTTTTCCACTACAATTTCTAGTTATCTCCAGACAAGGTGTGGCCTCGCGGGTATGAGCAGCTCTCCATGGGGTTTGTGGGGGAGAGCGTACCTTGTCCGTGTCCATTGCCTATGGGTCAGTGATGACTAAGGTAAGGAAAGTCCCTTTCCGAGGTAAATGGTGAGTGCATCGCAATATGGTTCAGTCCGTTGCCTCTCCTCCGAGTGTTCTGAAACACGCGGCTAAGGGATGAGGCCTCTGTCTACCTAGCTTTCCCTTAAACACCTTTGCAAAGTCTTCGAGGAGAGTGACATTCTGAATCAGAGCTAATTCTCAATGAAGAGGCCTGGATCGAATCCGTTGTCATTATATGTTAACTGTACTTGTTGTGGTAACGGGTATAGACATGTTGACCAAGTCTCTTGAGTCAGAAGGAAAGGGACGGCCTATACCGACGGCTTGCAAGGCCAAATCGAGCAGTCCTTTGGAGTGAGCCGAAATGCCCTTGCACGGACTGGTGGATCAGGAAGTTTGGGTCCATTTCAGCAACACAGTATTCCTCTGCCGCCGATGTGATGAACCCCTGGACTTGCCATGACATGAATGTCCCATGCCCTGCTGTTGGGAAATGGAAAAGGCCAGCAGGCAAAGGGAAATACCATATGGCTTCCCAGAATATGTGCCTCGGGAGGAATACCTTGGCCCTTAGTAAAGGAAGGCAATACTCAATGGCAAGAAGTCAGAGAAGGATACTCATCAGCAGTGACTCACGACTCTGAGAATCAAGCTGAGGGTTCCCGAAAAGAGATCTGATTAATGGCTGGTCAAGTGTTGTGGCATATATTAGGAGGGGCACCAGTACGTCCATGCAACTAAAGCATCCGTGAATACTTTGTCAAAAACCGATGATGGATGATAGGCTGGCTTTCTCAACAGAACAGCTACAACAACAACATCAATTCAGAGGAAAACAATGTGGCCCTCTTAAAACCAAAGGAAGTTACAGGGAGAACAGGAAAGAATTATATCGTTCATTATTGTTCCTTATTAAAATGACATGGGTGGGTTTCCTAAAATGCCCTCTTTGAATTGGGTCTTTATCCTTGTGAATTAGAGTTTACCCGCTTCTTCCATCTCTGGTTTTGATGAGTGGACATCACAATGCCTTCACTAAATACCTAGAAGAATGGCCCAGGAGAATGACTTGACTTGGCCTACTGTGTGTTGGCAGGGGTTGTAGTACTGCTTCAAATGCTTCCGTCTCTACTAGAGAGCTGAGATTTTGTAGGTTTCCTGATCTAATCTTGGAAGTTTCTATGTGTCTGCGAATTTATCCTTTTCCTCTCAGTTCCTGGATTTGCTAGCATAAATGTGTGGATGTGCCTCTTCGGTTATTCTTTTTTCATTGTTACGAGTTGTCCTGTGGTTTCATGTTTGCAGCTGTGTGCTTGTCTCCCTGTTTTATCCCAGTAATGGCTTCTGTGGGTTGTTCATGATATCAAAAATCAAGTGTGAGATCTCCTGATTTTTTTCCTATTGGTTTGTTTGTATTTCCTTAATTTTGATATTCACATGTATGATTTCAATTTTTCTGTTACCTTTGGAGTTCGGTTTTTCTTCATCTTGTTCTTTAAGTCATCCTTTTAGGGGCTTTCTTTTTCGGTGTTTTTAATTTTTGGAAATGCATGCATTTATCCCTTTATGGTTTCCCCATAAAATGTTTTGGCATCATCCTCTAAGTTTTAGAATTCCTTTGTTCATGGCACTTTCTGCTTTTCCTTTGGATTTTCTTTCTTGCATTCATTGCTAGTTCGTGAGTGTGTTGTGTTTTCCAACTTTTAGTGTCTGGCTCTATTTCCAATTTGAAAGTGATATGTTCCTGGTTTCATACCTTCGAGATCATAAGTGCACTGTATAGGTTTTGACTTCTCTTCCATGAATTATGACTGATTTGGCCTCGAGCTCTTGACCTGAGGATATACAAAGTTAGGTCTGCTGCTGGGACAAACATATAATATTGTCCTCCGATACGCAACCTTTCACATGGATCCCCAAAGTTCAGGTGGTCTTGAGAGCCCATGAGAACATCTGTTATACTTAGGACCTCCCATCCAGATGATCTGTCCTGTGCTTAATGTGGATATCATAGTTGCCAACAGTATTGGATAAAAGTCGTCATCTCCGTTCCTGTGTGTTCCTAGGCTTCAACGTTTAGATACACCGTTGTTCGTGGTGTATATGTTGGCCATTCTTCCAGGTTTCTGCTGTTTTGATACTCCATCAAGACAAAACACCTTCCGCTTAGCTTTTGTCTCTAGAAGGCATATAATCACTCTCGCTGACTTAGGCACAAACACTTTGGCTCTCTTCTCCTTGGAAATAGCATAACCTACGTCTTCCCGATTTCTTCACTTGCAAGCTATGAGTATCTTTATAGTCGAAGGAAACCTCCTTTGGGCATCAGAAGGATTAGCTTGTTTAATATTTGCTGTTTTTTTATGAATGTTTTCTAATTCTGTTTTGTTACGTTTTGTTTTGTTTTGGAATTTCAACCACTCCTACCAACAGTTTGTATTGACGGGACACTTCAGTCCTGAGTACTGAATGTATTAATGATAGGTTATAGTTGACTTTTTCATTTCGGTTGGCTTCTCACTTGGATTCTCTTTGCCTTTCACCTATATGGTATTTTCTTGGGGTTGCTTCATTGGTACGATTCCTCGCTTTCTCCCCATCTTTTGCATGTCTTATCTTTGTGTGTGTTCATGTGTGTGTGCGTTTGCATGTGTTAATGTTGTGTGGTGTGTGTGTCTTTCACATAACACTTATTATTAAAATACGAGAGAATGGAATTCGGTCTCTTGTGGGTAGCGATTCAATTTGACATGCCTTGAAAACTCACATTCCATCGGTTTCAGGAAATCTCCTGCAAGGAATGTCATCTCTTGTCCACTTCAAGAAACTCGTGTTCTCACAAAACTGCCTTCCAACAAACACCACCTTTTGAATTCCTCATTAGAGTGATACTGTGGGTCCCAACACTCTTTCTTACGTATGTTTCTTGACTTTCATGAGTTAGAGAAATCGTCTGTTTGTTGTCTTCCCAGCATGATAGATGTGACAAAGCCAATGCTCTCTGCAAGACTTCCATAAAAGACAAGTGGAAGAATTACTTCTTGCTTATGTCTCAGTACGAATTGTGGTGACATGGAAGACAGTGAGATGGTAGTAGTGACTAATAACCTCATGCTTCTTCAGCCATGAAGGCAACAGGAAGATGAACACAACAACTGCAGTGGGGTGGAAATTGACCTGAAACCTACAAGGTAAACTCCAGAGTGAAAGAGAATGGAAGTTGCAGAGATGATGGGAGAAGGTTGGAGACATGGCTCACCGGAGATTTGGTTGGTTGGTGGATCAGAGTGCTGGAGCCCATGAAGAGGACCAAGGCACAGAAGATCAGGGCACACCGGAAACCCACAAGGAACCTGTTTCCCAGTGCCGTTGACTGTGACAAACCGAGGGTCTGAAGGGCACGACTACTTGACAACACAAGTGTTGAGGGCTGAAGTTTTCATGTCATCAGGCTTGGCAAACATTGACTTGAAAGAACACCATCTTTTTCCTGCATATGACAGCAAAAAGCGAACAGGAGCATACAGCCTGGAGACAATGATCAGAGAGACACAATACCAAGAGACACAGTGCGAAGATGGTGAGTTTGGGAGTGATTTCGTGAAAGGCAGTGTTCGTGGAGATGACTCAAAGTGGACATCATAAATTTTGGGCTCTGGAAACAGCAGCATCAAGACAGAGCTACTGGCCAGTCAGGTAGGTGAGGACATAGGCTGCCTAGACAGCCAACATGAAATCCCAACAGTGGAACACTTGGATGACTGCCTTCCTCAGTCGAATGCTAAGTCCAAGGAGAACAGACTCTCCCATAGGTGACGAGAAGAAAGCTTTGACCCCATGTTCTCTTCTGAACAAAGCATTCTGCAGGCCTGCCTTCTGTTGAGTTGGCGGAGTTTCTCCTTTCACAGGTATTCCTACCAAGGTATTCCTCAGCATATAAAGCCCAGACCCTAAAAACATCAATTCGCCTGAAAGGAGAGCTACTTCCAATGACTTGCCTCCAGGACAGGGTCAGTCACAACACCAACAGCAGATGGCATGCATGTCACATACACACTCAAAAACACACACACACGCACGCACTCAACAAATCTTAAGGGCCAACCCTGGGTCACTCACGAAACCTTTCCTCCTATAGAAATTACCCTCAGGTTAGAAAACAGAATGAGTTTAACGATTACAGGGAGGTGACAGAGACCTAGATCCAACGCAAAGATGGAAGAATCAATTGTTGCCCAGGTAAAGTAAGGAGGAATGATCACGGCTAGGCCATCAGAGTGAAACCACTACATAGAACACGCCCGATGCAGGATTGAAAGCAGCGGCCTGGATACTCGCTGTACATCAGAAAACATAGGAGATATCAGAGATTCTCGAACCACAGATATAAAACTGATAAAGATAAAATCACCTAAAGAACTCCTGAAGAGGAGATTGGCAGGAGACTGGATGCAAAGTCCGGGAACATGGGAGAAGTGGAGGATCCATTTAGGAACCACGAAGAACAAGCCTAGAAAATAAGGACGCAAATTCTAAGAGCGAAGGCAGAATGATGGAACAAGATAGTGAGCTTAGGGAATCTCCGAGGAAATGAAAGAGGTGCCTCTTGTAGGTGAAGTAAGAGTGAGAGAAAGATAAGAGAGCTGATCCTAGATTGGAGAACTCGGGTCTGAAAAGGAGCCTCACCTGGGAGCAGAGAAATTGGTCAAGAATCAGAGGCACAGAGGACTCCCAAACCTTCCACAGAAGCGGAGCACATAAATACATAGTGCCATTCCCCCTGGGAAATCTAGGCATGGAGGTTTTCAGTTTAGGCAAGTAGACATCAGAGAATAGTTTGTCCATAGCCCAATCACTGACTTCAAGACAAAAAGCTATACCAGCTCTTGAAGGAGGCCGGATAGCTCAAGCAACACCAGCCCAAGCCAAAATCCTTAGCCCCTGCATTTCTGAACAATGACAGAACAGCGGTTCTATCTAGAACCAGGAGGAATTCAGAAGTCAAAGGTTGGGTCCCGGGTAGTCTCCATCAGTTCAGAGGCGGCCTTCAGATCAACTCATGATTCCAGGGTCTTGGCATTGACTCTTTTCTCAGGTTCTATGCTCACGGGCAAGTAAGCTTCTCCCTCTCCAGCGCCACCCCCTGATTGGGATCTCTCTTCCTCTCTGTCCAATACATGCATGTGCCCGTTCGATAAGATAACAAAGACAAAAACAGTGCACAATATTTGACTGGGGCCAAAGGATGTTTTATGGAATTTGGACCTAGGTTCCTATGGAGGGCAGCCAGGTACAGAGAACCTCCCACCATCGTAAAAGGCCCGACCTTCGCTCGGAGCTCCCTTTTTCATTCTCCTGTTCTTTGCCTTCCTGGATCTAATCACCAACCTGCAGCATGTGCTCTCTGTCGCGCTGTACTGACCCCTTGTTAACACATTGTGCATCGTCTCGGTGATCCATTCGAACATACCCATCTTCCACAAGAGGCACAGTTTTCTTATCGCATGTAACCATTTGGGGTATGGTCATGAGAGGGTGAAGGCTGGCTTGTGCTGCCACACCTCCATGCAGTTCCACAGAGGGTAGCTGCTCCACCCTGAGGGAGTGCTCAAGGTTCTTCCACATTCGAATCCTCTTCAATGCGTCCTTTTGGACATACATGTTGTCTTCTTGAAACGGGTCCTGAAGTCTTTCAGATGGCTTCACTTGGGCTATGGGTCTCTTCCAACATGCTCTCCGTTGGCTCCTGTGGACTCCAAGAACATGAGTCCGTCCGGGACCTATGGTTCTAGGGTGTAGAGTCTGCCTTGCATGCATGGTCCTTTTGGAAGATTTGGAGGCCTTGTTGGCACCGTTTCTAGAGACGCTCGAGGTACTCGTGTCCTGGCTGTGGAGGAGTCCAGACATGTGATTGGCACGGTTGTGGTGACTCACTTTGAGCTTCCCTTGGGTGCTCCTTTTCCTGTTCAGATGCTCCGTTTTTGTGTGGGAGGGCCTTACACTTGTGCAGGTCTAGGATTTCCTCCCCTGACGCTTTGATTGCGGTCTGTTAGTTTCTTGGCCTGTCGTGGCTAAGATGGAGTGAGAGTTTCTTGCCTTTCTCTGAGGTCCAGAGGGCTGGTGCTGACACTCACGACCAAACACTACGAATTGGGCCATGGAGAAGGTGACACCGACTCGCTTTGCAAACTGCCTTGGTGAGAGGCCCAGGCGGCTCCAGCGGTTTAAGATGGCTTGGGTTCCTCTTGGACCATCCATGACAACTCCAGTCAAGAGTAGTGATCAGGCCTGGGTTAATGAGGAGTGGTTGCTATGGCCTCAAAGCTTTGTGACATCACAGAGGCTGGCTTCACTGAAGCAGCTGTGCCTCTCCCATGACCTTGGTGTCCTATGGCTTTAAGTAGGAAGCCCCGGGAAGGACAGAACAAGAGCCCTCTGAACCTGATCAAGAACTCAGGATGTCTTGTGGGTTAATGTCCAACCTCCCCTTTCTGGAGACATAGAGGAAGGAAAATGACATTCAGTATACCTTCCTTTAGGCCAACATATCCCTGGAGACGGCAAGGTGTCCTTTTCCACTACAATTTCTAGTTATCTCCAGACAAGGTGTGGCCTCGCGGGTATGAGCAGCTCTCCATGGGGTTTGTGGGGGAGAGTGTACCTTGTCCGTGTCTATTGCCTATGGGTCAGTGATGACTAAGGTAAGGAAAGTCCCTTTCCGAGGTAAAAGGTGAGTGCATCGCAATATGGTTCTGTCCGTGGCCTCGCCTCCGAGTGTTCGGAAACACGCGGCTAAGGGATGAGGCCTCTGTCTACCTAGCTTTCCCTTAAACACCTTTGCAAAGTCTTCGAGGAGAGTGACATTCTGAATCAGAGCTAACTCTCAATGAAGAGGCCTGGATCGAATCCGTTGTCATTATATGTTAACTGTACTTGTTGTGGTAACGGGTATAGACATGTTGACCAAGTCTCTTGAGTCAGAAGGAAAGGGACGGCCTATACCGACGGCTTGCAAGGCCAAATCGAGCAGTCCTTTGGAGTGAGCCGAAATGCCCTTACACGGACTGGTGGATCAGGAAGTTTGGGTCCATTTCAGCAACACAGTATTCCTCTGCCGCCGATGTGATGAACCCCTGAACTTGCCATGACATGAATGTCCCATGCCCTGCTGTTGGGAAATGGAAAAGGCCAGCAGGCAAAGGGAAATACCATATGGCTTCCCAGAATATGTGCCTCGGGAGGAATACCTTGGCCCTTAGTAAAGGAAGGCAATACTCAATGGCAAGAAGTCAGAGAAGGATACTCATCAGCAGTGACTCACGACTCTGAGAATCAAGGTGAGGGTTCCCGAAAAGAGATCTGCTTAATGGCTGGTCAAGAGTTGTGGCATATATTAGGAGGGGCACCAGTACGTCCATGCAACTAAAGCATCCGTGAATACTTTGTCAAAAACCGATGATGGATGATAGGCTGGCTTTCTCAACAGAACAGCTACAACAACAACATCAATTCAGAGGAAAACAATGTGGCCCTCTTAAAACCAAAGGAAGTTACAGGGAGAACAGGAAAGAATTATATCGTTCATTATTGTTCCTTATTAAAATGACATGGGCGGGTTTCCTAAAATGCCCTCTTTGAATTGGGTCTTTATCCTTGTGAATTCGAGTTTACCCGCTTCTTCCATCTCTGGTTTTGATGAGTGGACATCACAATGCCTTCACTAAATACCTAGAAGAATGGCCCAGGAGAATGACTTGACTTGGCCTACTGTGTGTTGGCAGGGGTTGTAGTACTGCTTCAAATGCTTCCGTCTCTACTAGAGAGATGAGATTTTGTAGGTTTCCTGATCTAATCTTGGAAGTTTCTATGTGTCTGCGAATTTATCCTTTCCTCTCAGTTCCTGGATTTGCTAGCATAAATGTGTGGATGTGCCTCTTCGGTTATTCTTTTTTCATTGTTACGAGTTGTCCTGTGGTTTCATATTTGCAGCTGTGTGCTTGTCTCCCTGTTTTATCCCAGTAATGGCTTCTGTGGGTTGTTCATGATATCAAAAATCAAGTGTGAGATCTCCTGATTTTTTTCCTATTGGTTTGTTTGTATTTCCTTAATTTTGATAATCACATGTATGATTTCAATTTTTCTGTTACCTTTGGAGTTCGGTTTTTCTTCAACTTGTACTTTAAGTCATCCTTTTAGGTGGCTTTCTTTTTCGGTGTTTTTAAATTTTGGAAATGCATGCATTTATCCCTTTATGGTTTCCCCATAAAATGTTTTGGCATCATCCTCTAAATTTCTTAGAATTCCTTTGTTCATGGCTCTTTCTGCTTTTCCTTTGGATTTTCTTTCTTGCATTCATTCTAGTTCGTGAGTCTGTTGTGTTTTCCAACTTTTGGTGTCTGGCTCTATTTCCAATTTAAAAGTGATATGTTCCTGGTTTCATACCTTCTTGATCATAAGTGCACTGTATAGGTTTTGACTTCTCTTCCATGAATTATGACTGGATTTGGCCTCGAGCTCTTGACCTGAGGATATAGAAAGTTAGGTCTGCTGCTGGGACGAACATATAATATTGTCCTCCGATACGCAACCTTTCTCATGGATCCCCAAAGTTCAGGTGGTCTTGAGAGCCCATGAGAACATCTGTTATACTTAGGACCTTCCCATCCAGATGATCTGTCCTGTGCTTAACGTGGATATCATAGTTGCCAACAGTATTGGAAAAAATTCGTCATCTCCGTTCCTGTGTGTTCCTAGGCTTCAACGTTTAGATACACCGTTGTTCGTGGTGTATATGTTGGCCATTCTTCCAGGTTTCTGCTGTTTTGATGCTCCATCAAGACAAAACACCTTCCGCTTAGCTTTTGTCTCTAGAAGGCATAAAATCACTCTCGCTGACTTAGGCACAAACACTTTGGCTCTCTTCTCCTTGGAAATAGCATAACCTACGTCTTCCCGATTTCTTCACTTGCAAGCTATGAGTATCTTTATAGTCGAAGGAAACCTCCTTTGGGCATCAGAAGGATTAGCTTGTTTAATATTTGCTGTTTTTTTATGAATGTTTTCTAATTTTGTTTTGTTACGTTTTGTTTTGTTTTGGAATTTCAACCACTCCTACCAACAGTTTGTACTGACGGGACACTTTAGTCCTGAGTACTGAATGTATTATTGATAGGTTATAGTTGACTTTTTCATTTCGGTTGGCTTCTCACTTGGATTCTATTTGCCTTTCACCTATATGGTATTTTCTTGGGGTTGCTTCATTGGTACGATTCCTCGCTTTCTCCCCATCTTTTGCATGTCTTATCTTTGTGTGTGTTCATGTGTGTGTGCGTTTGCATGTGTTAATGTTGTGTGGTGTGTGTGTCTTTCACATAACACTTATTATTAAAATACGAGAGAATGGAATTCGGTCTCTTGTGGGTAGCAATTCAATTTGACATGCCTTGAAAACTCACATTCCATCGGTTTCAGGAAATCTCCTGCAAGGAATGTCATCTCTTGTCCACTTCAAGAAACGCGTGTTCTCACAAAACTGCCTTCCAACAAACACCACCTTTTGAATTCCTCATTAGAGTGATACTGTGAGTCCCAACACTCTTTCTTACGTATGTTTCTTGACTTTCATGAGTTAGAGAAATCGTCTGTTTGTTGTCTTCCCAGCATGATAGATGTGACAAAGCCAATGCTCTCTGCAAGACTGCCATAAAAGACAAGTGGAAGAATTCCTTCTTGCTTATGTCTCAGTACGAATTGTGGTGACGTGGAAGACAGTGAGATGGTAGTAGTGACTAATAACCTCATGCTTCTTCAGCCATGAAGGCAACAGGAAGATGAACACAACAACTGCAGTGGGGTGGAAATTGACCTGAAACCTACAAGGTAAACTCCAGAGTGAAAGAGAACGGAAGTTGCAGAGATGATGGGAGAAGGTTGGAGACATGGCTCAGGGGAGATTTGGTTGGTTGTTGGATCAGAGTGCTGGAGCCCATGAAGAGGACCAAGGCACAGAAGAGCAGGGCACACCGGAAACCCACAAGGAACCTGTTTCCCAGTGCCGTTGAATGTGACAAACCGAGGGTCTGAAGGGCACGACTACTTGACACCACAAGTGTTGAGGGCTGAAGTTTTCATGTCATCAGGCTTGGCAAACATTGACTTGAAAGAACACCATCTTTTTCCTGCATATGACAGCAAAAAGCGAACAGGAGCATACAGCCTGGAGACAATGATCAGAGAGACACAATACCAAGAGACGCAGTGCGAAGATGGTGAGTTTGGGAGTGATTCCATGAAAGGCAGTGTTCGTGGAGATGACTCAAAGTGGACATCATAAATTTTGGGCTCTGGCAACAGCAGCATCAAGACAGAGCTACTGGCCAGTCAGGTAGGTGAGGACATAGGCTGCCTAGCCAGCCAACATGAAATCCCAACAGTGGAACACTTGGATGACTGCCTTCCTCAGTCGAATGCTAAGTCCAAGGAGAACAGACTCTCCCATAGGTGACGAGAAGAAAGCTTTGACCCCATGTTCTCTTCTGAACAAAGCATTCTGCAGGCCTGCCTTCTGTTGAGTTGGCGGAGTTTCTCCTTTCACAGGTATTCCTACCAAGGTATTCCTCAGCATATAAAGCCCAGACCCTAAAAACATCAATTCGCCTGAAAGGAGAGCTACTTCCAATGACTTGCCTCCAGGACAGGGTCAGTTACAACACCAACAGCAGATGGCATGCATGTCACATACACACTCAAAAACACACACACACGCACGCACTCAACAAATCTTAAGGGCCAACCCTGGGTCACTCACGAATCCTTTCCTCCTATAGAAATTACCCTCAGGTTAGAAAACAGAATGAGTTTAACGATTACAGGGAGGTGACAGAAACCTAGATCCAACGCAAAGATGGAAGAATCAATTGTTGCCCAGGTAAAGTAAGGAGGAATGATCACGGCTAGGCCATCAGAGTGAAACCACTACATAGAACACGCCCGATGCAGGATTGAAAGCAGCGGCCTGGATACTCGCTGTACATCAGAAAACATAGGAGATATCAGAGATTCTCGAACCACAGATATAAAACTGATAAAGATAAAATCACCTAAAGAACTCCTGAAGAGGAGATTGGCAGGAGACTGGATGCCAAGTCCGGGAACATGGGAGAAGTGGAGGATCCATTTAGGAACCACGAAGAACAAGCCTAGAAAATAAGGACGCAAATTCTAAGAGCGAAGGCAGAATGATGGAACAAGATAGTGAGCTTAGGGAATCTCCGAGGAAATGAAAGAGGTGCCTCTTGTAGGTGAAGTAAGAGTGAGAGAAAGATAAGAGAGCTGATCCTAGATTGGAGAACTCGGGTCTGAAAAGGAGCCTCACCTGGGAGCAGAGAAATTGGTCAAGAATCAGAGGCACAGAGGACTCCCAAACCTTCCACAGAAGCGGAGCACATAAATACATAGTGCCATTCCCCCTGGGAAATCTAGGCATGGAGGTTTTCAGTTTAGGCAAGTAGACATCAGAGAATAGTTTGTCCATAGCCCAATCACTTACTTCAAGACAAAAAGCTATACCAGCTCTTGAAGGAGGCCGGATAGCTCAAGCAACACCAGCCCAAGCCAAAATCCTTAGCCCCTGCATTTCTGAACAATGACAGAACAGCGGTTCTATCTAGAACCAGGAGGAATTCAGAAGTCAAAGGTTGGGTCCCGGGTAGTCTCCATCAGTTCAGAGGCGGCCTTCAGATCAACTCATGATTCCAGGGTCTTGGCATTGACTCTTTTCTCAGGTTCTATGCTCACGGGCAAGTAAGCTTCTCCCTCTCCAGCGCCACCCCCTGATTGGGATCTCTCTTCCTCTCTGTCCAATACATGCATGTGCCCGTTCGATAAGATAACAAAGACAAAAACAGTGCACAATATTTGACTGGGGCCAAAGGATGTTTTATGGAATTTGGACCTAGGTTCCTATGGAGGGCAGCCAGGTACAGAGAACCTCCCACCATCGTAAAAGGCCCGACCTTCGCTCGGAGCTCCCTTTTTCATTCTCCTGTTCTTTGCCTTCCTGGATCTAATCACCAACCTGCAGCATGTGCTCTCTGTCGTGCTGTACTGACCCCTTGTTAACACATTGTGCATCGTCTCGGTGATCCATTCGAACATACCCATCTTCCACAAGAGGCACAGTTTTCTTATCGCATGTAACCATTTGGGGTATGGTCATGAGAGGGTGAAGGCTGGCTTGTGCTGCCACACCTCCATGCAGTTCCACAGAGGGTAGCTGCTCCACCCTGAGGGAGTGCTCAAGGTTCTTCCACATTCGAATCCTCTTCAATGCGTCCTTTTGGACATACATGTTGTCTTCTTGAAACGGGTCCTGAAGTCTTTCAGATGGCTTCACTTGGGCTATGGGTCTCTTCCAACATGCTCTCCGTTGGCTCCTGTGGACTCCAAGAACATGAGTCCGTCCGGGACCTATGGTTCTAGGGTGTAGAGTCTGCCTTGCATGCATGGTCCTTTTGGAAGATTTGGAGGCCTTGTTGGCACCGTTTCTCGAGACGCTCGAGGTACTCGTGTCCTGGCTGTGGAGGAGTCCAGACATGTGATTGGCACGGTTGTGGGGACTCACTTTGAGCTTCCCTTGGGTGCTCCTTTTCCTGTTCAGATGCTCCGTTTTTGGGTGGGAGTGCCTTAAACTTGTGCAGGACTCGGATATCCTCCCCTGACGCTTTGATTGCGGTCTGTTAGTTTCTTGGCCTGTCGTGGCTAAGATGGAGTGAGAGTTTCTTGCCTTTCTCTGAGGTCCAGAGGGCTGGTGCTGACACTCACGAACAAACACTACGAATTGGGCCATGGAGAAGGTGACACCGACTCGCTTTGCAAACTGCCTTGGTGAGAGGCCCAGGTGGCTCCAGCGGTTTAAGATGGCTTGGGTTCCTCTTGGACCATCCATGACTACTCCAGTCAAGTGTAGTGATCAGGCCTGGGTTGATGAGGAGTGGTTGCTATGGCCTCAAAGCTTTGTGACATCACAGAGGCTGGCTTCACTGAAGCTGCGGTGCCTCTCCCATGACCTTGGTGTCCTATGGCTTTAAGTAGGAAACCCCGGGAAGGACAGAACAAGAGCCCTCTGAACCTGATCAAGACTCAGGATGTCTTGTGGGTTAATGTCCAACCTCCCCTTTCTGGAGACATAGAGGAAGGAAAATGACATTCAGTATACCTTCCTTTAGGCCAACATATCCCCGGAGACGGCAAGGTGTCCTTTTCCACTACAATTTCTAGTTATCTCCAGACAAGGTGTGGCCTCGCAGGTATGAGCAGCTCTCCATGGGGTTTGTGGGGGAGAGAGTACCTTGTCCGTGTCTATTGCCTATGGGTCAGTGATGACTAAGGTAAGGAAAGTCCCTTTCCGAGGTAAAAGGTGAGTGCATCGCAATATGGTTCTGTCCGTGGCCTCGCCTCCGAGTGTTCGGAAACACGCGGCTAAGGGATGAGGCCTCTGTCTACCTAGCTTTCCCTTAAACACCTTTGCAAAGTCTTCGAGGAGAGTGACATTCTGAATCAGAGCTAACTCTCAATGAAGAGGCCTGGATCGAATCCGTTGTCATTATATGTTAACTGTACTTGTTGTGGTAACGGGTATAGACATGTTGACCAAGTCTCTTGAGTCAGAAGGAAAGGGACGGCCTATACCGACGGCTTGCAAGGCCAAATCGAGCAGTCCTTTGGAGTGAGCCAAAATGCCCTTGCACGGACTGGTGGATCAGGAAGTTTGGGTCCATTTCAGCAACACAGTACTCCTCTGCCGCCGATGTGATGAACCCCTGGACTTGCCATGACATGAATGTCCCATGCCCTGCTGTTGGGAAATGGAAAAGGCCAGCAGGCAAAGGGAAATACCATATGGCTTCCCAGAATATGTGCCTCGGGAGGAATACCTTGGCCCTTAGTAAAGGAAGGCAATACTGAATGGCAAGAAGTCAGAGAAGGATACTCATCAGCAGTGACTCACGACTCTGAGAATCAAGCTGAGGGTTACCGAAAAGAGATCTGCTTAATGGCTGGTCAAGAGTTGTGGCATATATTAGGAGGGGCACCAGTACGTCCATGCAACTAAAGCATCCGTGAATACTTTGTCAAAAACCGATGATGGATGATAGGCTGGCTTTCTCAACAGGACAGCTACAACAACAACATCAATTCAGAGGAAAACAATGTGGCCCTCTTAAAACCAAAGGAAGTTATAGGGAGAACAGGAAAGAATTATATCGTTCATTATTGTTCCTTATTAAAATGACATGGGCGGGTTTCCTAAAATGCCCTCTTTGAATTGGGTCTTTATCCTTGTGAATTAGAGTTTACCCGCTTCTTCCATCTCTGGTTTTGATGAGTGGACATCACAATGCCTTCACAAAATACCTAGAAGAATGGCCCAGGAGAATGACTTGACTTGGCCTACTGTGTGTTGGCAGGGGTTGTAGTACTGCTTCAAATGCTTCCGTCTCTATTAGAGAACTGAGATTTTGTAGGTTTCCTGATCTAATCTTGGAAGTTTCTATGTATCTGCGAATTTATCCTTTCCTCTCAGTTCCTGGATTTGCTAGCATAAATGTGTGGATGTGCCTCTTCGGTTATTCTTTTTTCATTGTTACGAGTTGTCCTGTGGTTTCATATTTGCAGCTGTGTGCTTGTCTCCCTGTTTTATCCCAGTAATGGCTTCTGTGGGTTGTTCATGATATCAAAAATCAAGTGTGAGATCTCCTGATTTTTTTCCTATTGGTTTGTTTGTATTTCCTTAATTTTGATATCCACATGTATGATTTCAATTTTTCTGTTACCTTTGGAGTTCGGTTTTTCTTCATCTTGTACTTTCAGTCATCCTTTTAGGTGGCTTTCTTTTTCGGTGTTTTTAAATTTTGGAAATGCATGCATTTATCCCTTTATGGTTTCCCCATAAAATGTTTTGGCATCATCCTCTAAATTTCTTAGAATTCCTTTGTTCATGGCACTTTCTGCTTTTCCTTTAGATTTTCTTTCTTGCATTCATTCTAGTTCGTGAGTGTGTTGTGTTTTCCAACTTTTGGTGTCTGGCTCTATTTCCAATTTAAAAGTGATATGTTCCTGGTTTCATACCTTCGTGATCATAAGTGAACTGTATAGGTTTTGACTTCTCTTCCATGAATTATGACTGGATTTGGCCTCGAGCTCTTGACCTGAGGATATAGAAAGTTAGGTCTGCTGCTGGGACGAACATATAATATTGTCCTCCGATACGCAACCTTTCTCATGGATCCCCAAAGTTCAGGTGGTCTTGAGAGCCCATGAGAACATCTGTTATACTTAGGACCTTCCCATCCAGATGATCTGTCCTGTGCTTAACGTGGATATCATAGTTGCCAACAGTATTGGAAAAAATTCGTCATCTCCGTTCCTGTGTGTTCCTAGGCTTCAACGTTTAGATACACCGTTGTTCGTGGTGTATATGTTGGCCATTCTTCCAGGTTTCTGCTGTTTTGATGCTCCATCAAGACAAAACACCTTCCGCTTAGCTTTTGTCTCTAGAAGGCATAAAATCACTCTCGCTGACTTAGGCACAAACACTTTGGCTCTCTTCTCCTTGGAAATAGCATAACCTACGTCTTCCCGATTTCTTCACTTGCAAGCTATGAGTATCTTTATAGTCGAAGGAAACCTCCTTTGGGCATCAGAAGGATTAGCTTGTTTAATATTTGCTGTTTTTTTATGAATGTTTTCTAATTTTGTTTTGTTACGTTTTGTTTTGTTTTGGAATTTCAACCACTCCTACCAACAGTTTGTACTGACGGGACACTTTAGTCCTGAGTACTGAATGTATTATTGATAGGTTATAGTTGACTTTTTCATTTCGGTTGGCTTCTCACTTGGATTCTATTTGCCTTTCACCTATATGGTATTTTCTTGGGGTTGCCTCATTGGTACGATTCCTCGCTTTCACCCCATCTTTTGCATGTCTTATCTTTGTGTGTGTTCATGTGTGTGTGCGTTTGCATGTGTTAATGTTGTGTGGTGTGTGTGTCTTTCACATAACACTTATTATTAAAATATGAGAGAATGGAATTCGGTCTCTTGTGGGTAGCAATTCAATTTGACATGCCTTGAAAACTCACATTCCATCGGTTTCAGGAAATCTCCTGCAAGGAATGTCATCTCTTGTCCACTTCAAGAAACTCGTGTTCTCACAAAACTGCCTTCCAACAAACACCACCTTTTGAATTCCTCATTAGAGTGATACTGTGGGTCCCAACACTCTTTCTTACGTATGTTTCTTGACTTTCATGAGTTAGAGAAATCGTCTGTTTGTTGTCTTCCCAGCATGATAGATGTGACAAAGCCAATGCTCTCTGCAAGACTGCCATAAAAGACAAGTGGAAGAATTCCTTCTTGCTTATGTCTCAGTACGAATTGTGGTGACGTGGAAGACAGTGAATGGTAGTAGTGACTAATAACCTCATGCTTCTTCAGCCATGAAGGCAACAGGAAGATGAACACAACAACTGCAGTGGGGTGGAAATTGACCTGAAACCTACAAGGTAAACTCCAGAGTGAAAGAGAACGGAAGTTGCAGAGATGATGGGAGAAGGTTGGAGACATGGCTCAGGGGAGATTTGGTTGGTTGGTGGATCAGAGTGCTGGAGCCCATGAAGAGGACCAAGGCACAGAAGAGCAGGGCACACCGGAAACCCACAAGGAACCTGTTTCCCAGTGCCGTTGAATGTGACAAACCGAGGGTCTGAAGGGCACGACTACTTGACACCACAAGTGTTGAGGGCTGAAGTTTTCATGTCATCAGGCTTGGCAAACATTGACTTGAAAGAACACCATCTTTTTCCTGCATATGACAGCAAAAAGCGAACAGGAGCATACAGCCTGGAGACAATGATCAGAGAGACACAATACCAAGAGACGCAGTGCGAAGATGGTGAGTTTGGGAGTGATTCCGTGAAAGGCAGTGTTCGTGGAGATGACTCAAAGTGGACATCATAAATTTTGGGCTCTGGCAACAGCAGCATCAAGACAGAGCTACTGGCCAGTCAGGTAGGTGAGGACATAGGCTGCCTAGCCAGCCAACATGAAATCCCAACAGTGGAACACTTGGATGACTGCCTTCTCAGTCGAATGCTAAGTCCAAGGAGAACAGACTCTCCCATAGGTGACGAGAAGAAAGCTTTGACCCCATGTTCTCTTCTGAACAAAGCATTCTGCAGGCCTGCCTTCTGTTGAGTTGGCGGAGTTTCTCCTTTCACAGGTATACCAACCAAGGTATTCCTCAGCATATAAAGCCCAGACCCTAAAAACATCAAGCGGCCCGAAAGGAGAGCTACTACCAATGACTTGCCTCCAGGACAGGGTCAGTCACAACACCAACAGCAGATGGCATGCATGTCACATACACACTCAAAAACACACACACACACGCACGCACTCAACAAATTTTAAGGGCCAACCCTGGGTCACTCACGAATCCTTTCCTCCTATAGAAATTACCCTCAGGTTAGAAAACAGAATGAGTTTAACGATTACAGGGAGGTGACAGAAACCTAGATCCAACGCAAAGATGGAAGAATCAATTGTTGCCCAGGTAAAGTAAGGAGGAATGATCACAGCTAGGCCATCAGAGTGAAACCACTACATAGAACACGCCCGATGCAGGATTGAAAGCAGCGGCCTGGATACTCGCTGTACATCAGAAAACATAGGAGATATCAGAGATTCTCGAACCACAGATATAAAACTGATAAAGATAAAATCACCTAAAGAACTCCTGAAGAGGAGATTGGCAGGAGACTGGATGCCAAGTCCGGGAACATGGGAGAAGTGGAGGATCCATTTAGGAACCACGAAGAACAAGCCTAGAAAATAAGGACGCAAATTTTAAGAGCGAAGGCAGAATGATGGAACATGATAGTGAGCTTAAAGAATCTCCGAGGAAATGAAAGAGGTGCCTCTTGTAGGTGAAGTAAGAGTGAGAGAAAGATAAGAGAGCTGATCCTAGATTGGAGAACACGGGTCTGAAAAGGAGCCTCACCTGGGAGCAGAGAAATTGGTCAAGAATCAGAGGCACAGAGGACTCCCAAACCTTCCACAGAAGCGGAGCACATAAATACATAGTGCCATTCCCCCTGGGAAATCTAGGCATGGAGGTATTCAGTTTAGGCAAGTAGACATCAGAGAATAGTTTGTCCATAGCCCAATCACTGACTTCAAGACAAAAAGCTATACCAGCTCTTGAAGGAGGCCAGATAGCTCAAGCAACACCAGCCCAAGCCAAAATCCTTAGCCCCTGCATTTCTGAACAATGACAGAACAGCGGTTCTATCTAGAACCAGGAGGAATTCAGAAGTCAAAGGTTGGGTCCCGGGTAGTCTCCATCAGTTCAGAGGCGGCCTTCAGATCAACTCATGATTCCAGGGTCTTGGCATTGACTCTTTTCTCAGGTTCTATGCTCACGGGCAAGTAAGCTTCTCCCTCTCCAGCGCCACCCCCTGATTGGGATCTCTCTGCCTCTCTGTCCAATACATGCATGTGCCCGTTCGATAAGATAACAAAGACAAAAACAGTGCACAATATTTGACTGGGGCCAAAGGATGTTTTATGGAATTTGGACCTAGGTTCCTATGGAGGGCAGCCAGGTACAGAGAACCTCCCACCATCGTAAAAAGCCCGACCTTCGCTCGGAGCTCCCTTTTTCATTCTCCTGTTCTTTGCCTTCCTGGATCTAATCACCAACCTGCAGCATGTGCTCTCTGTCGCGCTGTACTGACCCCTTGTTAACATTGTGCATCATCTCGGTGATCCATTCGAACATACCCATCTTCCACAAGAGGCACAGTTTTCTTATCGCATGTAACAATTTGGGGTATGGTCATGAGGGGGTGAAGGCTGGCTTGTGCTGCCACACCTCCATGCAGTTCCACAGAGGGTAGCTGCTCAAGGTTCTTCCACATTCGAATCCTCTTCAATGCGTCCTTTTGGACATACATGTTGTCTTCTTGAAACGGGTCCTGAAGTCTTTCAGATGGCTTCACTTGGGCTATGGGTCTCTTCCAACATGCTCTCCTTTGGCTCCTGTGGACTCCAAGAACATGAGTCCGTCCGGGACCTATGGTTCTAGGGTGTAGAGTCTGCCTTGCATGCATGGTCCTTTTGGAAGATTTGGAGGCCTTGTTGGCACCGTTTCTAGAGACGCTCGAGGTACTCGTGTCCTGGCTGTGGAGGAGTCCAGACATGTGATTGGCACGGTTGTGGGGACTCACTTTGAGCTTCCCTTGGGTGCTCCTTTTCCTGTTCAGATGCTCCGTTTTTGGGTGGGAGGGCCTTACACTTGTGCAGGGCTCGGATTTCCTCCCCTGACGCTTTGATTGCGGTCTGTTAGTTTCTTGGCCTGTCGTGGCTAAGGTGGAGTGAGAGTTTCTTGCCTTTCTCTGAGGTCCAGAGGGCTGGTGCTGACACTCACGACCAAACACTACGAATTGGGCCATGGAGAAGGTGACACCGACTCGCTTTGCAAACTGCCTTGGTGAGAGGCCCAGGCGGCTCCAGCGGTTTAAGATGGCTTGGGTTCCTCTTGGACCATCCATGACTACTCCAGTCAAGTGTAGTGATCAGGCCTGGGTTGATGAGGAGTGGTTGCTATGACCTCAAAGCTTTGTGACATCACAGAGGCTGGCTTCACTGAAGCAGCTGTCCCTCTCCCATGACCTTGGTGTCCTATGGCTTTAAGTAGGAAGCCCCGGGAAGGACAGAACAAGAGCCCTCTGAACCTGATCAAGAACTCAGGATGTCTTGTGGGTTAATGTCCAACCTCCCCTTTCTGGAGACATAGAGGAAGGAAAATGACATTCAGTATACCTTCCTTTAGGCCAACATATCCCCGGAGACGGCAAGGTGTCCTTTTCCACTACAATTTCTAGTTATCTCCCGACAAGGTGTGGCCTCGCGGGTATGAGCAGCTCTCCATGGGGTTTGTAGGGGAGAGCGTACCTTGTCCGTGTCTATTGCCTATGGGTCAGTGATGACTAAGGTAAGGAAAGTCCCTTTCCGAGGTAAAAGGTGAGTGCATCGCAATATGGTTCTGTCCGTGGCCTCGCCTCCGAGTGTTCGGAAACACGCGCTAAGGGATGAGGCCTCTGTCTACCTAGCTTTCCCTTAAACACCTTTGCAATGTCTTCGAGGAGAGTGACATTCTGAATCAGAGCTAACTCTCAATGAAGAGGCCTGGATCGAATCCGTTGTCATTATATGTTAACTGTACTTGTTGTGGTAACGGGTATAGACATGTTGACCAAGTCTTTTGAGACAGAAGGAAAGGGACGGCCTATACCGACGGCTTGCAAGGCCAAATCGAGCAGTCCTTTGGAGTGAGCCGAAATGCCCTTGCACGGACTGGTGGATCAGGAAGTTTGGGTCCATTTCAGCAACACAGTATTCCTCTGCCGCCGATGTGATGAACCCCTGGACTTGCCATGACATGAATGTCCCATGCCCTGCTGTTGGGAAATGGAAAAGGCCAGCAGGCAAAGGGAAATACCATATGGCTTCCCAGAATATGTGCCTCGGGAGGAATACCTTGGCCCTTAGTAAAGGAAGGCAATACTGAATGGCAAGAAGTCAGAGAAGGATACTCATCAGCAGTGACTCACGACTCTGAGAATCAAGCTGAGGGTTCCCGAAAAGAGATCTGCTTAATGGCTGGTCAAGAGTTGTGGCATATATTAGGAGGGGCACCAGTACGTCCATGCAACTGAAGCATCCGTGAATACTTTGTCAAAAACCGATGATGGATGATAGGCTGGCTTTCTCAACAGAACAGCTACAACAACAACATCAATTCAGAGGAAAACAATGTGGCCCTCTTAAAACCAAAGGAAGTTACAGGGAGAACAGGAAAGAATTATATCGTTCATTATTGTTCCTTATTAAAATGACATGGGCGGGTTTCCTAAAATGCCCTCTTTGAATTGGGTCTTTATCCTTGTGAATTCGAGTTTACCCGCTTCTTCCATCTCTGGTTTTGATGAGTGGACATCACAATGCCTTCACTAAATACCTAGAAGAATGGCCCAGGAGAATGACTTGACTTGGCCTACTGTGTGTTGGCAGGGGTTGTAGTACTGCTTCAAATGCTTCCGTCTCTACTAGAGAGCTGAGATTTTGTAGGTTTCCTGATCTAATCTTGGAAGTTTCTATGTGTCTGCGAATTTATCCTTTCCTCTCAGTTCCTGGATTTGCTAGCATAAATGTGTGGATGTGCCTCTTCGGTTATTCTTTTTTCATTGTTACGAGTTGTCCTGTGGTTTCATATTTGCAGCTGTGTGCTTGTCTCCCTGTTTTATCCCAGTAATGGCTTCTGTGGGTTGTTCATGATATCAAAACTCAAGTGTGAGATCTCCTGATTTTTTTCCTATTGGTTTGTTTGTATTTCCTTAATTTTGATATTCACATGTATGATTTCAATTTTTCTGTTACCTTTGGAGTTCGGTTTTTCTTCATCTTGTACTTTCAGTCATCCTTATAGGTGGCTTTCTTTTTCAGTGTTTTTAAATTTTGGAAATGCATGCATTTATCCCTTTATGGTTTCCCCATAAAATGTTTTGGCATCATCCTCTAAGTTTCTTAGATTCCTTTGTTCATGGCTCTTTCTGCTTTTCCTGGATTTTCTTTCTTGCATTCATTGCTAGTTCGTGAGTGTGTTGTGTTTTCCAACTTTTAGTGTCTGGCTCTATTTCCAATTTGAAAGTGATATGTTCCTGGTTTCATACCTTCGTGATCATAAGTGCACTGTATAGGTTTTGACTTCTCTTCCATGAATTATGACTGGATTTGGCCTCGAGCTCTTGACCTGAGGATATACAAAGTTAGGTCTGCTGCTGGGACGAACATATAATATTGTCCTCCGATACGCAACCTTTCTCATGGATCCCCAAAGTTCAGGTGGTCTTGGGAGCCCATGAGAACATCTGTTATACTTAGGACCTTCCCATCCAGATGATCTGTCCTGTGCTTAACGTGGATATCATAGTTGCCAACATTATTGGATAAAAGTCGTCATCTCCGTTCCTGTGTGTTCCTAGGCTTCAACGTTTAGATACACCGTTGTTCGTGGTGTATATGTTGGCCATTCTTCCAGGTTTCTGCTTCTTTTGATGCTCCATCAAGACAAAACACCTTCCGCTTAGATTTTGTCTCTAGAAGGCATAAAATCACTCTCGCTGACTTAGGCACAAACACTTTGGCTCTCTTCTCCTTGGAAATAGCATAACCTACGTCTTCCCGATTTCTTCACTTGCAAGCTATGAGTATCTTTATAGTCGAAGGAAACCTCCTTTGGGCATCAGAAGGATTAGCTTGTTTAATATTTGCTGTTTTTTTATGAATGTTTTCTAATTTTGTTTTGTTACGTTTTGTTTTGTTTTGGAATTTCAACCACTCCTACCAACAGTTTGTACTGACGGGACACTTTAGTCCTGAGTACTGAATGTATTATTGATAGGTTATAGTTGACTTTTTCATTTCGGTTGGCTTCTCATTGGATTCTATTTGCCTTTCACCTATATGGTATTTTCTTGGGGTTGCTTCATTGGTACGATTCCTCGCTTTCTCCCCATCTTTTGCATGTCTTATCTATGTGTGTGTTCATGTGTGTGTGCGTTTGCATGTGTTAATGTTGTGTGGTGTGTGTGTCTTTCACATAACACTTATTATTAAAATACGAGAGAATGGAATTCGGTCTCTTGTGGGTAGCAATTCAATTTGACATGCCTTGAAAACTCACATTCCATCGGTTTCAGGAAATCTCCTGCAAGGAATGTCATCTCTTGTCCACTTCAAGAAACGCGTGTTCTCACAAAACTGCCTTCCAACAAACACCACCTTTTGAATTCCTCATTAGAGTGATACTGTGAGTCCCAACACTCTTTCTTACGTATGTTTCTTGACTTTCATGAGTTAGAGAAATCGTCTGTTTGTTGTCTTCCCAGCATGATAGATGTGACAAAGCCAATGCTCTCTGCAAGACTGCCATAAAAGACAAGTGGAAGAATTCCTTCTTGCTTATGTCTCAGTACGAATTGTGGTGACGTGGAAGACAGTGAGATGGTAGTAGTGACTAATAACCTCATGCTTCTTCAGCCATGAAGGCAACAGGAAGATGAACACAACAACTGCAGTGGGGTGGAAATTGACCTGAAACCTACAAGGTAAACTCTAGAGTGAAAGAGAACGGAAGTTGCAGAGATGATGGGAGAAGGTTGGAGACATGGCTCAGGGGAGATTTGGTTGGTTGGTGGATCAGAGTGCTGGAGCCCATGAAGAGGACCAAGGCACAGAAGAGCAGGGCACACCGGAAACCCACAAGGAACCTGTTTCCCAGTGCCGTTGACTGTGACAAACCGAGGGTCTGAAGGGCACGACTACATGACAACACAAGTGTTGAGGGCTGAAGTTTTCATGTCATCAGGCTTGGCAAACATTGACTTGAAAGAACACCATCTTTTTCCTGCATATGACAGCAAAAAGCGAACAGGAGCATACAGCCTGGAGACAATGATCAGAGAGACACAATACCAAGAGACGCAGTGCGAAGATGGTGAGTCTGGGAGTGATTCCTTGAAAGGCAGTGTTCGTGGAGATGACTCAAAGTGGACATCATAAATTTTGGGCTCTGGCAACAGCAGCATCAAGACAGAGCTACTGGCCAGTCAGGTAGGTGAGGACATAGGCTGCCTAGCCAGCCAACATGAAATCCCAACAGTGGAACACTTGGATGACTGCCTTCCTCAGTCGAATGCTAAGTCCAAGGAGAACAGACTCTCCCATAGGTGATGAGAAGAAAGCTTTGACCCCATGTTCTCTTCTGAACAAAGCATTCTGCAGGCCTGCCTTCTGTTGAGTTGGCGGAGTTTCTCCTTTCACAGGTATACCTACCAAGGTATTCCTCAGCATATAAAGCCCAGACCCTAAAAACATCAACGGCCCAAAAGGAGAGCTACTACCAATGACTTGCCTCCAGGACAGGGTCAGTCACAACACCAACAGCAGATGGCATGCATGTCACATACACACTCAAAAACACACACACACGCACGCACTCAACAAATCTTAAGGGCCAATCCTGGGTCACTCATGAATCCTTTCCTCCTATAGAAATTACCCTCAGGTTAGAAAACAGAATGAGTTTAACGATTACAGGGAGGTGACAGAAACCTAGATCCAACGCAAAGATGGAAGAATCAATTGTTGCCCAGGTAAAGTAAGGAGGAATGATCACGGCTAGGCCATCAGAGTGAAACCACTACATAGAACACGCCCGATGCAGGATTGAAAGCAGCGGCCTGGATACTCGCTGTACATCAGAAAACATACGAGATATCAGAGATTCTCGAACCACAGATATAAAACTGATAAAGATAAAATCACCTAAAGAACTCCTGAAGAGGAGATTGGCAGGAGACTGGATGCAAAGTCCGGGAACATGGGAGAAGTGGAGGATCCATTTAGGAACCACGAAGAACAAGCCTAGAAAATAAGGACGCAAATTCTAAGAGCGAAGGCAGAATGATGGAACATGATAGTGAGCTTAGGGAATCTCCGAGGAAATGAAAGAGGTGCCTCTTGTAGGTGAAGTAAGAGTGAGAGAAAGATAAGAGAGCTGATCCTAGACTGGAGAACTCGGGTCTGAAAAGGAGCCTCACCTGGGAGCAGAGAAATTGGTCAAGAATCAGAGGCACAGAGGACTCCCAAACCTTCCACAGAAGCGGAGCACATAAATACATAGTGCCATTCCCCCTGGGAAATCTAGGCATGGAGGTATTCAGTTTAGGCAAGTAGACATCAGAGAATAGTTTGTCCATAGCCCAATCACTGACTTCAAGACAAAAAGCTATACAAGCTCTTGAAGGAGGCCGGATAGCTCAAGCAACACCAGCCCAAGCCAAAATCCTTAGCCCCTGCATTTCTGAACAATGACAGAACAGCGGTTCTATCTAGAACCAGGAGGAATTCAGAAGTCAAAGGTTGGGTCCCGGGTAGTCTCCATCAGTTCAGAGGCGGCCTTCAGATCAACTCATGATTCCAGGGTCTTGGCATTGACTCTTTTCTCAGGTTCTATGCTCACGGGCAAGTAAGCTTCTCCCTCTCCAGCGCCACCCCCTGATTGGGATCTCTCTTCCTCTCTGTCCAATACATGCATGTGCCCGTTCGATAAGATAACAAAGACAAAAACAGTGCACAATATTTGACTGGGGCCAAAGGATGTTTTATGGAATTTGGACCTAGGTTCCTATGGAGGGCAGCCAGGTACAGAGAAGCTTCCACCATCGTAAAAGGCCCGACCTTCGCTCGGAGCTCCCTTTTTCATTCTCCTGTTCTTTGCCTTCCTGGATCTAATCACCAACCTGCAGCATGTGCTCTCTGTCGCGCTGTACTGACCCCTTGTTAACACATTGTGCATCGTCTCGGTGATCCATTCGAACATACCCATCTTCCACAAGAGGCACAGTTTTCTTATCGCATGTAACCATTTGGGGTATGGTCATGAGAGGGTGAAGGCTGGCTTGTGCTGCCACACCTCCATGCAGTTCCACAGAGGGTAGCTGCTCCACCCTGAGGGAGTGCTCAAGGTTCTTCCACATTCGAATCCTCTTCAATGCGTCCTTTTGGACATACATGTTGTCTTCTTGAAACGGGTCCTGAAGTCTTTCAGATGGCTTCACTTGGGCTATGGGTCTCTTCCGAACATGCTCTCCGTTGGCTCCTGTTGACTCCAAGAACATGAGTCCGTCCGGGACCTATGGTTCTACGGTGTAGAGTCTGCCTTGCATGCATGGTCCTTTTGGAAGATTTGGAGGCCTTGTTGGCACCGTTTCTAGAGACGCTCGAGGTACTCGTGTCCTGGCTGTGGAGGAGTCCAGACATGTGATTGGCACGGTTGTGGGGACTCACTTTGAGCTTCCCTTGGGTGCTCCTTTTCCTGTTCAGATGCTCCGTTTTTGGGTGGGAGGGCCTTACACTTGTGCAGGACTCGGATTTCCTCCCCTGACGCTTTGATTGCGGTCTGTTAGTTTCTTGGCCTGTCGTGGCTAAGATGGAGTGAGAGTTTCTTGCCATTCTCTGAGGTTCAGAGGGCTGGTGCTGACACTCACGAACAAACACTACGAATTGGGCCATGGAGAAGGTGACACCGACTCGCTTTGCAAACGGCCTTGGTGAAAGGCCCAGGCGGCTCCAGCGGTTTAAGATGGCTTGGGTTCCTCTTGGACCATCCATGATTACTCCAGTCAAGTGTAGTGATCAGGCCTGGGTTGATGAGGAGTGGTTGCTATGGCCTCAAAGCTTTGTGACATCACAGAGGCTGGCTTCACTGAAGCAGCTGTGCCTCTCCCATGACCTTGGTGTCCTATAGCTTTAAGTAGGAAGCCCCGGGAAGGACAGAACAAGAGCCCTCTGAACCTGATCAAGAACTCAGGATGTCTTGTGGGTTAATGTCCAACCTCCCCTTTCTGGAGACATAGAGGAAGGAAAATGACATTCAGTATACCTTCCTTTAGACCAACATATCCCCGGAGATGGCAAGGTGTCCTTTTCCACTACAATTTCTAGGTGTGGCCTCGCGGGTATGAGCAGCTCTCCATGGGGTTTGTGGGGGAGAGCGTACCTTGTCCGTGTCTATTGCCTATGGGTCAGTGATGACTAAGGTAAGGAAAGTCCCTTTCCGAGGTAAAAGGTGAGTGCATCGCAATATGGTTCTGTCCGTGGCCTCGCCTCCGAGTGTTCTGAAACACGCGGCTAAGGGATGAGGCCTCTGTCTACCTAGCTTTCCCTTAAACACCTTTGCAAAGTCTTCGAGGAGAGTGACATTCTGAATCAGAGCTAACTCTCAATGAAGAGGCCTGGATCGAATCCGTTGTCATTATATGTTAACTGTACTTGTTGTGGTAACGGGTATAGACATGTTGACCAAGTCTTTTGAGACAGAAGGAAAGGGACGGCCTATACCGACGGCTTGCAAGGCCAAATCGAGCAGTCCTTTGGAGTGAGCCGAAATGCCCTTGCACGGACTGGTGGATCAGGAAGTTTGGGTCCATTTCAGCAACACAGTATTCCTCTGCCGCCGATGTGATGAACCCCTGGACTTGCCATGACATGAATGTCCCATGCCCTGCTGTTGGGAAATGGAAAAGGCCAGCAGGCAAAGGGAAATACCATATGGCTTCCCAGAATATGTGCCTCGGGAGGAATACCTTGGCCCTTAGTAAAGGAAGGCAATACTGAATGGCAAGAAGTCAGAGAAGGATACTCATCAGCAGTGACTCACGACTCTGAGAATCAAGCTGAGGGTTCCCGAAAAGAGATCTGCTTAATGGCTGGTCAAGAGTTGTGGCATATATTAGGAGGGGCACCAGTACGTCCATGCAACTAAAGCATCCGTGAATACTTTGTCAAAAACCGATGATGGATGATAGGCTGGCTTTCTCAACAGAACAGCTACAACAACAACATCAATTCAGAGGAAAACAATGTGGCCCTCTTAAAACCAAAGGAAGTTACAGGGAGAACAGGAAAGAATTATATCGTTCATTATTGTTCCTTATTAAAATGACATGGGCGGGTTTCCTAAAATGCCCTCTTTGAATTGGGTCTTTATCCTTGTGAATTAGAGTTTACCCGCTTCTTCCATCTCTGGTTTTGATGAGTGGACATCACAATGCCTTCACTAAATACCTAGAAGAATGGCCCAGGAGAATGACTTGACTTGGCCTACTGTGTGTTGGCAGGGGTTGTAGTACTGCTTCAAATGCTTCCGTCTCTACTAGAGAGCTGAGATTTTGTAGGTTTCCTGATCTAATCTTGGAAGTTTCTATGTGTCTGCGAATTTATCCTTTCCTCTCAGTTCCTGGATTTGCTAGCATAAATGTGTGGATGTGCCTCTTCGGTTATTCTTTTTTCATTGTTACGAGTTGTCCTGTGGTTTCATATTTGCAGCTGTGTGCTTGTCTCCCTGTTTTATCCCAGTAATGGCTTCTGTGGGTTGTTCATGATATCAAAACTCAAGTGTGAGATCTCCTGATTTTTTTCCTATTGGTTTGTTTGTATTTCCTTAATTTTGATATTCACATGTATGATTTCAATTTTTCTGTTACCTTTGGAGTTCGGTTTTTCTTCATCTTGTACTTTCAGTCATCCTTTTAGGTGGCTGTCTTTTTCGGTGTTTTTAAATTTTGGAAATGCATGCATTTATCCCTTTATGGTTTCCCCATAAAATGTTTTGGCATCATCCTCTAAGTTTCTTAGAATTCCTTTGTTCATGGCTCTTTCTGCTTTTCCTGGATTTTCTTTCTTGCATTCATTGCTAGTTCGTGAGTGTGTTGTGTTTTCCAACTTTTAGTGTCTGGCTCTATTTCCAATTTGAAAGTGATATGTTCCTGGTTTCATACCTTCGTGATCATAAGTGCACTGTATAGGTTTTGACTTCTCTTCCATGAATTATGACTGGATTTGGCCTCGAGCTCTTGACCTGAGGATATACAAAGTTAGGTCTGCTGCTGGGACGAACATATAATATTGTCCTCCGATACGCAACCTTTCTCATGGATCCCCAAAGTTCAGGTGGTCTTGGGAGCCCATGAGAACATCTGTTATACTTAGGACCTTCCCATCCAGATGATCTGTCCTGTGCTTAACGTGGATATCATAGTTGCCAACATTATTGGATAAAAGTCGTCAACTCCGTTCCTGTGTGTTCCTAGGCTTCAACGTTTAGATACACCGTTGTTCGTGGTGTATATGTTGGCCATTCTTCCAGGTTTCTGCTGTTTTGATGCTCCATCAAGACAAAACACCTTCCGCTTAGCTTTTGTCTCTAGAAGGCATAAAATCACTCTCGCTGACTTAGGCACAAACACTTTGGCTCTCTTCTCCTTGGAAATAGCATAACCTACGTCTTCCCGATTTTTTCACTTGCAAGCTATGAGTATCTTTATAGTCAAAGGAAACCTCCTTTGGGCATCAGAAGGATTAGCTTGTTTAATATTTGCTGTTTTTTTATGAATGTTTTCTAATTTTGTTTTGTTACGTTTTGTTTTGTTTTGGAATTTCAACCACTCCTACCAACAGTTTGTACTGACGGGACACTTTAGTCCTGAGTACTGAATGTATTATTGATAGGTTATAGTTGACTTTTTCATTTCGGTTGGCTTCTCACTTGGATTCTATTTGCCTTTCACCTATATGGTATTTTCTTGGGGTTGCTTCATTGGTACGATTCCTCGCTTTCTCCGCATCTTTTGCATGTCTTATCTTTGTGTGTGTTCATGTGTGTGTGCGTTTGCATGTGTTAATGTTGTGTGGTGTGTGTGTCTTTCACATAACACTTATTATTAAAATACGAGAGAATGGAATTCGGTCTCTTGTGGGTAGCAATTCAATTTGACATGCCTTGAAAACTCACATTCCATCGGTTTCAGGAAATCTCCTGCAAGGAATGTCATCTCTTGTCCACTTCAAGAAACTCGTGTTCTCACAAAACTGCCTTCCAACAAACACCACCTTTTGAATTCCTCATTAGAGTGATACTGTGGGTCCCAACACTCTTTCTTACGTATGTTTCTTGACTTTCATGAGTTAGAGAAATCGTCTGTTTGTTGTCTTCCCAGCATGATAGATGTGACAAAGCCAATGCTCTCTGCAAGACTGCCATAAAAGACAAGTGGAAGAATTCCTTCTTGCTTATGTCTCAGTACGAATTGTGGTGACGTGGAAAACAGTGAGATGGTAATAGTGACTAATAAACTCATGCTTCTTCAGCCATGAAGGCAACAGGAAGATGAACACAACAACTGCAGTGGGGTGGAAATTGACCTGAAACCTACAAGGTAAACTCCAGAGTGAAAGAGAACGGAAGTTGCAGAGATGATGGGAGAAGGTTGGAGACATGGCTCAGGGGAGATTTGGTTGGTTGGTGGATCAGAGTGCTGGAGCCCATGAAGAGGACCAAGGCACAGAAGAGCAGGGCACACCGGAAACCCACAAGGAACCTGTTTCCCAGTGCCGTTGACTGTGACAAACCGAGGGTCTGAAGGGCACGACTACTAGAACACAAGTGTTGAGGGCTGAAGTTTTCATGTCATCAGGCTTGGCAAACATTGACTTGAAAGAACACCATCTTTTTCCTGCATATGACAGCAAAAAGCGAACAGGAGCATAAAGCCTGGAGACAATGATCAGAGAGACACAATACCAAGAGACGCAGTGCGAAGATGGTGAGTCTGGGAGTGATTCCTTGAAAGGCAGTGTTCGTGGAGATGACTCAAAGTGGACATCATAAATTTTGGGCTCTGGCAACAGCAACATCAAGACAGAGCTATTGGCCAGTCAGGTAGGTGAGCACATAGGCTGCCTAGCCAGCCAACATGAAATCCCAACAGTGGAACACTTGGATGACAGCCTTCCTCAGTCGAATGCTAAGTCCAAGGAGAACAGACTCTCCCATAAGTGATGAGAAGAAAGCTTTGACCCCATGTTCTCTTCTGAACAAAGCATTCTGCAGGCCTGCCTTCTTTTGAGTTGGCGGAGTTTCTCCTTTCACAGGTATACCTACCAAGGTATTCCTCAGCATATAAAGCCCAAACCTTAAAAACATCAAGCGGCCCGAAAGGAGAGCTACTACCAATGACTTGCCTCCAGGACAGGGTCAGTCACAACACCAACAGCAGATGGCATGCATGTCACATACACACTCAAAAACACACACACACACGCACGCACTCAACAAATCTTAAGGGCCAACCCTGGGTCACTCACGAATCCTTTCCTCCTATAGAAATTACCCTCAGGTTAGAAAATAGAATGAGTTTAACGATTACAGGGAGGTGACAGAAACCTAGATCCAACGCAAAGATGGAAGAATCAATTGTTGCCCAGGTAAAGTAAGGAGGAATGATCACGGCTAGGCCATCAGAGTGAAACCACTACATAGAACACGCCCGATGCAGGATTGAAAGCAGCGGCCTGGATACTCGCTGTACATCAGAAAACATAGGAGATATCAGAGATTCTCGAACCACAGATATAAAACTGATAAAGATAAAATCACCTAAAGAACTCCTGAAGAGGAGATTGGCAGGAGACTGGATGCAAAGTCCGGGAACATGGGAGAAGTGGAGGATCCATTTAGGAACCACGAAGAACAAGCCTAGAAAATAAGGACGCAAATTCTAAGAGCGAAGGCAGAATGATGGAACATGATAGGGAGCTTAGGGAATCTCCGAGGAAATGAAAGAGGTGCCTCTTGTAGGTGAAGTAAGAGTGAGAGAAAGATAAGAATGCTGATCCTAGACTGGAGAACTCGGGTCTGAAAAGGAGCCTCACCTGGGAGCAGAGAAATTGGTCAAGAATCAGAGGCACAGAGGACTCCCAAACCTTCCACAGAAGCGGAGCACATAAATACATAGTGCCATTCTCCCTGGGAAATCTAGGCATGGAGGTATTCAGTTTAGGCAAGTAGACATCAGAGAATAGTTTGTCCATAGCCCAATCACTGACTTCAAGACAAAAAGCTATACCAGCTCTTGAAAGAGGCCGGATAGCTCAAGCAACACCAGCCCAAGCCAAAATCCTTAGCCCCTGCATTTCTGAACAATGACAGAACAGCGGTTCTATCTAGAACCAGGAGGAATTCAGAAGTCAAAGGTTGGGTCCCGGGTTGTCTCCATCAGTTCAGAGGAGGCCTTCAGATCAACTCATGATTCCAGGGTCTTGGCATTGACTCTTTTCTCAGGTTCTATGCTCACGGGCATGTAAGCTTCTCCCTCTCCAGCGCCACCCCCTGATTGGGATCTCTCTGCCTCTCTGGCCAATACATGCATGTGCCCGTTCGATAAGATAACAAAGACAAAAACAGTGCACAATATTTGACTGGGGCCAAAGGATGTTTTATGGAATTTGGACCTAGGTTCCTATGGAGGGCAGCCAGGTACAGAGAACCTCCCACCATCGTAAAAGGCCCGACCTTCGCTCGGAGCTCCCTTTTTCATTCTCCTGTTCTTTGCCTTCCTGGATCTAATCACCAACCTGCAGCATGTGCTCTCTGTCGTGCTGTACTGACCCCTTGTTAACACATTGTGCATCGTCTCGGTGATCCATTCGAACATACCCATCTTCCACAAGAGGCACAGTTTTCTTATCGCATGTAACCATTTGGGGTATGGTCATGAGAGGGTGAAGGCTGGCTTGTGCTGCCACACCTCCATGCAGTTCCACAGAGGGTAGCTGCTCCACCCTGAGGGAGTGCTCAAGGTTCTTCCACATTCGAATCCTCTTCAATGCGTCCTTTTGGACATACATGTTGTCTTCTTGAAACGGGTCCTGAAGTCTTTCAGATGGCTTCACTTGGGCTATGGGTCTCTTCCAACATGCTCTCCGTTGGCTCCTGTGGACTCCAAGAACATGAGTCCGTCCGGGACCTATGGTTCTAGGGTGTAGAGTCTGCCTTGCATGCATGGTCCTTTTGGAAGATTTGGAGGCCTTGTTGGCACCGTTTCTCGAGACGCTCGAGGTACTCGTGTCCTGGCTGTGGAGGAGTCCAGACATGTGATTGGCACGGTTGTGGGGACTCACTTTGAGCTTCCCTTGGGTGCTCCTTTTCCTGTTCAGATGCTCCGTTTTTGGGTGGGAGTGCCTTAAACTTGTGCAGGACTCGGATATCCTCCCCTGACGCTTTGATTGCGGTCTGTTAGTTTCTTGGCCTGTCGTGGCTAAGATGGAGTGAGAGTTTCTTGCCTTTCTCTGAGGTCCAGAGGGCTGGTGCTGACACTCACGAACAAACACTACGAATTGGGCCATGGAGAAGGTGACACCGACTCGCTTTGCAAACTGCCTTGGTGAGAGGCCCAGGTGGCTCCAGCGGTTTAAGATGGCTTGGGTTCCTCTTGGACCATCCATGACTACTCCAGTCAAGTGTAGTGATCAGGCCTGGGTTGATGAGGAGTGGTTGCTATGGCCTCAAAGCTTTGTGACATCACAGAGGCTGGCTTCACTGAAGCTGCGGTGCCTCTCCCATGACCTTGGTGTCCTATGGCTTTAAGTAGGAAGCCCCGGGAAGGACAGAACAAGAGCCCTCTGAACCTGATCAAGACTCAGGATGTCTTGTGGGTTAATGTCCAACCTCCCCTTTCTGGAGACATAGAGGAAGGAAAATGACATTCAGTATACCTTCCTTTAGGCCAACATATCCCCGGAGACGGCAAGGTGTCCTTTTCCACTACAATTTCTAGTTATCTCCAGACAAGGTGTGGCCTCGCAGGTATGAGCAGCTCTCCATGGGGTTTGTGGGGGAGAGAGTACCTTGTCCGTGTCTATTGCCTATGGGTCAGTGATGACTAAGGTAAGGAAAGTCCCTTTCCGAGGTAAAAGGTGAGTGCATCGCAATATGGTTCTGTCCGTGGCCTCGCCTCCGAGTGTTCGGAAACACGCGGCTAAGGGATGAGGCCTCTGTCTACCTAGCTTTCCCTTAAACACCTTTGCAAAGTCTTCGTGGAGAGTGACATTCTGAATCAGAGCTAACTCTCAATGAAGAGGCCTGGATCGAATCCGTTGTCATTATATGTTAACTGTACTTGTTGTGGTAACGGGTATAGACATGTTGACCAAGTCTCTTGAGTCAGAAGGAAAGGGACGGCCTATACCGACGGCTTGCAAGGCCAAATCGAGCAGTCCTTTGGAGTGAGCCAAAATGCCCTTGCACGGACTGGTGGATCAGGAAGTTTGGGTCCATTTCAGCAACACAGTACTCCTCTGCCGCCGATGTGATGAACCCCTGGACTTGCCATGACATGAATGTCCCATGCCCTGCTGTTGGGAAATGGAAAAGGCCAGCAGGCAAAGGGAAATACCATATGGCTTCCCAGAATATGTGCCTCGGGAGGAATACCTTGGCCCTTAGTAAAGGAAGGCAATACTGAATGGCAAGAAGTCAGAGAAGGATACTCATCAGCAGTGACTCACGACTCTGAGAATCAAGCTGAGGGTTACCGAAAAGAGATCTGCTTAATGGCTGGTCAAGAGTTGTGGCATATATTAGGAGGGGCACCAGTACGTCCATGCAACTAAAGCATCCGTGAATACTTTGTCAAAAACCGATGATGGATGATAGGCTGGCTTTCTCAACAGGACAGCTACAACAACAACATCAATTCAGAGGAAAACAATGTGGCCCTCTTAAAACCAAAGGAAGTTATAGGGAGAACAGGAAAGAATTATATCGTTCATTATTGTTCCTTATTAAAATGACATGGGCGGGTTTCCTAAAATGCCCTCTTTGAATTGGGTCTTTATCCTTGTGAATTAGAGTTTACCCGCTTCTTCCATCTCTGGTTTTGATGAGTGGACATCACAATGCCTTCACAAAATACCTAGAAGAATGGCCCAGGAGAATGACTTGACTTGGCCTACTGTGTGTTGGCAGGGGTTGTAGTACTGCTTCAAATGCTTCCGTCTCTATTAGAGAACTGAGATTTTGTAGGTTTCCTGATCTAATCTTGGAAGTTTCTATGTATCTGCGAATTTATCCTTTCCTCTCAGTTCCTGGATTTGCTAGCATAAATGTGTGGATGTGCCTCTTCGGTTATTCTTTTTTCATTGTTACGAGTTGTCCTGTGGTTTCATATTTGCAGCTGTGTGCTTGTCTCCCTGTTTTATCCCAGTAATGGCTTCTGTGGGTTGTTCATGATATCAAAAATCAAGTGTGAGATATCCTGATTTTTTTCCTATTGGTTTGTTTGTATTTCCTTAATTTTGATATCCACATGTATGATTTCAATTTTTCTGTTACCTTTGGAGTTCGGTTTTTCTTCATCTTGTACTTTCAGTCATCCTTTTAGGTGGCTTTCTTTTTCGGTGTTTTTAAATTTTGGAAATGCATGCATTTATCCCTTTATGGTTTCCCCATAAAATGTTTTGGCATCATCCTCTAAATTTCTTAGAATTCCTTTGTTCATGGCACTTTCTGCTTTTCCTTTAGATTTTCTTTCTTGCATTCATTCTAGTTCGTGAGTGTGTTGTGTTTTCCAACTTTTGGTGTCTGGCTCTATTTCCAATTTAAAAGTGATATGTTCCTGGTTTCATACCTTCGTGATCATAAGTGAACTGTATAGGTTTTGACTTCTCTTCCATGAATTATGACTGGATTTGGCCTCGAGCTCTTGACCTGAGGATATAGAAAGTTAGGTCTGCTGCTGGGACGAACATATAATATTGTCCTCCGATACGCAACCTTTCTCATGGATCCCCAAAGTTCAGGTGGTCTTGAGAGCCCATGAGAACATCTGTTATTCTTAGGACCTTCCCATCCAGATGATCTGTCCTGTGCTTAACGTGGATATCATAGTTGCCAACAGTATTGGAAAAAATTCGTCATCTCCGTTCCTGTGTGTTCCTAGGCTTCAACGTTTAGATACACCGTTGTTCGTGGTGTATATGTTGGCCATTCTTCCAGGTTTCTGCTGTTTTGATGCTCCATCAAGACAAAACACCTTCCGCTTAGCTTTTGTCTCTAGAAGGCATAAAATCACTCTCGCTGACTTAGGCACAAACACTTTGGCTCTCTTCTCCTTGGAAATAGCATAACCTACGTCTTCCCGATTTCTTCACTTGCAAGCTATGAGTATCTTTATAGTCGAAGGAAACCTCCTTTGGGCATCAGAAGGATTAGCTTGTTTAATATTTGCTGTTTTTTTATGAATGTTTTCTAATTTTGTTTTGTTACGTTTTGTTTTGTTTTGGAATTTCAACCACTCCTACCAACAGTTTGTACTGACGGGACACTTTAGTCCTGAGTACTGAATGTATTATTGATAGGTTATAGTTGACTTTTTCATTTCGGTTGGCTTCTCACTTGGATTCTATTTGCCTTTCACCTATATGGTATTTTCTTGGGGTTGCCTCATTGGTACGATTCCTCGCTTTCACCCCATCTTTTGCATGTCTTATCTTTGTGTGTGTTCATGTGTGTGTGCGTTTGCATGTGTTAATGTTGTGTGGTGTGTGTGTCTTTCACATAACACTTATTATTAAAATATGAGAGAATGGAATTCGGTCTCTTGTGGGTAGCAATTCAATTTGACATGCCTTGAAAACTCACATTCCATCGGTTTCAGGAAATCTCCTGCAAGGAATGTCATCTCTTGTCCACTTCAAGAAACTCGTGTTCTCACAAAACTGCCTTCCAACAAACACCACCTTTTGAATTCCTCATTAGAGTGATACTGTGGGTCCCAACACTCTTTCTTACGTATGTTTCTTGACTTTCATGAGTTAGAGAAATCGTCTGTTTGTTGTCTTCCCAGCATGATAGATGTGACAAAGCCAATGCTCTCTGCAAGACTGCCATAAAAGACAAGTGGAAGAATTCCTTCTTGCTTATGTCTCAGTACGAATTGTGGTGACGTGGAAGACAGTGAATGGTAGTAGTGACTAATAACCTCATGCTTCTTCAGCCATGAAGGCAACAGGAAGATGAACACAACAACTGCAGTGGGGTGGAAATTGACCTGAAACCTACAAGGTAAACTCCAGAGTGAAAGAGAACGGAAGTTGCAGAGATGATGGGAGAAGGTTGGAGACATGGCTCAGGGGAGATTTGGTTGGTTGGTGGATCAGAGTGCTGGAGCCCATGAAGAGGACCAAGGCACAGAAGAGCAGGGCACACCGGAAACCCACAAGGAACCTGTTTCCCAGTGCCGTTGAATGTGACAAACCGAGGGTCTGAAGGGCACGACTACTTGACACCACAAGTGTTGAGGGCTGAAGTTTTCATGTCATCAGGCTTGGCAAACATTGACTTGAAAGAACACCATCTTTTTCCTGCATATGACAGCAAAAAGCGAACAGGAGCATACAGCCTGGAGACAATGATCAGAGAGACACAATACCAAGAGACGCAGTGCGAAGATGGTGAGTTTGGGAGTGATTCCGTGAAAGGCAGTGTTCGTGGAGATGACTCAAAGTGGACATCATAAATTTTGGGCTCTGGCAACAGCAGCATCAAGACAGAGCTACTGGCCAGTCAGGTAGGTGAGGACATAGGCTGCCTAGCCAGCCAACATGAAATCCCAACAGTGGAACACTTGGATGACTGCCTTCTCAGTCGAATGCTAAGTCCAAGGAGAACAGACTCTCCCATAGGTGACGAGAAGAAAGCTTTGACCCCATGTTCTCTTCTGAACAAAGCATTCTGCAGGCCTGCCTTCTGTTGAGTTGGCGGAGTTTCTCCTTTCACAGGTATACCAACCAAGGTATTCCTCAGCATATAAAGCCCAGACCCTAAAAACATCAAGCGGCCCGAAAGGAGAGCTACTACCAATGACTTGCCTCCAGGACAGGGTCAGTCACAACACCAACAGCAGATGGCATGCATGTCACATACACACTCAAAAACACACACACACACGCACGCACTCAACAAATTTTAAGGGCCAACCCTGGGTCACTCACGAATCCTTTCCTCCTATAGAAATTACCCTCAGGTTAGAAAACAGAATGAGTTTAACGATTACAGGGAGGTGACAGAAACCTAGATCCAACGCAAAGATGGAAGAATCAATTGTTGCCCAGGTAAAGTAAGGAGGAATGATCACAGCTAGGCCATCAGAGTGAAACCACTACATAGAACACGCCCGATGCAGGATTGAAAGCAGCGGCCTGGATACTCGCTGTACATCAGAAAACATAGGAGATATCAGAGATTCTCGAACCACAGATATAAAACTGATAAAGATAAAATCACCTAAAGAACTCCTGAAGAGGAGATTGGCAGGAGACTGGATGCCAAGTCCGGGAACATGGGAGAAGTGGAGGATCCATTTAGGAACCACGAAGAACAAGCCTAGAAAATAAGGACGCAAATTTTAAGAGCGAAGGCAGAATGATGGAACATGATAGTGAGCTTAAAGAATCTCCGAGGAAATGAAAGAGGTGCCTCTTGTAGGTGAAGTAAGAGTGAGAGAAAGATAAGAGAGCTGATCCTAGATTGGAGAACACGGGTCTGAAAAGGAGCCTCACCTGGGAGCAGAGAAATTGGTCAAGAATCAGAGGCACAGAGGACTCCCAAACCTTCCACAGAAGCGGAGCACATAAATACATAGTGCCATTCCCCCTGGGAAATCTAGGCATGGAGGTATTCAGTTTAGGCAAGTAGACATCAGAGAATAGTTTGTCCATAGCCCAATCACTGACTTCAAGACAAAAAGCTATACCAGCTCTTGAAGGAGGCCAGATAGCTCAAGCAACACCAGCCCAAGCCAAAATCCTTAGCCCCTGCATTTCTGAACAATGACAGAACAGCGGTTCTATCTAGAACCAGGAGGAATTCAGAAGTCAAAGGTTGGGTCCCGGGTAGTCTCCATCAGTTCAGAGGCGGCCTTCAGATCAACTCATGATTCCAGGGTCTTGGCATTGACTCTTTTCTCAGGTTCTATGCTCACGGGCAAGTAAGCTTCTCCCTCTCCAGCGCCACCCCCTGATTGGGATCTCTCTGCCTCTCTGTCCAATACATGCATGTGCCCGTTCGATAAGATAACAAAGACAAAAACAGTGCACAATATTTGACTGGGGCCAAAGGATGTTTTATGGAATTTGGACCTAGGTTCCTATGGAGGGCAGCCAGGTACAGAGAACCTCCCACCATCGTAAAAAGCCCGACCTTCGCTCGGAGCTCCCTTTTTCATTCTCCTGTTCTTTGCCTTCCTGGATCTAATCACCAACCTGCAGCATGTGCTCTCTGTCGCGCTGTACTGACCCCTTGTTAACATTGTGCATCATCTCGGTGATCCATTCGAACATACCCATCTTCCACAAGAGGCACAGTTTTCTTATCGCATGTAACAATTTGGGGTATGGTCATGAGGGGGTGAAGGCTGGCTTGTGCTGCCACACCTCCATGCAGTTCCACAGAGGGTAGCTGCTCAAGGTTCTTCCACATTCGAATCCTCTTCAATGCGTCCTTTTGGACATACATGTTGTCTTCTTGAAACGGGTCCTGAAGTCTTTCAGATGGCTTCACTTGGGCTATGGGTCTCTTCCAACATGCTCTCCTTTGGCTCCTGTGGACTCCAAGAACATGAGTCCGTCCGGGACCTATGGTTCTAGGGTGTAGAGTCTGCCTTGCATGCATGGTCCTTTTGGAAGATTTGGAGGCCTTGTTGGCACCGTTTCTAGAGACGCTCGAGGTACTCGTGTCCTGGCTGTGGAGGAGTCCAGACATGTGATTGGCACGGTTGTGGGGACTCACTTTGAGCTTCCCTTGGGTGCTCCTTTTCCTGTTCAGATGCTCCGTTTTTGGGTGGGAGGGCCTTACACTTGTGCAGGGCTCGGATTTCCTCCCCTGACGCTTTGATTGCGGTCTGTTAGTTTCTTGGCCTGTCGTGGCTAAGGTGGAGTGAGAGTTTCTTGCCTTTCTCTGAGGTCCAGAGGGCTGGTGCTGACACTCACGACCAAACACTACGAATTGGGCCATGGAGAAGGTGACACCGACTCGCTTTGCAAACTGCCTTGGTGAGAGGCCCAGGCGGCTCCAGCGGTTTAAGATGGCTTGGGTTCCTCTTGGACCATCCATGACTACTCCAGTCAAGTGTAGTGATCAGGCCTGGGTTGATGAGGAGTGGTTGCTATGACCTCAAAGCTTTGTGACATCACAGAGGCTGGCTTCACTGAAGCAGCTGTCCCTCTCCCATGACCTTGGTGTCCTATGGCTTTAAGTAGGAAGCCCCGGGAAGGACAGAACAAGAGCCCTCTGAACCTGATCAAGAACTCAGGATGTCTTGTGGGTTAATGTCCAACCTCCCCTTTCTGGAGACATAGAGGAAGGAAAATGACATTCAGTATACCTTCCTTTAGGCCAACATATCCCCGGAGACGGCAAGGTGTCCTTTTCCACTACAATTTCTAGTTATCTCCCGACAAGGTGTGGCCTCGCGGGTATGAGCAGCTCTCCATGGGGTTTGTAGGGGAGAGCGTACCTTGTCCGTGTCTATTGCCTATGGGTCAGTGATGACTAAGGTAAGGAAAGTCCCTTTCCGAGGTAAAAGGTGAGTGCATCGCAATATGGTTCTGTCCGTGGCCTCGCCTCCGAGTGTTCGGAAACACGCGCTAAGGGATGAGGCCTCTGTCTACCTAGCTTTCCCTTAAACACCTTTGCAATGTCTTCGAGGAGAGTGACATTCTGAATCAGAGCTAACTCTCAATGAAGAGGCCTGGATCGAATCCGTTGTCATTATATGTTAACTGTACTTGTTGTGGTAACGGGTATAGACATGTTGACCAAGTCTTTTGAGTCAGAAGGAAAGGGACGGCCTATACCGATGGCTTGCAAGGCCAAATCGAGCAGTCCTTTGGAGTGAGCCAAAATGCCCTTGCACGGACTGGTGGATCAGGAAGTTGGGTCCATTTCAGCAACACAGTACTTTTCTGCCGCCGATGTGATGAACCCCTGGACTTGCCATGACATGAATGTCCCATGCCCTGCTGTTGGGAAATGGAAAAGGCCAGCAGGCAAAGGGAAATACCATATGGCTTCCCAGAATATGTGCCTCGGGAGGAATACCTTGGCCCTTAGTAAAGGAAGGCAATACTGAATGGCAAGAAGTCAGAGAAGGATACTCATCAGCAGTGACTCACGACTCTGAGAATCAAGCTGAGGGTTCCCGAAAAGAGATCTGCTTAATGGCTGGTCAAGAGTTGTGGCATATATTAGGAGGGGCACCAGTACGTCCATGCAACTGAAGCATCCGTGAATACTTTGTCAAAAACCGATGATGGATGATAGGCTGGCTTTCTCAACAGAACAGCTACAACAACAACATCAATTCAGAGGAAAACAATGTGGCCCTCTTAAAACCAAAGGAAGTTACAGGGAGAACAGGAAAGAATTATATCGTTCATTATTGTTCCTTATTAAAATGACATGGGCGGGTTTCCTAAAATGCCCTCTTTGAATTGGGTCTTTATCCTTGTGAATTCGAGTTTACCCGCTTCTTCCATCTCTGGTTTTGATGAGTGGACATCACAATGCCTTCACTAAATACCTAGAAGAATGGCCCAGGAGAATGACTTGACTTGGCCTACTGTGTGTTGGCAGGGGTTGTAGTACTGCTTCAAATGCTTCCGTCTCTACTAGAGAGCTGAGATTTTGTAGGTTTCCTGATCTAATCTTGGAAGTTTCTATGTGTCTGCGAATTTATCCTTTCCTCTCAGTTCCTGGATTTGCTAGCATAAATGTGTGGATGTGCCTCTTCGGTTATTCTTTTTTCATTGTTACGAGTTGTCCTGTGGTTTCATATTTGCAGCTGTGTGCTTGTCTCCCTGTTTTATCCCAGTAATGGCTTCTGTGGGTTGTTCATGATATCAAAACTCAAGTGTGAGATCTCCTGATTTTTTTCCTATTGGTTTGTTTGTATTTCCTTAATTTTGATATTCACATGTATGATTTCAATTTTTCTGTTACCTTTGGAGTTCGGTTTTTCTTCATCTTGTACTTTCAGTCATCCTTATAGGTGGCTTTCTTTTTCAGTGTTTTTAAATTTTGGAAATGCATGCATTTATCCCTTTATGGTTTCCCCATAAAATGTTTTGGCATCATCCTCTAAGTTTCTTAGATTCCTTTGTTCATGGCTCTTTCTGCTTTTCCTGGATTTTCTTTCTTGCATTCATTGCTAGTTCGTGAGTGTGTTGTGTTTTCCAACTTTTAGTGTCTGGCTCTATTTCCAATTTGAAAGTGATATGTTCCTGGTTTCATACCTTCGTGATCATAAGTGCACTGTATAGGTTTTGACTTCTCTTCCATGAATTATGACTGGATTTGGCCTCGAGCTCTTGACCTGAGGATATACAAAGTTAGGTCTGCTGCTGGGACGAACATATAATATTGTCCTCCGATACGCAACCTTTCTCATGGATCCCCAAAGTTCAGGTGGTCTTGGGAGCCCATGAGAACATCTGTTATACTTAGGACCTTCCCATCCAGATGATCTGTCCTGTGCTTAACGTGGATATCATAGTTGCCAACATTATTGGATAAAAGTCGTCATCTCCGTTCCTGTGTGTTCCTAGGCTTCAACGTTTAGATACACCGTTGTTCGTGGTGTATATGTTGGCCATTCTTCCAGGTTTCTGCTTCTTTTGATGCTCCATCAAGACAAAACACCTTCCGCTTAGATTTTGTCTCTAGAAGGCATAAAATCACTCTCGCTGACTTAGGCACAAACACTTTGGCTCTCTTCTCCTTGGAAATAGCATAACCTACGTCTTCCCGATTTCTTCACTTGCAAGCTATGAGTATCTTTATAGTCGAAGGAAACCTCCTTTGGGCATCAGAAGGATTAGCTTGTTTAATATTTGCTGTTTTTTTATGAATGTTTTCTAATTTTGTTTTGTTACGTTTTGTTTTGTTTTGGAATTTCAACCACTCCTACCAACAGTTTGTACTGACGGGACACTTTAGTCCTGAGTACTGAATGTATTATTGATAGGTTATAGTTGACTTTTTCATTTCGGTTGGCTTCTCATTGGATTCTATTTGCCTTTCACCTATATGGTATTTTCTTGGGGTTGCTTCATTGGTACGATTCCTCGCTTTCTCCCCATCTTTTGCATGTCTTATCTATGTGTGTGTTCATGTGTGTGTGCGTTTGCATGTGTTAATGTTGTGTGGTGTGTGTGTCTTTCACATAACACTTATTATTAAAATACGAGAGAATGGAATTCGGTCTCTTGTGGGTAGCAATTCAATTTGACATGCCTTGAAAACTCACATTCCATCGGTTTCAGGAAATCTCCTGCAAGGAATGTCATCTCTTGTCCACTTCAAGAAACGCGTGTTCTCACAAAACTGCCTTCCAACAAACACCACCTTTTGAATTCCTCATTAGAGTGATACTGTGAGTCCCAAAACTCTTTCTTACGTATGTTTCTTGACTTTCATGAGTTAGAGAAATCGTCTGTTTGTTGTCTTCCCAGCATGATAGATGTGACAAAGCCAATGCTCTCTGCAAGACTGCCATAAAAGACAAGTGGAAGAATTCCTTCTTGCTTATGTCTCAGTACGAATTGTGGTGACGTGGAAGACAGTGAGATGGTAGTAGTGACTAATAACCTCATGCTTCTTCAGCCATGAAGGCAACAGGAAGATGAACACAACAACTGCAGTGGGGTGGAAATTGACCTGAAACCTACAAGGTAAACTCTAGAGTGAAAGAGAACGGAAGTTGCAGAGATGATGGGAGAAGGTTGGAGACATGGCTCAGGGGAGATTTGGTTGGTTGGTGGATCAGAGTGCTGGAGCCCATGAAGAGGACCAAGGCACAGAAGAGCAGGGCACACCGGAAACCCACAAGGAACCTGTTTCCCAGTGCCGTTGACTGTGACAAACCGAGGGTCTGAAGGGCACGACTACATGACAACACAAGTGTTGAGGGCTGAAGTTTTCATGTCATCAGGCTTGGCAAACATTGACTTGAAAGAACACCATCTTTTTCCTGCATATGACAGCAAAAAGCGAACAGGAGCATACAGCCTGGAGACAATGATCAGAGAGACACAATACCAAGAGACGCAGTGCGAAGATGGTGAGTCTGGGAGTGATTCCTTGAAAGGCAGTGTTCGTGGAGATGACTCAAAGTGGACATCATAAATTTTGGGCTCTGGCAACAGCAGCATCAAGACAGAGCTACTGGCCAGTCAGGTAGGTGAGGACATAGGCTGCCTAGCCAGCCAACATGAAATCCCAACAGTGGAACACTTGGATGACTGCCTTCCTCAGTCGAATGCTAAGTCCAAGGAGAACAGACTCTCCCATAGGTGATGAGAAGAAAGCTTTGACCCCATGTTCTCTTCTGAACAAAGCATTCTGCAGGCCTGCCTTCTGTTGAGTTGGCGGAGTTTCTCCTTTCACAGGTATACCTACCAAGGTATTCCTCAGCATATAAAGCCCAGACCCTAAAAACATCAAGCGGTCCGAAAGGAGAGCTACTACCAATGACTTGCCTCCAGGACAGGGTCAGTCACAACACCAACAGCAGATGGCATGCATGTCACATACACACTCAAACACACACACACACACGCACGCACTCAACAAATCTTAAGGGCCAATCCTGGGTCACTCATGAATCCTTTCCTCCTATAGAAATTACCCTCAGGTTAGAAAACAGAATGAGTTTAACGATTACAGGGAGGTGACAGAAACCTAGATCCAACGCAAAGATGGAAGAATCAATTGTTGCCCAGGTAAAGTAAGGAGGAATGATCACGGCTAGGCCATCAGAGTGAAACCACTACATAGAACACGCCCGATGCAGGATTGAAAGCAGCGGCCTGGATACTCGCTGTACATCAGAAAACATACGAGATATCAGAGATTCTCGAACCACAGATATAAAACTGATAAAGATAAAATCACCTAAAGAACTCCTGAAGAGGAGATTGGCAGGAGACTGGATGCAAAGTCCGGGAACATGGGAGAAGTGGAGGATCCATTTAGGAACCACGAAGAACAAGCCTAGAAAATAAGGACGCAAATTCTAAGAGCGAAGGCAGAATGATGGAACATGATAGTGAGCTTAGGGAATCTCCGAGGAAATGAAAGAGGTGCCTCTTGTAGGTGAAGTAAGAGTGAGAGAAAGATAAGAGAGCTGATCCTAGACTGGAGAACTCGGGTCTGAAAAGGAGCCTCACCTGGGAGCAGAGAAATTGGTCAAGAATCAGAGGCACAGAGGACTCCCAAACCTTCCACAGAAGCGGAGCACATAAATACATAGTGCCATTCCCCCTGGGAAATCTAGGCATGGAGGTATTCAGTTTAGGCAAGTAGACATCAGAGAATAGTTTGTCCATAGCCCAATCACTGACTTCAAGACAAAAAGCTATACAAGCTCTTGAAGGAGGCCGGATAGCTCAAGCAACACCAGCCCAAGCCAAAATCCTTAGCCCCTGCATTTCTGAACAATGACAGAACAGCGGTTCTATCTAGAACCAGGAGGAATTCAGAAGTCAAAGGTTGGGTCCCGGGTAGTCTCCATCAGTTCAGAGGCGGCCTTCAGATCAACTCATGATTCCAGGGTCTTGGCATTGACTCTTTTCTCAGGTTCTATGCTCACGGGCAAGTAAGCTTCTCCCTCTCCAGCGCCACCCCCTGATTGGGATCTCTCTTCCTCTCTGTCCAATACATGCATGTGCCCGTTCGATAAGATAACAAAGACAAAAACAGTGCACAATATTTGACTGGGGCCAAAGGATGTTTTATGGAATTTGGACCTAGGTTCCTATGGAGGGCAGCCAGGTACAGAGAGCTCCCACCATCGTAAAAGGCCCGACCTTCGCTCGGAGCTCCCTTTTTCATTCTCCTGTTCTTTGCCTTCCTGGATCTAATCACCAACCTGCAGCATGTGCTCTCTGTCGCGCTGTACTGACCCCTTGTTAACACATTGTGCATCGTCTCGGTGATCCATTCGAACATACCCATCTTCCACAAGAGGCACAGTTTTCTTATCGCATGTAACCATTTGGGGTATGGTCATGAGAGGGTGAAGGCTGGCTTGTGCTGCCACACCTCCATGCAGTTCCACAGAGGGTAGCTGCTCCACCCTGAGGGAGTGCTCAAGGTTCTTCCACATTCGAATCCTCTTCAATGCGTCCTTTTGGACATACATGTTGTCTTCTTGAAACGGGTCCTGAAGTCTTTCAGATGGCTTCACTTGGGCTATGGGTCTCTTCCGAACATGCTCTCCGTTGGCTCCTGTTGACTCCAAGAACATGAGTCCGTCCGGGACCTATGGTTCTACGGTGTAGAGTCTGCCTTGCATGCATGGTCCTTTTGGAAGATTTGGAGGCCTTGTTGGCACCGTTTCTAGAGACGCTCGAGGTACTCGTGTCCTGGCTGTGGAGGAGTCCAGACATGTGATTGGCACGGTTGTGGGGACTCACTTTGAGCTTCCCTTGGGTGCTCCTTTTCCTGTTCAGATGCTCCGTTTTTGGGTGGGAGGGCCTTACACTTGTGCAGGACTCGGATTTCCTCCCCTGACGCTTTGATTGCGGTCTGTTAGTTTCTTGGCCTGTCGTGGCTAAGATGGAGTGAGAGTTTCTTGCCATTCTCTGAGGTTCAGAGGGCTGGTGCTGACACTCACGAACAAACACTACGAATTGGGCCATGGAGAAGGTGACACCGACTCGCTTTGCAAACGGCCTTGGTGAAAGGCCCAGGCGGCTCCAGCGGTTTAAGATGGCTTGGGTTCCTCTTGGACCATCCATGATTACTCCAGTCAAGTGTAGTGATCAGGCCTGGGTTGATGAGGAGTGGTTGCTATGGCCTCAAAGCTTTGTGACATCACAGAGGCTGGCTTCACTGAAGCAGCTGTGCCTCTCCCATGACCTTGGTGTCCTATAGCTTTAAGTAAGAAGCCCCGGGAAGGACAGAACAAGAGCCCTCTGAACCTGATCAAGAACTCAGGATGTCTTGTGGGTTAATGTCCAACCTCCCCTTTCTGGAGACATAGAGGAAGGAAAATGACATTCAGTATACCTTCCTTTAGACCAACATATCCCCGGAGATGGCAAGGTGTCCTTTTCCACTACAATTTCTAGGTGTGGCCTCGCGGGTATGAGCAGCTCTCCATGGGGTTTGTGGGGGAGAGCGTACCTTGTCCGTGTCTATTGCCTATGGGTCAGTGATGACTAAGGTAAGGAAAGTCCCTTTCCGAGGTAAAAGGTGAGTGCATCGCAATATGGTTCTGTCCGTGGCCTCGCCTCCGAGTGTTCTGAAACACGCGGCTAAGGGATGAGGCCTCTGTCTACCTAGCTTTCCCTTAAACACCTTTGCAAAGTCTTCGAGGAGAGTGACATTCTGAATCAGAGCTAACTCTCAATGAAGAGGCCTGGATCGAATCCGTTGTCATTATATGTTAACTGTACTTGTTGTGGTAACGGGTATAGACATGTTGACCAAGTCTTTTGAGACAGAAGGAAAGGGACGGCCTATACCGACGGCTTGCAAGGCCAAATCGAGCAGTCCTTTGGAGTGAGCCGAAATGCCCTTGCACGGACTGGTGGATCAGGAAGTTTGGGTCCATTTCAGCAACACAGTATTCCTCTGCCGCCGATGTGATGAACCCCTGGACTTGCCATGACATGAATGTCCCATGCCCTGCTGTTGGGAAATGGAAAAGGCCAGCAGGCAAAGGGAAATACCATATGGCTTCCCAGAATATGTGCCTCGGGAGGAATACCTTGGCCCTTAGTAAAGGAAGGCAATACTGAATGGCAAGAAGTCAGAGAAGGATACTCATCAGCAGTGACTCACGACTCTGAGAATCAAGCTGAGGGTTCCCGAAAAGAGATCTGCTTAATGGCTGGTCAAGAGTTGTGGCATATATTAGGAGGGGCACCAGTACGTCCATGCAACTAAAGCATCCGTGAATACTTTGTCAAAAACCGATGATGGATGATAGGCTGGCTTTCTCAACAGAACAGCTACAACAACAACATCAATTCAGAGGAAAACAATGTGGCCCTCTTAAAACCAAAGGAAGTTACAGGGAGAACAGGAAAGAATTATATCGTTCATTATTGTTCCTTATTAAAATGACATGGGCGGGTTTCCTAAAATGCCCTCTTTGAATTGGGTCTTTATCCTTGTGAATTAGAGTTTACCCGCTTCTTCCATCTCTGGTTTTGATGAGTGGACATCACAATGCCTTCACTAAATACCTAGAAGAATGGCCCAGGAGAATGACTTGACTTGGCCTACTGTGTGTTGGCAGGGGTTGTAGTACTGCTTCAAATGCTTCCGTCTCTACTAGAGAGCTGAGATTTTGTAGGTTTCCTGATCTAATCTTGGAAGTTTCTATGTGTCTGCGAATTTATCCTTTCCTCTCAGTTCCTGGATTTGCTAGCATAAATGTGTGGATGTGCCTCTTCGGTTATTCTTTTTTCATTGTTACGAGTTGTCCTGTGGTTTCATATTTGCAGCTGTGTGCTTGTCTCCCTGTTTTATCCCAGTAATGGCTTCTGTGGGTTGTTCATGATATCAAAACTCAAGTGTGAGATCTCCTGATTTTTTTCCTATTGGTTTGTTTGTATTTCCTTAATTTTGATATTCACATGTATGATTTCAATTTTTCTGTTACCTTTGGAGTTCGGTTTTTCTTCATCTTGTACTTTCAGTCATCCTTTTAGGTGGCTGTCTTTTTCGGTGTTTTTAAATTTTGGAAATGCATGCATTTATCCCTTTATGGTTTCCCCATAAAATGTTTTGGCATCATCCTCTAAGTTTCTTAGAATTCCTTTGTTCATGGCTCTTTCTGCTTTTCCTGGATTTTCTTTCTTGCATTCATTGCTAGTTCGTGAGTGTGTTGTGTTTTCCAACTTTTAGTGTCTGGCTCTATTTCCAATTTGAAAGTGATATGTTCCTGGTTTCATACCTTCGTGATCATAAGTGCACTGTATAGGTTTTGACTTCTCTTCCATGAATTATGACTGGATTTGGCCTCGAGCTCTTGACCTGAGGATATACAAAGTTAGGTCTGCTGCTGGGACGAACATATAATATTGTCCTCCGATACGCAACCTTTCTCATGGATCCCCAAAGTTCAGGTGGTCTTGGGAGCCCATGAGAACATCTGTTATACTTAGGACCTTCCCATCCAGATGATCTGTCCTGTGCTTAACGTGGATATCATAGTTGCCAACATTATTGGATAAAAGTCGTCAACTCCGTTCCTGTGTGTTCCTAGGCTTCAACGTTTAGATACACCGTTGTTCGTGGTGTATATGTTGGCCATTCTTCCAGGTTTCTGCTGTTTTGATGCTCCATCAAGACAAAACACCTTCCGCTTAGCTTTTGTCTCTAGAAGGCATAAAATCACTCTCGCTGACTTAGGCACAAACACTTTGGCTCTCTTCTCCTTGGAAATAGCATAACCTACGTCTTCCCGATTTCTTCACTTGCAAGCTATGAGTATCTTTATAGTCGAAGGAAACCTCCTTTGGGCATCAGAAGGATTAGCTTGTTTAATATTTGCTGTTTTTTTATGAATGTTTTCTAATTTTGTTTTGTTACGTTTTGTTTTGTTTTGGAATTTCAACCACTCCTACCAACAGTTTGTACTGACGGGACACTTTAGTCCTGAGTACTGAATGTATTATTGATAGGTTATAGTTGACTTTTTCATTTCGGTTGGCTTCTCACTTGGATTCTATTTGCCTTTCACCTATATGGTATTTTCTTGGGGTTGCTTCATTGGTACGATTCCTCGCTTTCTCCGCATCTTTTGCATGTCTTATCTTTGTGTGTGTTCATGTGTGTGTGCGTTTGCATGTGTTAATGTTGTGTGGTGTGTGTGTCTTTCACATAACACTTATTATTAAAATACGAGAGAATGGAATTCGGTCTCTTGTGGGTAGCAATTCAATTTGACATGCCTTGAAAACTCACATTCCATCGGTTTCAGGAAATCTCCTGCAAGGAATGTCATCTCTTGTCCACTTCAAGAAACTCGTGTTCTCACAAAACTGCCTTCCAACAAACACCACCTTTTGAATTCCTCATTAGAGTGATACTGTGGGTCCCAACACTCTTTCTTACGTATGTTTCTTGACTTTCATGAGTTAGAGAAATCGTCTGTTTGTTGTCTTCCCAGCATGATAGATGTGACAAAGCCAATGCTCTCTGCAAGACTGCCATAAAAGACAAGTGGAAGAATTCCTTCTTGCTTATATCTCAGTACGAATTGTGGTGACGTGGAAAACAGTGAGATGGTAATAGTGACTAATAAACTCATGCTTCTTCAGCCATGAAGGCAACAGGAAGATGAACACAACAACTGCAGTGGGGTGGAAATTGACCTGAAACCTACAAGGTAAACTCCAGAGTGAAAGAGAACGGAAGTTGCAGAGATGATGGGAGAAGGTTGGAGACATGGCTCAGGGGAGATTTGGTTGGTTGGTGGATCAGAGTGCTGGAGCCCATGAAGAGGACCAAGGCACAGAAGAGCAGGGCACACCGGAAACCCACAAGGAACCTGTTTCCCAGTGCCGTTGACTGTGACAAACCGAGGGTCTGAAGGGCACGACTACTAGAACACAAGTGTTGAGGGCTGAAGTTTTCATGTCATCAGGCTTGGCAAACATTGACTTGAAAGAACACCATCTTTTTCCTGCATATGACAGCAAAAAGCGAACAGGAGCATAAAGCCTGGAGACAATGATCAGAGAGACACAATACCAAGAGACGCAGTGCGAAGATGGTGAGTCTGGGAGTGATTCCTTGAAAGGCAGTGTTCGTGGAGATGACTCAAAGTGGACATCATAAATTTTGGGCTCTGGCAACAGCAACATCAAGACAGAGCTATTGGCCAGTCAGGTAGGTGAGCACATAGGCTGCCTAGCCAGCCAACATGAAATCCCAACAGTGGAACACTTGGATGACAGCCTTCCTCAGTCGAATGCTAAGTCCAAGGAGAACAGACTCTCCCATAAGTGATGAGAAGAAAGCTTTGACCCCATGTTCTCTTCTGAACAAAGCATTCTGCAGGCCTGCCTTCTTTTGAGTTGGCGGAGTTTCTCCTTTCACAGGTATACCTACCAAGGTATTCCTCAGCATATAAAGCCCAAACCTTAAAAACATCAAGCGGCCCGAAAGGAGAGCTACTACCAATGACTTGCCTCCAGGACAGGGTCAGTCACAACACCAACAGCAGATGGCATGCATGTCACATACACACTCAAAAACACACACACACACGCACGCACTCAACAAATCTTAAGGGCCAACCCTGGGTCACTCACGAATCCTTTCCTCCTATAGAAATTACCCTCAGGTTAGAAAATAGAATGAGTTTAACGATTACAGGGAGGTGACAGAAACCTAGATCCAACGCAAAGATGGAAGAATCAATTGTTGCCCAGGTAAAGTAAGGAGGAATGATCACGGCTAGGCCATCAGAGTGAAACCACTACATAGAACACGCCCGATGCAGGATTGAAAGCAGCGGCCTGGATACTCGCTGTACATCAGAAAACATAGGAGATATCAGAGATTCTCGAACCACAGATATAAAACTGATAAAGATAAAATCACCTAAAGAACTCCTGAAGAGGAGATTGGCAGGAGACTGGATGCAAAGTCCGGGAACATGGGAGAAGTGGAGGATCCATTTAGGAACCACGAAGAACAAGCCTAGAAAATAAGGACGCAAATTCTAAGAGCGAAGGCAGAATGATGGAACATGATAGGGAGCTTAGGGAATCTCCGAGGAAATGAAAGAGGTGCCTCTTGTAGGTGAAGTAAGAGTGAGAGAAAGATAAGAATGCTGATCCTAGACTGGAGAACTCGGGTCTGAAAAGGAGCCTCACCTGGGAGCAGAGAAATTGGTCAAGAATCAGAGGCACAGAGGACTCCCAAACCTTCCACAGAAGCGGAGCACATAAATACATAGTGCCATTCTCCCTGGGAAATCTAGGCATGGAGGTATTCAGTTTAGGCAAGTAGACATCAGAGAATAGTTTGTCCATAGCCCAATCACTGACTTCAAGACAAAAAGCTATACCAGCTCTTGAAAGAGGCCGGATAGCTCAAGCAACACCAGCCCAAGCCAAAATCCTTAGCCCCTGCATTTCTGAACAATGACAGAACAGCGGTTCTATCTAGAACCAGGAGGAATTCAGAAGTCAAAGGTTGGGTCCCGGGTTGTCTCCATCAGTTCAGAGGAGGCCTTCAGATCAACTCATGATTCCAGGGTCTTGGCATTGACTCTTTTCTCAGGTTCTATGCTCACGGGCATGTAAGCTTCTCCCTCTCCAGCGCCACCCCCTGATTGGGATCTCTCTGCCTCTCTGTCCAATACATGCATGTGCCCGTTCGATAAGATAACAAAGACAAAAACAGTGCACAATATTTGACTGGGGCCAAAGGATGTTTTATGGAATTTGGACCTAGGTTCCTATGGAGGGCAGCCAGGTACAGAGAACCTCCCACTATCGTAAAAGGCCCGACCTTCGCTCGGAGCTCCCTTTTTCATTCTCCTGTTCTTTGCCTTCCTGGATCTAATCACCAACCTGCAGCATGTGCTCTCTGTCGCGCTGTACTGACCCCTTGTTAACACATTGTGCATCGTCTCGGTGATCCATTCGAACATACCCATCTTCCACAAGAGGCACAGTTTTCTTATCGCATGTAACCATTTGGGGTATGGTCATGAGAGGGTGAAGGCTGGCTTGTGCTGCCACACCTCCATGCAGTTCCACAGAGGGTAGCTGCTCCACCCTGAGGGAGTGCTCAAGGTTCTTCCACATTCGAATCCTCTTCAATGCGTCCTTTTGGACATACATGTTGTCTTCTTGAAACGGGTCCTGAAGTCTTTCAGATGGCTTCACTTGGGCTATGGGTCTCTTCCAACATGCTCTCCGTTGGCTCCTGTGGACTCCAAGAACATGAGTCCGTCCGGGACCTATGGTTCTAGGGTGTAGAGTCTGCCTTGCATGCATGGTCCTTTTGGAAGATTTGGAGGCCTTGTTGGCACCGTTTCTCGAGACGCTCGAGGTACTCGTGTCCTGGCTGTGGAGGAGTCCAGACATGTGATTGGCACGGTTGTGGGGACTCACTTTGAGCTTCCCTTGGGTGCTCCTTTTCCTGTTCAGATGCTCCGTTTTTGGGTGGGAGGGCCTTACACTTGTGCAGGACTCGGATTTCCTCCCCTGACGCTTTGATTGCGGTCTGTTAGTTTCTTGGCCTGTCGTGGCTAAGATGGAGTGAGAGTTTCTTGCCTTTCTCTGAGGTCCAGAGGGCTGGTGCTGACACTCACGACCAAACACTACGAATTGGGCCATGGAGAAGGTGACACCGACTCGCTTTGCAAACTGCCTTGGTGAGAGGCCCAGGCGTCTCCAGCGCTTTAAGATGGCTTGGGTTCCTCTTGGACCATCCATGACTACTCCAGTCAAGTGTAGTGATCAGGCCTGGGTTGATGAGGAGTGGTTGCTATGACCTCAAAGCTTTGTGACATCACAGAGGCTGGCTTCACTGAAGCACCTGTCCCTCTCCCATGACCTTGGTGTCCTATGGCTTTAAGTAGGAAGCCCCGGGAAGGACAGAACAAGAGCCCTCTGAACCTGATCAAGAACTCAGGAAGTCTTGTGGGTTAATGTCCAACCTCCCCTTTCTGGAGACATAGAGGAAGGAAAATGACATTCAGTATACCTTCCTTTAGGCCAACATATCCCCGGAGACGGCAAGGTGTCCTTTTCCACTACAATTTCTAGTTATCTCCAGACAAGGTGTGGCCTCGCGGGTATGAGCAGATCTCCATGGGGTTTGTGGGGGAGAGCGTACCTTGTCCGTGTCTATTGCCTATGGGTCAGTGATGACTAAGGTAAGGAAAGTCCCTTTCCGAGGTAAAAGGTGAGTGCATCACAATATGGTTCTGTCCGTGGCCTCGCCTCCGAGTGTTCTGAAACACGCGGCTAAGGGATGAGGCCTCTGTCTACCTAGCTTTCCCTTAAACACCTTTGCAAAGTCTTCGAGGAGAGTGACATTCTGAATCAGAGCTAACTCTCAATGAAGAGGCCTGGATCGAATCCGTTGTCATTATATGTTAACTGTACTTGTTGTGGTAACGGGTATAGACATGTTGACCAAGTCTCTTGAGTCAGAAGGAAAGGGACGGCCTATACCGACGGCTTGCAAGGCCAAATCGAGCAGTCCTTTGGAGTGAGCCGAAATGCCCTTGCACGGACTGGTGGATCAGGAAGTTTGGGTCCATTTCAGCAACACAGTATTCCTCTGCCGCCGATGTGATGAACCCCTGGACTTGCCATGACATGAATGTCCCATGCCCTGCTGTTGGGAAATGGAAAAGGCCAGCAGGCAAAGGGAAATACCATATGGCTTCCCAGAATATGTGCCTCGGGAGGAATACCTTGGCCCTTAGTAAAGGAAGGCAATACTGAATGGCAAGAAGTCAGAGAAGGATACTCATCAGCAGTGACTCACGACTCTGAGAATCAAGCTGAGGGTTCCCGAAAAGAGATCTGCTTAATGGCTGGTCAAGAGTTGTGGCATATATTAGGAGGGGCACCAGTACGTCCATGCAACTAAAGCATCCGTGAATACTTTGTCAAAAACCGATGATGGATGATAGGCTGGCTTTCTCAACAGGACAGCTACAACAACAAAATCAATTCAGAGAAAACAATGTGGCCCTCTTAAAACCAAAGGAAGTTACAGGGAGAACAGGAAAGAATTATATCGTTCATTATTGTTCCTTATTAAAATGACATGGGCGGGTTTCCTAAAATGCCCTCTTTGAATTGAGTCTTTATCCTTGTGAATTCGAGTTTACCCGCTTCTTCCATCTCTGGTTTTGATGAGTGGACATCACAATGCCTTCACTAAATACCTAGAAGAATGGCCCAGGAGAATGACTTGACTTGGCCTACTGTGTGTTGGCAGGGGTTGTATTACTGCTTCAAATGCTTCCGTCTCTATTAGAGAGCTGAGATTTTGTAGGTTTCCTGATCTAATCTTGGAAGTTTCTATGTATCTGCGAATTTATCCTTTCCTCTCAGTTCCTGGATTTGCTAGCATAAATGTGTGGATGTGCCTCTTCGGTTATTCTTTTTTCATTGTTACGAGTTGTCCTGTGGTTTCATGTTTGTAACTGTGTGCTTGTCTCCCTGTTTTATCCCAGTAATGGCTTCTGTGGGTTGTACATGATATCAAAACTCAAGTGTGAGATCTCCTGATTTTTTTCCTATTGGTTTGTTTGTATTTCCTTAATTTTGATATTCACATGTATGATTTCAATTTTTCTGTTACCTTTGGAGTTCGGTTTTTCTTCATCTTGTTCTTTCAGTCATCCTTTTAAGGGCTTTCTTTTTCGGTGTTTTTAAATTTTGGAAATGCATGCATTTATCCCTTTATGGTTTCCCCATAAAATGTTTTGGCATCATCCTCTAAGTTTCTTAGAATTCCTTTGTTCATGGCACTTTCTGCTTTTCCTTTGGATTTTCTTTCTTGCATTCATTGCTAGTTCGTGAGTGTGTTGTGTTTTCCAACTTTTAGTGTTAGGCTCTATTTCCAATTTGAAAGTGATATGTTCCTGGTTTCATACCTTCGTGATCATAAGTGCACTGTATAGGTTTTGACTTCTCTTCCATGAATTATGACTGGATTTGGCCTCGAGGTCTTGACCTGAGGATATTCAAAGTTAGGTCTGCTGCTGGGACGAACATATAATATTGTCCTCCGATACGCAACCTTTCTCATGGATCCCCAAAGTTCAGGTGGTCTTGGGAGCCCATGAGAACATCTGTTATACTTAGGACCTTCCCATCCAGATGATCTGTCCTGTGCTTAACGTGGATATCTTAGTTGCCAACATTATTGGATAAAAGTCGTCATCTCCGTTCCTGTGTGTTCCTAGGCTTCAACGTTTAGATACACCGTTGTTCGTGGTGTATATGTTGGCCATTCTTCCAGGTTTCTGCTGTTTTGATGCTCCATCAAGACAAAACACCTTCTGCTTAGCTTTTGTCTCTAGAAGGCATAATATCACTCTCGCTGACTTAGGCACAAACACTTTGGCTCTCTTCTCCTTGGAAATAGCAAAACCTACGTCTTCCCGATTTCTTCTCTTGCAAGCTATGAGTATCTTTATAGTCGAAGGAAACTTCCTTTGGGCATCAGAAAGATTAGCTTGTTTAATATTTGCTGTTTTTTTTATGAATGTTTTCTAATTTTGTTTTGTTACGTTTTGTTTTGTTTTGGAATTTCAACCACTCCTACCAACAGTTTGTACTGACGGGACACTTTAGTCCTGAGTACTGAATGTATTATTGATAGGTTATAGTTGACTTTTTCATTTCGGTTGGCTTCTCACTTGGATTCTCTTTGCCTTTCACCTATATGGTATTTTCTTGGGGTTGCTTCATTGGTACGATTCCTCGCTTTCTCCCCATCTTTTGCATGTCTTATCTTTGTGTGTGTTCATGTGTGTGTGCGTTTGCATGTGTTAATGTTGTGTGGTGTGTGTGTCTTTCACATAACACTTATTATTAAAATACGAGAGAATGGAATTCGGTCTCTTCTGGGTAGCAATTCAATTTGACATGCCTTGAAAACTCACATTCCATCGGTTTCAGGAAATCTCCTGCAAGGAATGTCATCTCTTGTCCACTTCAAGAAACTCGTGTTCTCACAAAACTGCCTTCCAACAAACACCACCTTTTGAATTCCTCATTAGAGTGATACTGTGGGTCCCAACTCTCTTTTTTACGTATGTTTCTTGACTTTCATGAGTTAGAGAAATCGTCTGTTTGTTGTCTTCCCAGCATGATAGATGTGACAAAGCCAATGCACTCTGCAAGACTGCCATAAAAGACAAGTGGAAGAATTCCTTCTTGCTTATGTCTCAGTACGAATTGTGGTGACATGGAAGACAGTGCGATGGTAGTAGTGACTAATAAACTCATGCTTCTTCAGCCATGAAGGCAACAGGAAGATGAACACAACAACTGCTGTGGGGTGGAAATTGACCTGAAACCTACAAGGTAAACTCCAGAGTGAAAGAGAACGGAAGTTGCAGAGATGATGGCAGAAGGTTGGAGACATGGCTCAGGGGAGATTTGGTTGGTTGGTGGATCAGAGTGCTGGAGCCCATGAAGAGGACCAAGGCTCAGAAGAGCAGGGCACACCGGAAACCCACAAGGAACCTGTTTCTCAGTGCCGTTGACTGTGACAAACCGAGGGTCTGAAGGGCACGACAACTTGACACCACAAGTGTTGAGGGCTGAAGTTTTCATGTCATCAGGCTTGGCAAACATTGACTTGAAAGAACACCATCTTTTTCCAGCATATGACAGCAAAAAGCGAACAGGAGCATAGAGCCTGGAGACAATAATCAGAGAGACACAATACCAAGAGACGCAGTGCGAATATGGTGAGTTTGGGAGTGATTCCGTGAAAGGCAGTGTTCGTGGAGATGACTCAAAGTGGACATCATAAATTTTGGGCTCTGGCAACAGCAGCATCAAGACAGGGCTACTGGCCAGTCAGGTAGGTGAGGACATAGGCTGCCTAGCCAGCCAACATGAAATCCCAACAGTGGAACACTTGGATGACTGCGTTCCTCAGTCAAATGCTAAGTCCAAGGAGAACAGACTCTCCCATAGGTGACGGGAAGAAAGCTTTGACCCCATGTTCTCTTCTGAACAAAACATTCTGCAGGCCTGCCTTCTGTTGAGTTGGCGGAGTTACTCTTTTCACAGGTATACCTACCAAGGTATTCCTCAGCATATAAAGCCCAGACCCTAAAAACATCAATCGGCCCGAAAGGAGAGCTACTACAAATGACTTGCCTCCAGGACAGGGTCAGTCACAACACCAACAGCAGATGGCATGCATGTCACATACACACTCAAAAACACACACACGCGCACGCACTCAACAAATCTTAAGGGCCAACCCTGGGTCACTCACGAATCCTTTCCTCCTATAGAAATTACCCTCAGGTTAGAAAACAGAATGAGTTTAACGATTACAGGGAGGTGACAGAAACCTAGATCCAACGCAAAGATGGAAGAATCAATTGTTGCCCAGGTAAAGTAAGGAGGAATGATCACGGCTAGGCCATCAGAGTGAAACCACTACATAGAACACGCCCGATGCAGGATTGAAAGCAGCGGCCTGGATACTCGCTGTACATCAGAAAACATAAGAGATATCAGAGATTCTCGAACCACAGATATAAAACTGATAAAGATAAAATCACCTAAAGAACTCCTGAAGAGGAGATTGGCAGGAGACTGGATGCAAAGTCCGGGAACATGGGAGAAGTGGAGGATCCATTTAGGAACCACGAAGAACAAGCCTAGAAAATAAGGACGCAAATTCTAAGAGCGAAGGCAGAATGATGGAACAAGATAGTGAGCTTAGGGAATCTCCGAGGAAATGAAAGAGGTGCCTCTTGTAGGTGAAGTAAGAGTGAGAGAAAGATAAGAGAGCTGATCCTAGATTGGAGAACTCGGGTCTGAAAAGGAGCCTCACCTGGGAGCAGAGAAATTGGTCAAGAATCAGAGGCACAGAGGACTCCCAAACCTTCCACAGAAGCGGAGCACATAAATACATAGTGCCATTCCCCCTGGGAAATCTAGGCATGGAGGTATTCAGTTTAGGCAAGTAGACATCAGAGAATAGTTTGTCCATAGCCCAATCACTGACTTCAAGACAAAAAGCTATACCAGCTCTTGAAGGAGGCCAGATAGCTCAAGCAACACCAGCCCAAGCCAAAATCCTTAGCCCCTGCATTTCTGAACAATGACAGAACAGCGGTTCTATCTAGAACCAGGAGGAATTCAGAAGTCAAAGTTTGTGTCCCAGGTAGTCTCCATCAGTTCAGAGGCGGCCTACAGATCAACTCATGATTCCAGGGTCTTGGCATTGACTCTTTTCTCAGGTTCTATGCTCACGGGCAAGTAAGCTTCTCCCTCTCCAGCGCCACCCCGTGATTGGGATCTCTCTGCCTCTCTGTCCAATACATGCATGTGCCCGTTCGATAAGATAACAAAGACAAAAACAGTGCACAATATTTGACTGGGGCCAAAGGATGTTTTATGGAATTTGGACCTAGGTTCCTATGGAGGGCAGCCAGGTACAGAGAACCTCCCACCATCGTAAAAGGCCCGACCTTCGCTCGGAGCTCCCTTTTTCATTCTCCTGTTCTTTGCCTTCCTGGATCTAATCACCAACCTGCAGCATGTGCTCTCTGTCGCGCTGTACTGACCCCTTGTTAACACATTGTGCATCGTCTCGGTGATCCATTCGAACGTACCCATCTTCCACAAGAGGCACAGTTTTCTTATCGCATGTAACCATTTGGGGTATGGTCATGAGAGGGTGAAGGCTGGCTTGTGCTGCCACACCTCCATGCAGTTCCACAGAGGGTAGCTGCTCCACCCTGAGGGAGTGCTCAAGGTTCTTCCACATTCGAATCCTCTTCAATGCGTCCTTTTGGACATACATGTTGTCTTCTTAAAACGGGTCCTGAAGTCTTTCAGATGGCTTCACTTGGGCTATGGGTCTCTTCCAACATGCTCTCCGTTGGCTCCTGTGGACTCCAAGAACATGAGTCCGTCCGGGACCTATGGTTCTAGGGTGTAGAGTCTGCCTTGCATGCATGGTCCTTTTGGAAGATTTGGAGGCCTTGTTGGCACCGTTTCTAGAGACGCTCGAGGTACTCGTGTCCTGGCTGTGGAGGAGTCCAGACATGTGATTGGCACGGTTGTGGGGACTCACTTTGAGCTTCCCTTGGGTGCTCCTTTTCCTGTTCAGATGCTCCGTTTTTGGGTGGGAGGGCCTTACACTTGTGCAGGACTCGGATTTCCTCCCCTGACGCTTTGATTGCGGTCTGTTAGTTTCTTGGCCTGTCGTGGCTAAGATGGAGTGAGAGTTTCTTGCCTTTCTCTGAGGTCCAGAGGGCTGGTGCTGACACTCACGACCAAACACTACGAATTGGGCCATGGAGAAGGTGACACCGACTCGCTTTGCAAACTGCCTTGGTGAGAGGCCCAGGCGGCTCCAGCGGTTTAAGATGGCTTGGGTTCCTCTTGGACCATCCATGACTACTCCAGTCAAGTGTAGTGATCAGGCCTGGGTTGATGAGGAGTGGTTGCTATGACCTCAAAGCTTTGTGACATCACAGAGGCTGGCTTCACTGAAGCACCTGTCCCTCTCCCATGACCTTGGTGTCCTATGGCTTTAAGTAGGAAGCCCCGGGAAGGACAGAACAAGAGCCCTCTGAACCTGATCAAGAACTCAGGAAGTCTTGTGGGTTAATGTCCAACCTCCCCTTTCTGGAGACATAGAGGAAGGAAAATGACATTCAGTATACCTTCCTTTAGGCCAACATATCCCCGGAGACGGCAAGGTGTCCTTTTCCACTACAATTTCTAGTTATCTCCAGACAAGGTGTGGCCTCGCGGGTATGAGCAGATCTCCATGGGGTTTGTGGGGGAGAGCGTACCTTGTCCGTGTCTATTGCCTATGGGTCAGTGATGACTAAGGTAAGGAAAGTCCCTTTCCGAGGTAAAAGGTGAGTGCATCACAATATGGTTCTGTCCGTGGCCTCGCCTCCGAGTGTTCTGAAACACGCGGCTAAGGGATGAGGCCTCTGTCTACCTAGCTTTCCCTTAAACACCTTTGCAAAGTCTTCGAGGAGAGTGACATTCTGAATCAGAGCTAACTCTCAATGAAGAGGCCTGGATCGAATCCGTTGTCATTATATGTTAACTGTACTTGTTGTGGTAACGGGTATAGACATGTTGACCAAGTCTCTTGAGTCAGAAGGAAAGGGACGGCCTATACCGACGGCTTGCAAGGCCAAATCGAGCAGTCCTTTGGAGTGAGCCGAAATGCCCTTGCACGGACTGGTGGATCAGGAAGTTTGGGTCCATTTCAGCAACACAGTATTCCTCTGCCGCCGATGTGATGAACCCCTGGACTTGCCATGACATGAATGTCCCATGCCCTGCTGTTGGGAAATGGAAAAGGCCAGCAGGCAAAGGGAAATACCATATGGCTTCCCAGAATATGTGCCTCGGGAGGAATACCTTGGCCCTTAGTAAAGGAAGGCAATACTGAATGGCAAGAAGTCAGAGAAGGATACTCATCAGCAGTGACTCACGACTCTGAGAATCAAGCTGAGGGTTCCCAAAAAGAGATCTGCTTAATGGCTGGTCAAGAGTTGTGGCATATATTGGGAGGGGCACCAGTACGTCCATGCAACTAAAGCATCCCGGAATACTTTGTCAAAAACCGATGATGGATGATAGGCTGGCTTTCTCAACAGAACAGCTACAACAACAACATCAATTCAGAGGAAAACAATGTGGCCCTCTTAAAACCAAAGGAAGTTACAGGGAGAACAGGAAAGAATTATATCGTTCATTATTGTTCCTTATTAAAATGACATGGGCGGGTTTCCTAAAATGCCCTCTTTGAATTGGGTCTTTATCCTTGTGAATTCGAGTTTACCCGCTTCTTCCATCTCTGGTTTTGATGAGTGGACATCACAATGCCTTCACTAAATACCTAGAAGAATGGCCCAGGAGAATGACTTGACTTGGCCTACTGTGTGTTGGCAGGGGTTGTAGTACTGCTTCAAATGCTTCCGTCTCTATTAGAGAGCTGAGATTTTGTAGGTTTCCTGATCTAATCTTGGAAGTTTCTATGTGTCTGCGAATTTATCCTTTCCTCTCAGTTCCTGGATTTGCTAGCATAAATGTGTGGATGTGCCTCTTCGGTTATTCTTTTTTCATTGTTACGAGTTGTCCTGTGGTTTCATAATTGCAGCTGTGTGCTTGTCTCCCTGTTTTATCCCAGTAATGGCTTCTGTGGGTTGTTCATGATATCAAAACTCAAGTGTGAGATCTCCTGATTTTTTTCCTATTGGTTTGTTTGTATTTCCTTAATTTTGATATTCACATGTATGATTTCAATTTTTCTGTTACCTTTGGAGTTCGGTTTTTCTTCATCTTGTTCTTTCAGTCATCCTTTTAGGGGCTTTCTTTTTCGGTGTTTTTAAATTTTGGAAATGCATGCATTTATCCCTTTATGGTTTCCCCATAAAATGTTTTGGCATCATCCTCTAAGTTTCTTAGAATTCCTTTGTTCATAACTCTTTCTGCTTTTCCTTTGGATTTTCTTTCTTGCATTCATTGCTAGTTCGTGAGTGTGTTGTGTTTTCCAACTTTTAGTGTCAGGCTCTATTTCCAATTTGAAAGTGATATGTTCCTGGTTTCATACCTTCGTGATCATAAGTGCACTGTATAGGTTTTGACTTCTTTTCCATGAATTATGACTGGATTTGGCCTCGAGCTCTTGACCTGAGGATATACAAAGTTAGGTCTGCTGATGGGACGAACATATAATATTGTCCTCCGATACGCAACCTTTCTCATGGATCCCCAAAGTTCAGGTGGTCTTGAGAGCCCATGAGAACATCTGTTATTCTTAGGACCTTCCCATCCAGATGATCTGTCCTGTGCTTAACGTGGATATCATAGTTGCCAACAGTATTGGATAAAAGTCGTCATCTCCGTTCCTGTGTGTTCCTAGGCTTCAACGTTTAGATACACCGTTGTTCGTGGTGTATATGTTGGCCATTCTTCCAGGTTTCTGCTGTTTTGATGCTCCATCAAGACAAAACACCTTCTGCTTAGCTTTTGTCTCTAGAAGGCATAATATCACTCTCGCTGACTTAGGCACAAACACTTTGGCTCTCTTCTCCTTGGAAATAGCAAAACCTACGTCTTCCCGATTTCTTCACTTGCAAGCTATGAGTATCTTTATAGTCGAAGGAAACTTCCTTTGGGCATCAGAAAGATTAGCTTGTTTAATATTTGCTGTTTTTTTTATGAATGTTTTCTAATTTTGTTTTGTTACGTTTTGTTTTGTTTTGGAATTTCAACCACTCCTACCAACAGTTTGTACTGACGGGACACTTTAGTCCTGAGTACTGAATGTATTATTGATAGGTTATAGTTGACTTTTTCATTTCGGTTGGCTTCTCACTTGGATTCTCTTTGCCTTTCACCTATATGGTATTTTCTTGGGGTTGCTTCATTGGTACGATTCCTCGCTTTCTCCGCATCTTTTGCATGTCTTATCTTTGTGTGTGTTCATGTGTGTGTGCGTTTGCATGTGTTAATGTTGTGTGGTGTGTGTGTCTTTCACATAACACTTATTATTAAAATACGAGAGAATGGAATTCGGTCTCTTCTGGGTAGCAATTCAATTTGACATGCCTTGAAAACTCACATTCCATCGGTTTCAGGAAATCTCCTGCAAGGAATGTCATCTCTTGTCCACTTCAAGAAACTCGTGTTCTCACAAAACTGCCTTCCAACAAACACCACCTTTTGAATTCCTCATTAGAGTGATACTGTGGGTCCCAACTCTCTTTTTTACGTATGTTTCTTGACTTTCATGAGTTAGAGAAATCGTCTGTTTGTTGTCTTCCCAGCATGATAGATGTGACAAAGCCAATGCACTCTGCAAGACTGCCATAAAAGACAAGTGGAAGAATTCCTTCTTGCTTATGTCTCAGTACGAATTGTGGTGACATGGAAGACAGTGCGATGGTAGTAGTGACTAATAAACTCATGCTTCTTCAGCCATGAAGGTTACAGGAAGATGAACACAACAACTGCAGTGGGGTGGAAATTGACCTGAAACCTACAAGGTAAACTCCAGAGTGAAAGAGAACGGAAGTTGCAGAGATGATGGCAGAAGGTTGGAGACATGGCTCTGGGGAGATTTGGTTGGTTGGTGGATCAGAGTGCTGGAGCCCATGAAGAGGACCAAGGCTCAGAAGAGCAGGGCACACCGGAAACCCACAAGGAACCTGTTTCTCAGTGCCGTTGACTGTGACAAACCGAGGGTCTGAAGGGCACGACAACTTGACACCACAAGTGTTGAGGGCTGAAGTTTTCATGTCATCAGGCTTGGCAAACATTGACTTGAAAGAACACCATCTTTTTCCAGCATATGACAGCAAAAAGCGAACAGGAGCATACAGCCTGGAGACAATGATCAGAGAGACACAATACCAAGAGACGCAGTGCGAAGATGGTGAGTTTGGGAGTGATTCCGTGAAAGGCAGTGTTCGTGGAGATGACTCAAAGTGGACATCATAAATTTTGGGCTCTGGCAACAGCAGCATCAAGACAGGGCTACTGGCCAGTCAGGTAGGTGAGGACATAGGCTGCCTAGCCAGCCAACATGAAATCCCAACAGTGGAACACTTGGATGACTGCGTTCCTCAGTCAAATGCTAAGTCCAAGGAGAACAGACTCTCCCATAGGTGACGGGAAGAAAGCTTTGACCCCATGTTCTCTTCTGAACAAAGCATTCTGCAGGCCTGCCTTCTGTTGAGTTGGCGGAGTTACTCCTTTCACAGGTATACCTACCAAGGTATTCCTCAGCATATAAAGCCCAGACCCTAAAAACATCAATCGGCCCGAAAGGAGAGCTACTACCAATGACTTGCCTCCAGGACAGGGTCAGTCACAACACCAACAGCAGATGGCATGCATGTCACATACACACTCAAAAACACACACACACGCACGCACTCAACAAATCTTAAGGGCCAACCCTGGGTCACTCACGAATCCTTTCCTCCTATAGAAATTACCCTCAGGTTAGAAAACAGAATGAGTTTAACGATTACAGGGAGGTGACAGAAACCTAGATCCAACGCAAAGATGGAAGAATCAATTGTTGCCCAGGTAAAGTAAGGAGGAATGATCACGGCTAGGCCATCAGAGTGAAACCACTACATAGAACACGCCCGATGCAGGATTGAAAGCAGCGGCCTGGATACTCGCTGTACATCAGAAAACATAAGAGATATCAGAGATTCTCGAACCACAGATATAAAACTGATAAAGATAAAATCACCTAAAGAACTCCTGAAGAGGAGATTGGCAGGAGACTGGATGCCAAGTCCGGGAACATGGGAGAAGTGGAGGATCCATTTAGGAACCACGAAGAACAAGCCTAGAAAATAAGGACGCAAATTCTAAGAGCAAAGGCAGAATGATGGAACATGATAGTGAGCTTAGGGAATCTCCGAGGAAATGAAAGAGGTGCCTCTTGTAGGTGAAGTAAGAGTGAGAGAAAGATAAGAGAGCTGATCCTAGATTGGAGAACTCGGGTCTGAAAAGGAGCCTCACCTGGGAGCAGAGAAATTGGTCAAGAATCAGAGGCACAGAGGACTCCCAAACCTTCCACAGAAGCGGAGCACATAAATACATAGTGCCATTCCCCCTGGGAAATCTAGGCATGGAGGTTTTCAGTTTAGGCAAGTAGACATCAGAGAATAGTTTGTCCATAGCCCAATCACTGACTTCAAGACAAAAAGCTATACCAGCTCTTGAAGGAGGCCGGATAGCTCAAGCAACACCAGCCCAAGCCAAAATCCTTAGCCCCTGCATTTCTGAACAATGACAGAACAGCGGTTCTATCTAGAACCAGGAGGAATTCAGAAGTCAAAGGTTGGGTCCCGGGTAGTCTCCATCAGTTCAGAGGCGGCCTTCAGATCAACTCATGATTCCAGGGTCTTGGCATTGACTCTTTTCTCAGGTTCTATGCTCACAGGCAAGTAAGCTTCTCCCTCTCCAGCGCCACCCCCTGATTGGGATCTCTCTGCCTCTCTGTCCAATACATGCATGTGCCCGTTCGATAAGATAACAAAGACAAAAACAGTGCACAATATTTGACTGGGGCCAAAGGATGTTTTATGGAATTTGGACCTAGGTTCCTATGGAGGGCAGCCAGGTACAGAGAACCTCCCACCATCGTAAAAGGCCCGACCTTCGCTCGGAGCTCCCTTTTTCATTCTCCTGTTCTTTGCCTTCCTGGATCTAATCACCAACCTGCAGCATGTGCTCTCTGTCGCGCTGTACTGACCCCTTGTTAACACATTGTGCATCGTCTCGGTGATCCATTCGAACATACCCATCTTCCACAAGAGGCACAGTTTTCTTATCGCATGTAACCATTTGGGGTATGGTCATGAGAGGGTGAAGGCTGGCTTGTGCTGCCACACCTCCATGCAGTTCCACAGAGGGTAGCTGCTCCACCCTGAGGGAGTGCTCAAGGTTCTTCCACATTCGAATCCTCTTCAATGCGTCCTTTTGGACATACATGTTGTCTTCTTGAAACGGGTCCTGAAGTCTTTCAGATGGCTTCACTTGGGCTATGGGTCTCTTCCAACATGCTCTCCGTTGGCTCCTGTGGACTCCAAGAACATGAGTCCGTCCGGGACCTATGGTTCTAGGGTGTAGAGTCTGCCTTGCATGCATGGTCCTTTTGGAAGATTTGGAGGCCTTGTTGGCACCGTTTCTCGAGACGCTCGAGGTACTCGTGTCCTGGCTGTGGAGGAGTCCAGACATGTGATTGGCACGGTTGTGGGGACTCACTTTGAGCTTCCCTTGGGTGCTCCTTTTCCTGTTCAGATGCTCCGTTTTTGGGTGGGAGGGCCTTACACTTGTGCAGGTCTCGGATTTCCTCCCCTGACGCTTTGATTGCGGTCTGTTAGTTTCTTGGCCTGTCGTGGCTAAGATGGAGTGAGAGTTTCTTGCCTTTCTCTGAGGTCCAGAGGGCTGGTGCTGACACTCACGACCAAACACTACGAATTGGGCCATGGAGAAGGTGACACCGACTCGCTTTGCAAACTGCCTTGGTGAGAGGCCCAGGCGGCTCCAGCGGTTTAAGATGGCTTGGGTTCCTCTTGGACCATCCATGACTACTCCAGTCAAGTGTAGTGATCAGGCCTGGGTTGATGAGGAGTGGTTGCTATGGCCTCAAAGCTTTGTGACATCACAGAGGCTGGCTTCACTGAAGCAGCTGTCCCTCTCCCATGACCTTGGTCTCCTATGGCTTTAAGTAGGAAGCCCCGGGAAGGACAGAACAAGAGCCCTCTGAACCTGATCAAGAACTCAGGTTGTCTTGTGGGTTAATGTCCAACCTCCCCTTTCTGGAGACATAGAGGAAGGAAAATGACATTCAGTATACCTTCCTTTAGGCCAACATATCCCCGGAGATGGCAAGGTGTCCTTTTCCACTACAATTTCTAGTTATCTCCAGACAAGGTGTGGCCTCGCGGGTATGAGCAGCTCTCCATGGGGTTTGTGGGGGAGAGCGTACCTTGTCCGTGTCTATTGCCTATGGGTCAGTGATGACTAAGGTAAGGAAAGTCCCTTTCCGAGGTAAAAGGTGAGTGCATCGCAATATGGTTCTGTCCGTGGCCTCGCCTCCGAGTGTTCTGAAACACGCGGCTAAGGGATGAGGCCTCTGTCTACCTAGCTTTCCCTTAAACACCTTTGCAAAGTCTTCGAGGAGAGTGACATTCTGAATCAGAGCTAACTCTCAATGAAGAGGCCTGGATCGAATCCGTTGTCATTATATGTTAACTGTACTTGTTGTGGTAACGGGTATAGACATGTTGACCAAGTCTCTTGAGTCAGAAGGAAAGGGACGGCCTATACCGACGGCTTGCAAGGCCAAATCGAGCAGTCCTTTGGAGTGAGCCGAAATGCCCTCGCACGGACTGGTGGATCAGGAAGTTTGGGTCCATTTCAGCAACACAGTATTCCTCTGCCGCCGATGTGATGAACCCCTGGACTTGCCATGACATGAATGTCCCATGCCCTGCTGTTGGGAAATGGAAAAGGCCAGCAGGCAAAGGGAAATACCATATGGCTTCCCAGAATATGTGCCTCGGGAGGAATACCTTGGCCCTTAGTAAAGGAAGGCAATACTGAATGGCAAGAAGTCAGAGAAGGATACTCATCAGCAGTGACTCACGACTCTGAGAATCAAGCTGAGGGTTCCCGAAAAGAGATCTGCTTAATGGCTGGTCAAGAGTTGTGGCATATATTAGGAGGGGCACCAGTACGTCCATGCAACTAAAGCATCCGTGAATACTTTGTCAAAAACCGATGATGGATGATAGGCTGGCTTTCTCAACAGAACAGCTACAACAACAACATCAATTCAGAGGAAAACAATGTGGCCCTCTTAAAACCAAAGGAAGTTACAGGGAGAACAGGAAAGAATTATATCGTTCATTATTGTTCCTTATTAAAATGACATGGGTGGGTTTCCTAAAATGCCCTCTTTGAATTGGGTCTTTATCCTTGTGAATTCGAGTTTACCCGCTTCTTCCATCTCTGGTTTTGATGAGTGGACATCACAATGCCTTCAGTAAATACCTAGAAGAATGGCCCAGGAGAATGACTTGACTTGGCCTACTGTGTGTTGGCAGGGGTTGTAGTACTGCTTCAAATGCTTCCGTCTCTACTAGAGAGCTGCGATTTTGTAGGTTTCCTGATCTAATCTTGGAAGTTTCTATGTGTCTGCGAATTTATCCTTTCCTCTCAGTTCCTGGATTTGCTAGCATGAATGTGTGGATGTGCCTCTTCGGTTATTCTTTTTTCATTGTTACGAGTTGTCCTGTGGTTTCATATTTGCAGCTGTGTGCTTGTCTCCCTGTTTTATCCCAGTAATGGCTTCTGTGGGTTGTTCATGATATCAAAACTCAAGTGTGAGATCTCCTGATTTTTTTCCTATTGGTTTGTTTGTATTTCCTTAATTTTGATAATCATATGTATGATTTCAATTTTTCTGTTACCTTTGGAGTTCGGTTTTTCTTCAACTTGTACTTTAAGTCATCCTTTTAGGTGGCTTTCTTTTTGGGTGTTTTTAAATTTTGGAAATGCATGCATTTATCCCTTTATGGTTTCCCCATAAAATGTTTTGGCATCATCCTCTAAATTTCTTAGAATTCCTTTGTTCATGGCACTTCCTGCTTTTCCTTTGGATATTCTTTCTTGCATTCATTCTAGTTCGTGAGTGTGTTGTGTTTTCCAACTTTTGGTGTCTGGCTCTATTTCCAATTTAAAAGTGATATGTTCCTGGTTTCATACCTTCTTGATCATAAGTGCACTGTATAGGTTTTGACTTCTCTTCCATGAATTATGACTGGATTTGGCCTCGAGCTCTTGACCTGAGGATATACAAAGTTAGGTCTACTGCTGGACGAACATATAATATTGTCCTCAGATACGCAACCTTTCTCATGGATCCCCAAAGTTCAGGTGGTCTTGAGAGCCCATGAGAACATCTGTTATACTTAGGACCTTCCCACCCAGATGATCTGTCCTGTGCTTAACGTGGATATCATAGTTGCCAACAGTATTGGATAAAAGTCGTCATCTCCGTTCCTGTGTGTTCCTAGGCTTCAACGTTTAGATACACCGTTGTTCGTGGTGTATATGTTGGCCATTCTTCCAGGTTTCTGCTGTTTTGATACTCCATCAAGACAAAACACCTTCCGCTTAGCTTTTGTCTCTAGAAGGCATAAAATCACTCTCGCTGACTTAGGCACAAACACTTTGGCTCTCTTCTCCTTGGAAATAGCATAACCTACGTCTTCCCGATTTCTTCACTTGCAAGCTATGAGTATCTTTATAGTCGAAGGAAACCTCCTTTGGGCTTCAGAAGGATTAGCTTGTTTAATATTTGCTGTTTTTTTATGAATGTTTTCTAATTTTGTTTTGTTACGTTTTGTTTTGTTTTGGAATTTCAACCACTCCTACCAACAGTTTGTACTGACGGGACACTTTAGTCCTGAGTACTGAATGTATTATTGATAGGTTATAGTTGACTTTTTCATTTCGGTTGGCTTCTCACTTGGATTCTATTTGCCTTTCACCTATATGGTATTTTCTTGGGGTTGCTTCATTGGTACGATTCCTCGCTTTCTCCCCATCTTTTGCATGTCTTATCTTTGTGTGTGTTCATGTGTGTGTGCGTTTGCATGTGTTAATGTTGTGTGGTGTGTGTGTCTTTCACATAACACTTATTATTAAAATACGAGAGAATGGAATTCGGTCTCTTGTGGGTAGCAATTCAATTTGACATGCCTTGAAAACTCACATTCCATCGGTTTCAGGAAATCTCCTGCAAGGAATGTCATCTCTTGTCCACTTCAAGAAACTCGTGTTCTCACAAAACTGCCTTCCAACAAACACCACCTTTTGAATTCCTCATTAGAGTGATACTGTGGGTCCCAACACTCTTTCTTACGTATGTTTCTTGACTTTCATGAGTTAGAGAAATCGTCTGTTTGTTGTCTTCCCAGCATGATAGATGTGACAAAGCCAATGCTCTCTGCAAGACTGCCATAAAAGACAAGTGGAAGAATTCCTTCTTGCTTATGTCTCAGTACGAATTGTGGTGACGTGGAAGACAGTGAATGGTAATAGTGACTAATAACCTCATGCTTCTTCAGCCATGAAGGCAACAGGAAGATGAACACAACAACTGCAGTGGGGTGGAAATTGACCTGAAACCTACAAGGTAAACTCCAGAGTGAATGAGAACGGAAGTTGCAGAGATGATGGGAGAAGGTTGGAGACATGGCTCTGGGGAGATTTGGTTGGTTGGTGGATCAGAGTGCTGGAGCCCATGAAGAGGACCAAGGCACAGAAGAGCAGGGCACACCGGAAACCCACAAGGAACCTGTTTCCTAGTGCCGTTGACTGTGACAAACCGATGGTCTGAAGGGCACGACTACTAGAACACAAGTGTTGAGGGCTGAAGTTTTCATGTCATCAGGCTTGGCAAACATTGACTTGAAAGAACACCATCTTTTTCCTGCATATGACAGCAAAAAGCGAACAGGAGCATACAGCCTGGAGACAATGATCAGAGAGACACAATACCAAGAGACGCAGTGCGAAGATGGTGAGTCTGGGAGTGATTCCTTGAAAGGCAGTGTTCGTGGAGATGACTCAAAGTGGACATCATAAATTTTGGGCTCTGGCAACAGCAGCATCAAGACAGAGCTACTGGCCAGTCAGGTAGGTGAGGACATAGGCTGCCTAGCCAGCCAACATGAAATCCCAACAGTGGAACACTTGGATGACTGCCTTCCTCAGTCGAATGCTAAGTCCAAGGAGAACAGACTCTCCCATAGGTGACGAGAAGAAAGCTTTGACCCCATGTTCTCTTCTGAACAAAGCATTCTGCAGGCCTGCCTTCTGTTGAGTTGGCGGAGTTTCTCCTTTCACAGGTATACCTACCAAGGTATTCCTCAGCATATAAAGCCCAGACCCTAAAAACATCAAGCGGTCCGAAAGGAGAGCTACTACCAATGACTTGCCTCCAGGACAGGGTCAGTCACAACACCAACAGCAGATGGCATGCATGTCACATACACACTCAAACACACACACACACACGCACGCACTCAACAAATCTTAAGGGCCAACCCTGGGTCACTCACGAATCCTTTCCTCCTATAGAAATTACCCTCAGGTTAGAAAACAGAATGAGTTTAACGATTACAGGGAGGTGACAGAAACCTAGATCCAACGCAAAGATGGAAGAATCAATTTTTGCCCAGGTAAAGTAAGGAGGAATGATCACCGCTAGGCCATCAGAGTGAAACCACTACATAGAACACGCCCGATGCAGGATTGAAAGCAGCGGCCTGGATACTCGCTGTACATCAGAAAACATAGGAGATATCATAGATTCTCGAACCACAGATATAAAACTGATAAAGATAAAATCACCTAAAGAACTCCTGAAGAGGAGATTGGCAGGAGACTGGATGCCAAGTCCGGGAACATGGGAGAAGTGGAGGATCCATTTAGGAACCACGAAGAACAAGCCTAGAAAATAAGGACGCAAATTCTAAGAGCGAAGGCAGAATGATGGAACATGATAGTGAGCTTAGGGAATCTCCGAGGAAATGAAAGAGGTGCCTCTTGTAGGTGAAGTAAGAGTGAGAGAAAGATAAGAGAGCTGATCCTAGACTGGAGAACTCGGGTCTGAAAAGGAGCCTCACCTGGGAGCAGAGAAATTGGTCAAGAATCAGAGGCACAGAGGACTCCCAAACCTTCCACAGAAGCGGAGCACATAAATACATAGTGCCATTCCCCCTGGGAAATCTAGGCATGGAGGTATTCAGTTTAGGCAAGTAGACATCAGAGAATAGTTTGTCCATAGCCCAATCACTGACTTCAAGACAAAAAGCTATACCAGCTCTTGAAGGAGGCCGGATAGCTCAAGCAACACCAGCCCAAGCCAAAATCCTTAGCCCCTGCATTTCTGAACAATGACAGAACAGCGGTTCTATCTAGAACCAGGAGGAATTCAGAAGTCAAAGGTTGGGTCCCGGGTAGTCTCCATCAGTTCAGAGGCGGCCTTCAGATCAACTCATGATTCCAGGGTCTTGGCATTGACTCTTTTCTCAGGTTCTATGCTCACGGGCAAGTAAGCTTCTCCCTCTCCAGCGCCACCCCCTGATTGGGATCTCTCTGCCTCTCTGTCCAATACATGCATGTGCCCGTTCGATAAGATAACAAAGACAAAAACAGTGCACAATATTTGACTGGGGCCAAAGGATGTTTTTATGGAATTTGGACCTAGGTTCCTATGGAGGGCAGCCAGGTACAGAGAAGCTCCCACCATCGTAAAAGGCCCGACCTTCGCTCGGAGCTCCCTTTTTCATTCTCCTGTTCTTTGCCTTCCTGGATCTAATCACCAACCTGCAGCATGTGCTCTCTGTCGCGCTGTACTGACCCCTTGTTAACACATTGTGCATCGTCTCGGTGATCCATTCGAACATACCCATCTTCCACAAGAGGCACAGTTTTCTTATCGCATGTAACCATTTGGGGTATGGTCATGAGAGGGTGAAGGCTGGCTTGTGCTGCCACACCTCCATGCAGTTCCACAGAGGGTAGCTGCTCCACCCTGAGGGAGTGCTCAAGGTTCTTCCACATTCGAATCCTCTTCAATGCGTCCTTTTGGACATACATGTTGTCTTCTTGAAACGGGTCCTGAAGTCTTTCAGATGGCTTCACTTGGGCTATGGGTCTCTTCCAACATGCTCTCCGTTGGCTCCTGTGGACTCCAAGAACATGAGTCCGTCCGGGACCTATGGTTCTAGGGTGTAGAGTCTGCCTTGCATGCATGGTCCTTTTGGAAGATTTGGAGGCCTTGTTGGCACCGTTTCTAGAGACGCTCGAGGTACTCGTGTCCTGGCTGTGGAGGAGTCCAGACATGTGATTGGCACGGTTGTGGGGACTCACTTTGAGCTTCCCTTGGGTGATCCTTTTCCTGTTCAGATGCTCCGTTTTTGGGTGGGAGTGCCTTAAACTTGTGCAGGACTCGGATTTCCTCCCCTGACGCTTTGATTGCGGTCTGTTAGTTTCTTGGCCTGTCGTGGCTAAGATGGAGTGAGAGTTTCTTGCCTTTCTCTGAGGTCCAGAGGGCTGGTGCTGACACTCACGACCAAACACTACGAATTGGGCCATGGAGAAGGTGACACCGACTCGCTTTGCAAACTGCCTTGGTGAGAGGCCCAGGCGGCTCCAGCGGTTTAAGATGGCTTGGGTTCCTCTTGGACCATCCATGACTACTCCAGTCAAGTGTAGTGATCAGGCCTGGGTTGATGAGGAGTGGTTGCTATGACCTCAAAGCTTTGTGACATCACAGAGGCTGGCTTCACTGAAGCAGCTGTCCCTCTCCCATGACCTTGGTGTCCTATGGCTTTAAGTAGGAAGCCCCGGGAAGGACAGAACAAGAGCCCTCTGAACCTGATCAAGAACTCAGGATGTCTTGTGGGTTAATGTCCAACCTCCCCTTTCTGGAGACATAGAGGAAGGAAAATGACATTCAGTATACCTTCCTTTAGGCCAACATATCCCCGGAGACGGCAAGGTGTCCTTTTCCACTACAATTTCTAGTTTTCTCCCGACAAGGTGTGGCCTCGCGGGTGTGAGCAGATCTCCATGGGGTTTGTGGGGGAGAGCGTACCTTGTCCGTGTCTATTGCCTATGGGTCAGTGATGACTAAGGTAAGGTAAGTCCCTTTCCGAGGTAAAAGGTGAGTGCATCGCAATATGGTTCTGTCCGTGGCCTCGCCTCCGAGTGTTCTGAAACACGCGGCTAAGGGATGAGGCCTCTGTCTACCTAGCTTTCCCTTAAACACCTTTGCAAAGTCTTCGAGGAGAGTGACATTCTGAATCAGAGCTAACTCTCAATGAAGAGGCCTGGATCGAATCCGTTGTCATTATATGTTAACTGTACTTGTTGTGGTAACGGGTATAGACATGTTGACCAAGTCTCTTGAGTCAGAAGGAAAGGGACGGCCTATACCGACGGCTTGCAAGGCCAAATCGAGCAGTCCTTTGGAGTGAGCCGAAATGCCCTCGCACGGACTGGTGGATCAGGAAGTTTGGGTCCATTTCAGCAACACAGTATTCCTCTGCCGCCGATGTGATGAACCCCTGGACTTGCCATGACATGAATGTCCCATGCCCTGCTGTTGGGAAATGGAAAAGGCCAGCAGGCAAAGGGAAATACCATATGGCTTCCCAGAATATGTGCCTCGGGAGGAATACCTTGGCCCTTAGTAAAGGAAGGCAATACTGAATGGCAAGAAGTCAGAGAAGGATACTCATCAGCAGTGACTCACGACTCTGAGAATCAAGCTGAGGGTTCCCGAAAAGAGATCTGCTTAATGGCTGGTCAAGAGTTGTGGCATATATTAGGAGGGGCACCAGTACGTCCATGCAACTAAAGCATCCGTGAATACTTTGTCAAAAACCGATGATGGATGATAGGCTGGCTTTCTCAACAGAACAGCTACAACAACAACATCAATTCAGAGGAAAACAATGTGGCCCTCTTAAAACCAAAGGAAGTTACAGGGAGAACAGGAAAGAATTATATCGTTCATTATTGTTCCTTATTAAAATGACATGGGCGGGTTTCCTAAAATGCCCTCTTTGAATTGGGTCTTTATCCTTGTGAATTCGAGTTTACCCGCTTCTTCCATCTCTGGTTTTGATGAGTGGACATCACAATGCCTTCACTAAATACCTAGAAGAATGGCCCAGGAGAATGACTTGACTTGGCCTACTGTGTGTTGGCAGGGGTTGTAGTACTGCTTCAAATGCTTCCGTCTCTACTAGAGAGCTGAGATTTTGTAGGTTTCCTGATCTAATCTTGGAAGTTTCTATGTGTCTGCGAATTTATCCTTTCCTCTCAGTTCCTGGATTTGCTAGCATAAATGTGTGGATGTGCCTCTTCGGTTATTCTTTTTTCATTGTTACGAGTTGTCCTGTGGTTTCATATTTGCAGCTGTGTGCTTGTCTCCCTGTTTTATCCCAGTAATGGCTTCTGTGGGTTGTTCATGATATCAAAACTCAAGTGTGAGATCTCCTGATTTTTTTCCTATTGGTTTGTTTGTATTTCCTTAATTTTGATATTCACATGTATGATTTCAATTTTTCTGTTACCTTTGGAGTTCGGTTTTCTTCATCTTGTACTTTCAGTCATCCTTTTAGGTGGCTTTCTTTTTCGGTATTTTTAAATTTTGGAAATGCATGCATTTATCCCTTTATGGTTTCCCCATAAAATGTTTTGGCATCATCCTCTAAGTTTCTTAGAATTCCTTTGTTCATGGCTCTTTCTGCTTTTCCTTTGGATTTTCTTTCTTGCATTCATTGCTAGTTCGTGAGTGTGTTGTGTTTTCCAACTTTTAGTGTCTGGCTCTATTTCCAATTTGAAAGTGATATGTTCCTGGTTTCATACCTTCGTGATCATAAGTGCACTGTATAGGTTTTGACTTCTCTTCCATGAATTATGACTGGATTTGGCCTCGAGCTCTTGACCTGAGGATATACAAAGTTAGGTCTGCTGCTGGGATGAACATATAATATTGTCCTCCGATACGCAACCTTTCTCATGGATCCCCAAAGTTCAGGTGGTCTTGAGAGCCCATGAGAACATCTGTTAAACTTAGGACCTTCTCATCCAGATGATCTGTCCTGTGCTTAACGTGGATATCTTAGTTGCCAACAGTATTGGATAAAAGTCGTCATCTCCGTTCCTGTGTGTTCCTAGGCTTCAACGTTTAGATACACCATTGTTCGTGGTGTATATGTTGGCCATTCTTCCAGGTTTCTGCTGTTTTGGTGCTCCATCAAGACAAAACACCTTCCGCTTAGCTTTTGTCTCTAGAAGGCATAAAATCACTCTCGCTGACTTAGGCACAAACACTTTGGCTCTCTTCTCCTTGGAAATAGCATAACCTACGTCTTCCCGATTTCTTCACTTGCAAGCTATGAGTATCTTTATAGTCGAAGGAAACCTCCTTTGGGCATCAGAAGGATTAGCTTGTTTAATATTTGCTGTTTTTTTATGAATGTTTTCTAATTTTGTTTTGTTACGTTTTGTTTTGTTTTGGAATTTGAACCACTCCTACCAACAGTTTGTACTGACGGGACACTTTAGTCCTGAGTACTGAATGTATTATTGATAGGTTATAGTTGACTTTTTCATTTCGGTTGGCTTCTCACTTGGATTCTATTTGCCTTTCACCTATATGGTATTTTCTTGGGGTTGCTTCATTGGTACGATTCCTCGCTTTCTCCCCATCTTTTGCATGTCTTATTTTTGTGTGTGTTCATGTGTGTGTGCGTTTGCATGTGTTAATGTTGTGTGGTGTGTGTGTCTTTCACATAACACTTATTATTAAAATACGAGAGAATGGAATTCGGTCTCTTGTGGGTAGCAATTCAATTTGACATGCCTTGAAAACTCACATTCCATCGGTTTCAGGAAATCTCCTGCAAGGAATGTCATCTCTTGTCCACTTCAAGAAACTCGTGTTCTCACAAAACTGCCTTCCAACAAACACCACCTTTTGAATTCCTCATTAGAGTGATACTGTGGGTCCCAACACTCTTTCTTTCGTATGTTTCTTGACTTTCATGAGTTAGAGAAATCGTCTGTTTGTTGTCTTCCCAGCATGATAGATGTGACAAAGCCAATGCTCTCTGCAAGTTGCCATAAAAGACAAGTGGAAGAATTCCTTCTTGCTTATGTCTCAGTACGAATTGTGGTGACGTGGAAGACAGTGAGATGGTAGTAGTGACTAATAACCTCATGCTTCTTCAGCAATGAAGGCAACAGGAAGATGAACACAAAAACTGCAGTGGGGTGGAAATTGACCTGAAAGCTACAAGGTAAACTCCAGAGTGAAAGAGAACGGAAGTTGCAGAGATAATGGGAGAAAGTTGGAGACATGGCTCAGGGGAGATATGGTTGGTTGGTGGATCAGAGTGCTGGAGCCCATGAAGAGGACCAAGGCACAGAAGAGCAGGGTACACCGGAAACCCACAAGGAACCTGTTTCCCAGTGCCGTTGACTGTGACAAACCGAGGGTCTGAAGGGCACGACTACTTGACAACACAAGTGTTGAGGGCTGAAGTTTTCATGTCATCAGGCTTGGCAAACATTGACTTGAAAGAACACCATCTTTTTCCTGCATATGACAGCAAAAAGCGAACAGGAGCATACAGCCTGGAGACAATGATCAGAGAGACACAATAGCAAGAGACGCAGTGCGAAGATGGTGAGTTTGGGAGTGATTCCGTGAAAGGCAGTGTTCGTGGAGATGACTCAAAGTGGACATCATAAATTATGGGCTCTGGCAAAAGCAGCATCAAGACAGAGCTTCTGGCCAGTCAGGTAGGTGAGGACATAGGCTGCCTAGCCAGCCAACATGAAATCCCAACAGTGGAACACTTGGATGACTGCCTTCCTCCGTCGAATGCTAAGTCCAAGGAGAACAGACTCTCCCATAGGTGACGAGAAGAAAGCTTTGACCCCATGTTCTCTTCTGAACAAAGCATTCTGCAGGCCTGCCTTCTGTTGAGTTGGCGGAGTTTCTCCTTTCACAGGTATACCTACCAAGGTATTCCTCAGCATATAAAGCCCAGACCCTAAAAACATCAATCGGCCCGAAAGGAGAGCTACTACCAATGACTTGCCTCCAGGACAGGGTCAGTCACAACACCAACAGCAGATGGCATGCATGTCACATACACACTCAAAAACACACACACACGCACACACTCAACAAATCTTAAGGGCCAACCCTGGGTCACTCACGAATCCTTTCCTCCTATAGAAATTACCCTCAGGTTAGAAAACAGAATGAGTTTAACGATTACAGGGAGGAGACAGAAACCTAGATCCAACGCAAAGATGGAAGAATCGATTGTTGCCCAGGTAAAGTAAGGAGGAATGATCACGGCTAGGCCATCAGAGTGAAACCACTACATAGAACACGCCCGATGCAGGATTGAAAGCAGCGGCCTGGATACTCGCTGTACATAAAAAAACATAGGAGATATCAGAGATTCTCGAACCACAGATATAAAACTGATAAAGATAAAATCACCTAAAGAACTCCTGAAGAGGAGATTGGCAGGAGACTGGATGCAAAGTCCGGGAACATGGGAGAAGTGGAGGATCCATTTAGGAACCACGAAGAACAAGCCTAGAAAATAAGGACGCAAATTCTAAGAGCGAAGGCAGAATGATGGAACATGATAGTGAGCTTAGGGAATCTCCGAGGAAATGAAAGAGGTGCCTCTTGTAGGTGAAGTAAGAGTGAGAGAAAGATAAGAGAGCTGATCCTAGATTGGAGAACTCGGGTCTGAAAAGGAGCCTCACCTGGGAGCAGAGAAATTGGTCAAGAATCAGAAGCACAGAGGACTCCCAAACCTTCCACAGAAGCGGAGCACATAAATACATAGTGCCATTCCCCCTGGGAAATCTAGGCATGGAGGTATTCAGTTTAGGCAAGTAGACATCAGAGAATAGTTTGTCCATAGCCCAATCACTGACTTCAAGACAAAAAGCTATACCAGCTCTTGAAGGAGGCCGGATAGCTCAAGCAACACCAGCCCAAGCCAAAATCCTTAGCCCCTGCATTTCTGAACAATGACAGAACAGCGGTTCTATCTAGAACCAGGAGGAATTCAGAAGTCAAAGGTTGGGTCCCGGGTAGTCTCCATCAGTTCAGAGGCGGCCTTCAGATCAACTCATGATTCCAGGGTCTTGGAATTGACTCTTTTCTCAGGTTCTATGCTCACGGGCAAGTAAGCTTCTCCCTCTCCAGCGCCACCCCGTGATTGGGATCTCTCTGCCTCTCTGTCCAATACATGCAAGAACATGAGTCCGTCCGGGACCTATGGTTCTAGGGTTTCAGGAAATCTCCTGGAAGGAATGTCATCTCTTGTCCACTTCAAGAAACTCGTGTTCTCACAAAACTGCCTTCCAACAAACACCACCTTTTGAATTCCTCATTAGAGTGATACTGTGGGTCCAAACACTCTTTCTTTCGTATGTTTCTTGACTGTCATGTGTTAGTGAAATCTTCTGTTTGTAGACTTCCCGAGCATGATATATGTGACAAAGCCCAATGCTCTCTACAAGACTGCTATAAGAGACAAGTGGGAGAATTCCTTCTTGCTTATGTCTCAGTACAAATTGTGGTGACATGGACGACAGTGAGATGGTAGTAGTGACTAATAACCTCATGCTTCTTCAGTAATGAAGGCAACAGGAAGATGAACACAACAACTGCAGAGGAGTGGAAATTGACCTGGAACCTACAAGTAAACTCCAGAGCGAAAGGAACGGAAGTTGCAGAGATGATGGGAGAAGGTTGGAGACATGGCTCAGGGGAGATTTGGTTGGTTTGTGGATTAGAGGGCTGGAGACCATGAAGTGTACCAAGGCATAGAGGAGAAGGGCACACCGAGAACCCACATTATCCTTTTTCACAGAGCCATTGACTGTGACACGCCGAGACTTTGAAGGGAACCACTACTTGACAACACAAGTGTTGAGGGCTTAAATTATTATGTCAGCAGGCTTGGCAGACATTGAATAGAAAGACACCATCTTTTTCCTGCATCTGACACCAACAAGTGACCAGGAGCACGCAGCCCAGAGACAATGATCATAGAGACACAATACCAAGAGACGCAGTGCGAAGATGGTGAGTTGTTGGAGTGATTCCATGAAAGTTAGTGTTCGTGGAGATGACTCAATGTGAACATCATTAATTTTGGGCTCTGGAAAAAGCAGCATCAAGACAGAGCTACTGGCCACAAAGTAGGTGAGGACATAAGCTGACTAACAACCACCATGATATCACAACAGTGGACACTTGGAGGACTTCTTTCCTCAGTCGAAGATGCTAAGTCCAAGGAGAACAGACTCTCCCATAGGTGACGAGAAGAAAGCTTTGACCACATGTTCTCTTCTGAACACATCATTCTTCAGGCCTGCCTTCTGTTGAGTTGGTGGAGTTTCTCCTTTCACAGGCACACCAAAGCGCACCAAGGTATACCTCAGCATATTCAGCCCGGACCCTAAAAATATCAAACGGCCCGAAAGGAGAGCTACTACAAATGACTTGCCTCCAGGACAGGGTCAGTCACAACTCCAAAGGCAGATGGCATGCATGCCACATACACACTCAAAGACACACACACACGCACGCACTCAACAAATCTTAAGGGCCAGCCCTGGGTCACTCACGGATCCTTTCCTCCTATAGAAATTACCCTCAGGTTAGAAATCAGAATGAGTTTCACGAATACAGAGAGGTAACAGAAACCTATATCCAAAGCAAAGATGGAAGAATCAATTGATGCCCAGGTAAAGGAAGAAGGAATGATCACGGCTAGGCCATCAGAGTGAAACCACTACGTAGAACACGCCCGTTGCGGGATTGAAAGCAGCGGCCTGGAATTTCGCTGTACATCAGAAAACAAAGGAGATATCAGAGAGTCTCGAACCACAGATATAAAACTGATAAAGATAGAATCACCTAAAAAACTCCTGAAGAGAAGATTGGCAGGAGACTGGATGCAAAGTCCAGGAACATGGCAGAGGTGGAGGATCCAATTAGGACCGGGAAGAACAAGCCTAGAAAATAAGGAGGCAAATTCTAAGAGCGAAGGCAGAATGATGAAACGTGATAGTGAGCTTAGGGAATCTCCAAGGAAATGAAAGTGGTGCCTCTTGTAGGCAACATAAGAGTGAGAGAAAGATAAGAGAGCTGATCCTAGATTGGAGAATTCGGGGCTGAAAAGGACCCTGGGAGCAGAGAATGTGGTCCAGAATCAGAGGTACAGAGGACTCCGAACACCTTCCAAAGAAGCGGAGCACATAAAGACATAGTGCCATTCCCCCTGGGAACTCTAGGCATGGAGGTATTCAGTTTAGGAAAATAGACATCGGAGAATAGTTTGTCCATAGCCCAATCACTGACTTCAAGAGGAAAAGCTATACCAGCTCTCAAAGCAGGCCGGGTAGCTCAAGCAACACCAGCCCAAGCCAAAATCCTTATTCCCTGCAGTTCTGAACAATGACAGAACAGCGGTTCTATCTAGAACCAGGAGGTATTCAGAAGTCAAAGGTTGAGTGCCGGGTTGTCTCCATCAGTTCAGAGGCGGTCTTCAGATCAACTCATGATTCCAGGTTCTTGGCATTGACTCTGTTCTCAGGATCTCTGCTCAGGGGCAAGTAAGCTTCTCCCTCCCCAGCTCCACACCCTGATTGGGATCTCTCTGCCTCTCTGTCCTATACGTGCATGTGCACGTTGGATAAGATAACAAAGACAAAAACAGTGCACAATAATTGACTGGGGCCAAAGGATGTTTTAGGGAATTTGGACCTAGGTTCCTATGGAGGGCACCCAGGTACAGAGAACCTCCCACCATCCTAAAATGCCCGACATTCGCCCGAAGCTCCCATGTTCATTTTCCTGTTCTTTGCCTCTGGATCTCCTCACCAACCTTAAGCATCCGCTATCTGTCGCGCTGTACTGACCCCTTGGTAACACATTCTGCATCCTCTCGGGGCTCCATTCGAACATGCCCATCTTCCGCAGAGGCACAGTTTTCTTATTGCATGTAACCATTTGGGGGATAGTCATGAGAGGGTGAAGGCTGGCTTGTGCTGCCACATCTCCATGCAGTTCCACAGAGGGTAGCTGCTCCACCCTGAGGGAGTTCTCAAGGTTCTTCCACATTCGAATCCTTTTCAATGCGTCCTTTTGGACATACATGTTGTCTTCCTGATACGGGTCCAGAAGTCTTTCAGATGGCCTCACTTGGGCTATGGGTCTCTTCCAACATGCTCTCAGTTTGCTCCTGTGGACTCCAGAACATGAGTCCGTCCTGGACCTAAGGTTCTAGGCTGTAGAGTCTGCCTTGGATGAATGGTCTTTATGGAAGATTGTGAGGCCTTGTTGGCACCGTTTCTGGAGATGCTCGATGTACTCGTGTCCTTGATGTGGAGGACTCCAGACATGTCTTTGTTTGTGGGGATTCATTTTGAGCTTCCCTTGGGTGGCCCTTTTCCTGTTCAGATGCTCCGTGTTTGGTTGGTAGGGCCTTACACTTGTGCAGGGCTCGTATTTCCTCCCCTGAGGCTTTGCTTGCAGTCTGTTAGTTTCTTGGCCTGTCGTGGCTAAGATGGAGTGAGGGTTCCTTACCTTTCTCTGAGGTCCAGAAAGCTGGTGCTGACACTCACGACCAAACACTACGAATTGGGCAATGGAGAAGGTGACACCAACTCGCTTCGCAAACTGCCTTGGTGAGAGACCCACGTGGCTCCAGCGGTTTGGGATGGCTTGGGGTCCTACTGGCACACCCATGAACACTCCAACCAAGTGTAGTGATCAGGCATGGGCTTATGAGGAGTGGTTGCTATGACCTCAAAGATTTGTGACATCACACATGCTGGCTTCACTGAAGCAGCTGTCCCTCTCCCATGACCTTGGTGTCCTATGGCTTTAAGTAGGAAGCCCCAGGAAGGACAGAACAAGAGCCCTCTGAACCTGATCAAGAACTCAGGATGTCTTGTGGGTTAATGTCCAACCTCCCCTTTCTGGAGACATAGAGGAAGGAAAATGACATTCAGTATACCTTCCTTTAGGCCAATATATCACCGGGACGGCAAGGTGTCCTTTTCTACTACAATTTCTAGATATCTCACAAAAAGGTGTGGCCTCGCGGGTATGAGCAGCTCTCCGTGGGGTTTGTGGGGGAGAGCGTACCTTGTCAGTGTCTATTGCCTATGTGTCAGTGATGATTAAGGTACGGAAAGTCCTTTTCCGAGGTAAAAGGTTAGAGCATCGCAATATGATTCCGTCTGTGGCCTCGTCTTCTAGTGTCCTGAAACACGCAGCTAAGGGATGAGGCCTCTGTCTAGCTGGCTTTCCCTTAAACACCTTTGCAAAGTCTTCGAGGAGAGTGACATTCTTCATCAGAACTAACTCTCAATGAAGAGGCCTCGATCGAATTCGTTGTCATTATTAGTTAACTGTACTTGTTGTAGTAACGCGTATAGACATGTTGACCAAGTCTCTTGAGTCAGAAGGAAAGGGACGGCCTATAACGACGGCTTGCAAGGCCCAATCGAGCAGTCCTTTGGAGTGAGCCGCAATACCCTTGCACGGACTAGTGGATCAGGAAGTTTGGGTCCATTTCAGCAACACAGTATTCCTCTGCCGTCGATGAGATGAACCCCTGGACTTGCCTTGACATGAATGCCCCATGCACTGCTGATGGGAAATGGAATAGGCAAGCAGACAAAGGGAAATATATATGGCTTCCCAGAATATGTGCCTCGGGACGAATACCTTGGCCCTTAGTAAAGGAAGGCAATACTGAAGGGCAAGAAGTCAGAGAAGCAGATCCATCAGGAGTGACTTAGGACTCTGAGGAACACCAGAGGGTTACAGAAAAGAGAACTGCTTAATGGGTGGTCAGGCGTTGTGGCATATATTAGGAGGAGCACCCGTACGTCCATGGAACTAAAGCATCCGTGAATACTCTGTCAAAAACAGATGATGGATGATAGGCAGGCTTTCTCAACAGAACAGCTACAACATCAACATCAATTCAGAGGAAAACAATGTGGCCCTCTTAAAACCAAAGGAAGTCACAGGCAAAACAGGAAAGAATTATATTGTTTATTATCGTTCCTTATTGAAATGACATGGGCGGGTTTCCTAAAATGTCCTTCTTTGAATTGGGTCTTTAGCCTTGTGAATTCGAGTTTACCCGCTTCTTCCATCTCTGGATTTGATGAGTGGACATCACAATGCCTTCACTAAATACCTAGAAGAATGGCCCAGGAAAATGACTTGACTTGGCCTACTCTGTGTTGGCAGGGGTTGTATTACTGCTTCAAATGCTTCCGTCTCTACTAGAGAGCTGAGATTTTGTAGGTTTCCTGATCTAATCTTGGAAGTTTCTATGTGTCTGCGAATTTATCCTTTCCTCTCAGTTCCTGGATTTGCTAGCATAAATGTGTGGATGTGCCTCTTTGGTTATTCTTTTTTCATTGTTACGAGTTGTCCTGTGGTTTCATATATGCAGCTGTCTGCTTGTCTCCCTGTTTTATCCCATAATGGCTTCTGCAGGTTGTTCGTGTTGTCAAAACTCAAGTGTGAGATCTCCTGATTTTTTTCCTATTGGTATGTTTGTATTTCCTTAATTTTGATAATCACATGTATGATTTCAATTTTTCTGTTACCTTGAAGATCGGTTTTTCTTCATCTTGTTCCATCAGGCATCGTTTTAGGTTGCTTCATTTCTCGGTGTTTTTAAATTTTGGCAATGCATGCATTTATCCCTTTATGGTTTCCCCATAAAATGTTTTGGCATCATCCTCTAAGTTTCTTAGAATTCCTTCGTTCATGGCTCTTTCTGCTTTTCCTTTGGATTTTCTTTCTTGCATTCATTGCTAGATCGTGAGAGTGTTGTGTTGTCCACCTTTTAGTGTCTGGCTGTATTTCCAATTTGAAAGTGATATGTTCCTGGTTTCATACCTTCGTGAGCATAAGTGCACTGTATAGGTTTTGACTTCTCTTCCATGAATTATGACTGGTTTTGGCCTCGAGCTCATGACCTGAGATAGACAAAGATATGTCTGCTGCTGGGACGAACATATCATATTGTCCTCAGAGACGCAATCTTTCTCATGGATCCCGAAAGTTCAGGTGGTCTCCAGAGCCCTTGTGGACATCTGTTATTCCTTAGCAACTTCCCATCCAGATGATCTGTCCTGTGCTTAACGTGGATATCATAGTTGCCAACAGTATTGGATAATTTCGTCGTCTCCGTTCCTGTGTGTTCATAGGCTTCCAACGTTTAGATAAACCGTTGTTCGTGGTGTATATGTTGGCAATTCTACTAGGTTTCTGTTGTTTTGATGCTCCATCAAGACAAAACTCCTTCCGCTTAGCTTTTGTCTCTAGAAGGCATAAAATCACTCTCGCTGACTTAGGCACAAACACTTTGGCTTTCTCCTTGGAAATAGCATAACCTACGTCTTCCCGATTTCTTCACTTGCAAGCTATGAGTATCTTTATAGTCGAAGGAAATCTCCAATGGGCATCAGTAGGATTAGCTTGTTGAATATTTGCTGCATTTTTATGAATGTTTTCTACCTTTTTGCGTTTTGTTTTGTTTTTGAATCAACCACTGCTAACGTATGTTTGTATCGAAGGGAGACTTTAGTCCTGAGTACTTAATGTATTATTGATAAGTAATAGTTCACTTTCTCATTTCGATTGGCTTCTCACTTGGATTCTATTTGCCTTTCAACTGTATGGTATTTTCTTGGGGTTGCTTCATTGGTACGATTTATTGCTTTCTCCCCATCTTTGCATCTCTTACCTTTGTGTGTGTTCATGTGTGTGTGCGTTTGCATGTGTTAATGTTGTGTGGTGTGTGTGTCTTTCACATAACACTTATTATTAAAATACGAGAGAATGGAATTCGGTCTCTTGTGGGTAGCAATTCAATTTGACATGCCTTGAAAACTCACATTCCATCGGTTTCAGGAAATCTCCTGCAAGGAATGTCATCTCTTGTCCACTTCAAGAAACTCGTGTTCTCACAGAACTGCCTTCCAACAAACACCACCTTTTGAATTCCTCATTAGAGTGATACTGTGGGTCCAAACACTCTTTCTTTCGTATGTTTCTTGACTGTCATGAGTTAGTGAAATCTTCTGTTTGTAGACTTCCCGAGCATGATATATGTGACAAAGCCCAATGCTCTCTACAAGACTGCTATAAGAGACAAGTGGAAGAATTCCTTCTTGCTTATGTCTCAGTACAAATTGTGGTGACATGGAAGACAGTGAGATGGTAGTAGTGACTAATAACTTCATGCTTCTTCAGCCAGGAAGGCAACAGGAAGATGAACACTACAACTGCAGTGGGGTGGAAATTGACCTGAAACCTACAAGGTAAACTCCAGACTGAAAGAGAACGGAAGTTGCAGAGATGATGGGAGAAGGTTGGAGACATGGCTCAGGGGAGATTTGGTTAGTTTGTGGATCAGAGTGCGGAAGCCCATGAAGAGGACCAAGGCACAGAAGAGCAGGGCACACCAGAAACCCACAAGGAACCTGTTTCCCAGTGCCGTTGACTGTGACAAACCGAGGGTCTGAAGGGCACGACTACTTGACAACACAAGTGTTGAGGGCTGAAGTTTTCATGTCATCAGGCTTGGCAAACATTGACTTGAAAGAACACCATCTTTTTCCTGCATATGACAGCAAAAAGCGAACAGGAGCATACAGCCTGGAGACAATGATCAGAGAGACACAATACCAAGAGACGCAGTGCGAAGATGGTGAGTTTGGGAGTGATTCCGTGAAAGGCAGTGTTCGTGGAGATGACTCAATGTGGACATCATAAATTTTGGGCTCTGGCAACAGCAGCATCAAGACAGAGCTACTGGCCAGTCAGGTAGGTGAGGACATAGGCTGCCTAGCCAGCCAACATGAAATCCCAACAGTGGAACACTTGGATGACTGCCTTCCTCAGTCGAATGCTAAGTCCAAGGAAAACAGACTCTCCCATAGGTGACGAGAAGAAAGCTTTGACCCCATGTTCTCTTCTGAACAAAGCATTCTGCAGGCCTGCCTTCTGTTGAGTTGGCGGAGTTTCTCCTTTCACAGGTATACCTACCAAGGTATACCTCAGCATATAAAGCCCAGACTCTAAAAACATCAATCGGCCTGAAAGGAGAGCTACTACAAATGACTTGCCTCCAGGACAGGGTCAGTCACAACACCAACAGCAGATGGCATGCATGTCACATACACACTCAAACACACACACACACGCACGCACTCAACAAATCTTAAGGGACAACCCTGGGTCACTCACGAATCCTTTCTTCTTATAGAAATTACCATCAGGTTAGAAAACAGAATAAGTTTAACGATTACAGGGAGGTGACAGAAACCTAGATCCAAAGCAAAGATGGAAGAATCAATTGATGCCCAGGTAAAGTAAGGAGGAATGATCACGGCAAGGCCATCAGAGTGAAACCACTACATAGAACACACCCGATGCAGGATTCAAAGCAGCGGCCTGGATACTCGCTGTACATCAGAAAACATAGGAGATATCAGAGATTCTCGAACCACAGATATAAAACTGATAAAGATAAAATCATCTAAAGAGCTCCTGAAGAGGAGATTGGCAGGAGACTGGATGCAAAGTCCGGGAACATGGGAGAAGTGGAGGATCCATTTAGGAACCAAGAAGAACAAGCCTAGAAAATAAGGACGCAAATTCTAAGAGTGAAGGCAGAATGATGGAACATGATAGTGAGCTTAGGGAATCTCCAAGGAAATGAAAGAGGTGCCTCTTGTAGGTGAAGTAATAGTGAGAGAAAGATAAGAGAGCTGATTCTAGATTGGAGAACTCGGGTCTGAAAAGGAGCCTCACCTGGGAGCAGAGAAATTGGTCAAGAATCAGAGACACAGAGGACTCCCAAACCTTCCACAGAAGCGGAGCACATAAATACATAGTGCCATTCCCCCTGGGAAATCTAGGCATGGAGGTATTCAGTTTAGGCAAGTAGACATCAGAGAATAGTTTGTCCATAGCCCAATCACTGACTTCAAGACAAAAAGCTATACCAGCTCTTGAAGGAGGCCGGATAGCTCAAGCAACACCAGCCCAATCCAAAATCCTTAGCCCCTGCATTTCTGAACAATGACAGAACAGCGGTTCTATCTAGAACCAGGAGGAATTCAGAAGTCAAAGGTTGGGTCCCGGGTAGTCTCCATCAGTTCAGAGGCGGCCTTCAGATCAACTCATGATTCCAGGGTCTTGGCATTGACTCTTTTCTCAGGTTCTATGCTCACGGACAAGTAAGCTTCTCCCTCTCCAGCGCCACCCCCTGATTGGGATCTCTCTGCCTCTCTGTCCAATACATGCATGTGCCCGTTTGATAAGATAACAAAGACAAAAACAGTGCACAATATTTGACTGGGGCCAAAGGATGTTTTATGGAATTTGGACCTAGGTTCCTATGGAGGGCAGCCAGGTACAGAGAACCTCCCACCATCGTAAAAGGCCCGACCTTCGCTCGGAGCTCCCTTTTTCATTCTCCTGTTCTTTGCCTTTCTGGATCTAATCACCAACCTGCAGCATGTACTCTCTGTCGCGCTGTACTGAACCCTTGTTAACACATTGTGCATCGTCTCGGTGATCCATTCGAACATACCCATGTTCCGCAAGAGGCACAGTTTTCTTATCGCATGTAACCATTTGGGGTATGGTCATGAGAGGGTGAAGGCTGGCTTGTGCTGCCACACCTCCATGCAGTTCCACAGAGGGTAGCTGCTCCACCCTGAGGGAGTGCTCAAGGTTCTTCCACATTCGAATCCTCTTCAATGCCTCCTTTTGGACATACATGTTGTCTTCTTGAAACGGGTCCTGAAGTCTTTCAGATGGCTTCACTTGGGCTATGGGTCTCTTCCAACATGCTCTCCGTTGGCTCCTGTGGACTCCAAGAACATGAGTCCGTCCGGGACCTATGGTTCTAGGGTGTAGTCTGCCTTGCATGCATGGTTTTTTTGGAAGATTTGGAGGCCTTGTTGGCACCGTTTCTAGAGACGCTCGAGGTACTCGTGTCCTTGCTGTGGAGGAGTCCAGACATGTGATTGGCACGGTTGTGGTGACTCACTTTGAGCTTCCCTTGGGTGCTCCTTTTCCTGTTCAGATGCTCCGTTTTTGGGTGGGAGTGCCTTAAACTTGTGCAGGTCTCGGATTTCCTCCCCTGACGCTTTGATTGCGGTCTGTTAGTTTCTTGGCCTGTCGTGGCTAAGATGGAGTGAGAGTTTCTTGCCTTTCTCTGAGGTCCAGAGGGCTGGTGCTGACACTCACGACCAAACACTACGAATTGGGCAATGGAGAAGGTGACACCGACTCGCTTTGCCAACTGCCTTGGTGAGAGGCCCAGGCGGCTCCAGCGGTTTAAGATGGCTTGGGTTCCTCTTGGACCATCCATGACTACTCCAGTCAAGTGTAGTGATCAGGCCTGGGTTGATGAGGAGTGGTTGCTATGACCTCAAAGCGTTGTGACATCACAGATGCTGGCTTCACTGAAGCAGCTGTGCCTCTCCCATGCCCTTGGTGTCCTATGGCTTTAAGTAGGAAGCCCCGGCAAGGACAGAACAAGAGCCCTCTGCACCTGATCAAGAACTCAGGATGTCTTGTGGGTTAATGTCCAACCTTCCCATTCTGGAGACATTGAGGAAGGAAAATGACATTCAGTATACCTTCCTTTAGGCCAACATATCCCCGGAGACGGCAAGGTGTCCTTTTCCACTACAATTTCTAGTTATCTCCAGACAAGGTGTGGCTTCGCGGGTATGAGTAGCACTCCATGGGGTTTGTGGGGGAGAGCGTACCTTGTCCGTGTCTATTGCCTATGGGTCAGTGATGACTAAGGTAAGGAAAGTCCCTTTCCGAGGTAAAAGGTGAGTGCATCACAATATGGTTCTGTCCGTGGCCTCGCCTCCTAGTGTTCTGAAACACGCAGCTAAGGGATGAGGCCTCTGTCTATCTAGCTTTCCCTTAAACACCTTTGCAAAGTCTTCGAGGAGAGTGACATTCTGAATCAGAGCTAACTCTCAATGAAGAGGCCTGGATCGAATCCGTTGTCATTATATGTTAACTGTACTTGTTGTGGTAATAGGTATAGACATGTTGACCAAGTCTCTTGAGTCAGAAGGAAAGGGACGGCCTATACCGACGGCTTGCAAGGCCAAATCGAGCAGTCCTTTGGAGTGAGCCGAAATGCCCTTGCACGGACTGGTGGATCAGGAAGTTTGGGTCCATTTCAGCAACACAGTAATCCTCTGCCTCCGATGAGATGAACCCCTGGACTTGCCATGACATGAATGTCCCATGCCCTGCTGTTGAGAAATGGAAAAGGCCAGCAGGCAAAGGGAAATACCATATGGCTTCCCAGAATATGTGCCTCGGGAGGAATACCTTGGCCCTTAGTAAAGGAAGGCAATACTGAATGGCAAGAAGTCAGAGAAGGATACTCATCAGCAGTGACTCACGACTCTGAGAATCAAGCTGAGGGTTACCGAAAAGAGATCTGCTTAATGGCTGGTCAAGAGTTGTGGCATATATTGGGAGGGGCACCAGTACGTCCATGCAACTAAAGCATCCGTGAATACATTGTCAAAAACCGATGATGGATGATAGGCTGGCTTTCTCAACAGGACAGCTACAACAACAAAATCAATTCAGAGGAAAACAATGTGGCCCTCTTAAAACCAAAGGAAGTTATAGGGAGAACAGGAAAGAATTATATCGTTCATTATTGTTCCTTATTAAAATGACATGGGCGGGTTTCCTAAAATGCCCTCTTTGAATTGGGTCTTTATCCTTGTGAATTAGAGTTTACCCGCTTCTTCCATCTCTGGTTTTGATGAGTGGACATCACAATGCCTTCACTAAATACCTAGAAGAATGGCCCAGGAGAATGACTTGACTTGGCCTACTGTGTGTTGGCAGGGGTTGTATTACTTCTTCAAATGCTTCCGTCTCTACTAGAGAGATGAGATTTTGTAGGTTTCCTGATCTAATCTTGGAAGTTTCTATGTGTCTGCGAATTTATCCTTTCCTCTCAGATCCTGGATTTGCTAGCATAAATGTGTGGATGTGCCTCTTCGGTTATTCTTTTTTCATTGTTACGAGTTGTCCTGTGGTTTCATATTTGCAGCTGTGTGCTTGTCTCCCTGTTTTAACCCAGTAATGGCTTCTGTGGGTTGTTCATGATATCAAAACTCAAGTGTGAGATCTCCTAATTTTTTTCCTATTGGTTTGTTTGTATTTCCTTAATTTTGATATTCACATGTATGATTTCAATTTTTCTGTTACCTTTGGAGTTCGGTTTTTCTTCATCTTGTACTTTCAGTCATCCTTTTAGGTGGCTTTCTTTTTCGGTGTTTTTAAATTTTGGAAATGCATGCATTTATCCCTTTATGGTTTCCCCATAAAATGTTTTGGCATCATCCTCTAAGTTTCTTAGAATTCCTTTGTTCATGGCTCTTTCTGCTTTTCCTTTGGATTTTCTTTCTTGCATTCATTGCTAGTTCGTGAGTGTGTTGTGTTTTCCAACTTTTAGTGTCTGGCTCTATTTCCAATTTGAAAGTGATATGTTCCTGGTTTCATACCTTCGTGATCATAAGTGCACTGTATAGGTTTTGACTTCTCTTCCATGAATTATGACTGGATTTGGCCTCGAGCTCTTGACCTGAGGATGTACAAAGTTAGGTCTGCTGCTGGGACGAACATATAATTTTGTCCTCCGATACGCAACCTTTCTCATGGATCCCCAAAGTTCAGATGGTCTTGAGAGCCCATGAGAACATCAGTTATACTTAGGACCTTCCCATCCAGATGATCTGTCCTGTGCTTAACGTGGATATCATAGTTGCCAACAGTATTGGATAAAAGTCGTCATCTCCGTTCCTGTGTGTTCCTAGGCTTCAACATTTAGATACACCGTTGTTCGTGGTGTATATGTTGGCCATTCTTCCAGGTTTCTGCTGTTTTGATGCTCCATCAAGACAAAACACCTTCCGCTTAGCTTTTGTCTCTAGAAGGCATAAAATCACTCTCGCTGACTTAGGCACAAACACTTTGGCTCTCTTCTCCTTGGAAATAGCATAACCTACGTCTTCCCGATTTCTTCAGTTGCAAGCTATGAGTATCATTATAGTCGAAGGAAACCTCCTTTGGGCATCAGAAGGATTAGCTTTTTTAATATTTGCTGTTTTTTTATGAATGTTTTCTAATTTTGTTTTGTTACGTTTTGTTTTGTTTTGGAATTTCAACCACTCCTACCAACAGTTTGTATTGACGGGACACTTTAGTCCTGAGTACTGAATGTATTATTGATAGGTTATAGTTGACTTTTTCATTTCGGTTGGCTTCTCACTTGGATTCTATTTGCCTTTCACCTATATGGTATTTTCTTGGGGTTGCTTCATTGGTACGATTCCTCGCTTTCTCCCCATCTTTTGCATGTCTTATCTTTGTGTGTGTTCATGTGTGTGTGCGTTTGCATGTGTTAATGTTGTGTGGTGTGTGTGTCTTTCACATAACACTTATTATTAAAATATGAGAGAATGGAATTCGGTCTCTTGTGGGTAGCAATTCAATTTGACATGCCTTGAAAACTCACATTTCATCGGTTTCAGGAAATCTCCTGCAAGGAATGTCATCTCTTGTCCACTTCAAGAAACTCGTGTTCTCACAGAACTGCCTTCCAACAAACACCACCTTTTGAATTCCTCATTAGAGTGATACTGTGGGTCTAAACACTCTTTCTTTCGTATGTTTCTTGACTGTCATGAGTTAGTGAAATCTTCTGTTTGTAGACTTCCCGAGCATGATATATGTGACAAAGCCCAATGCTCTCTACAAGACTGCTATAAGAGACAAGTGGAAGAATTCCTTCTTGCTTATGTCTCAGTACAAATTGTGGTGACATGGAAGACAGTGAGATGGTAGTAGTGACTAATAACTTCATGCTTCTTCAGCCAGGAAGGCAACAGGAAGATGAACACAACAACTGCAGAGGGGTGGAAATTGACCTGAAACCTACAAGGTAAACTCCAGAGTGAAAGAGTACGGACGTTGCAGAGATGATGGGAGAAGGTTGGAGACATGGCTCAGGGGAGATTTGGTTGGTTGGTGGATCAGAGTGCTGGAGCCCATGAAGAGGACCAAGGCACAGAAGAGCAGGGCACACCAGAAACCCACAAGGAACCTGTTTCCCAGTGCCGTTGACTGTGACAAACCGAGGGTCTGAAGGGCACGACTACTTGACAACACAAGTTTGAGGGCTGAAGTTTTCATGTCATCAGGCTTGGCAAACATTGACTTGAAAGAACACCATCTTTTTCCTGCATATGACAGGAAAAAGCGAACAGGAGCATACAGCCTGGAGACAATGATCAGAGAGACACAATACCAAGAGACGCAGTGCGAAGATGGTGAGTTTGGGAGTGATTCCGTGAAAGGCAGTGTTCGTGGAGATGACTCAATGTGGACATCATAAATTTTGGGCTCTGGCAACAGCAGCATCAAGACAGAGCTACTGGCCAGTCAGGTAGGTGAGGACATAGGCTGCCTAGCCAGCCAACATGAAATCCCAACAGTGGAACACTTGGATGACTGCCTTCCTCAGTCGAATGTTAAGTCCAAGGAGAACAGACTCTCCCATAGGTGACGAGAAGAAAGCTTTGACCCCATGTTCTCTTCTGAACAAAGCATTCTGCAGGCCTGCCTTCTGTTGAGTTGGCGGAGTTTCTCCTTTCACAGGTATACCTACCAAGGTATACCTCAGCATATAAAGCCCAGACTCTAAAAACATCAATAGGCCTGAAAGGAGAGCTACTAGAAATGACTTGCCTCCAGGACAGGGTCAGTCACAACACCAACAGCAGATGGCATGCATGTCACATACACACTCAAAAACACACACACACGCACGCACTCAACAAATCTTAAGGGCCAACCCTGGGTCACTCACGAATCCTTTCCTCCTATAGAAATTACCATCAGGTTAGAAAACAGAATGAGTTTAACGATTACAGGGAGGTGACAGAAACCTAGATCCAAAGCAAAGATGGAAGAATCAATTGATGCCCAGGTAAAGTAAGGAGGAATGATCACGGCAAGGCCATCAGAGTGAAACCACTACATAGAACACACCCGATGCAGGATTCAAAGCAGCGGCCTGGATACTCGCTGTACATCAGAAAACATAGGAGATATCAGAGATTCTCGAACCACAGATATAAAACTGATAAAGATAAAATCATCTAAAGAGCTCCTGAAGAGGAGATTGGCAGGAGACTGGATGCAAAGTCCGGGAACATGGGAGAAGTGGAGGATCCATTTAGGAACCAAGAAGAACAAGCCTAGAAAATAAGGACGCAAATTCTAAGAGTGAAGGCAGAATGATGGAACATGATAGTGAGCTTAGGGAATCTCCAAGGAAATGAAAGAGGTGCCTCTTGTAGGTGAAGTAATAGTGAGAGAAAGATAAGAGAGCTGATTCTAGATTGGAGAACTCGGGTCTGAAAAGGAGCCTCACCTGGGAGCAGAGAAATTGGTCAAGAATCAGAGACACAGAGGACTCCCAAACCTTCCACAGAAGCGGAGCACATAAATACATAGTGCCATTCCCCCTGGGAAATCTAGGCATGGAGGTATTCAGTTTAGGCAAGTAGACATCAGAGAATAGTTTGTCCATAGCCCAATCACTGACTTCAAGACAAAAAGCTATACCAGCTCTTGAAGGAGGCCGGATAGCTCAAGCAACACCAGCCCAATCCAAAATCCTTAGCCCCTGCATTTCTGAACAATGACAGAACAGCGGTTCTATCTAGAACCAGGAGGAATTCAGAAGTCAAAGGTTGGGTCCCGGGTAGTCTCCATCAGTTCAGAGGCGGCCTTCAGATCAACTCATGATTCCAGGGTCTTGGCATTGACTCTTTTCTCAGGTTCTATGCTCACGGGCAAGTAAGCTTCTCCCTCTCCAGCGCCACCCCCTGATTGGGATCTCTCTGCCTCTCTGTCCAATACATGCATGTGCCCGTTCGATAAGATAACAAAGACAAAAACAGTGCACAATATTTGACTGGGGCCAAAGGATGTTTTATGGAATTTGGACCTAGGTTCCTATGGAGGGCAGCCAGGTACAGAGAAGCTCCCACCATCGTAAAAGGCCCGACCTTCGCTCGGAGCTCCCTTTTTCATTCTCCTGTTCTTTGCCTTTCTGGATCTAATCACCAACCTGCAGCATGTACTCTCTGTCGCGCTGTACTGAACCCTTGTTAACACATTGTGCATCGTCTCGGTGATCCATTCGAACATACCCATGTTCCGCAAGAGGCACAGTTTTCTTATCGCATGTAACCATTTGGGGTATGGTCATGAGAGGGTGAAGGCTGGCTTGTGCTGCCACACCTCCATGCAGTTCCACAGAGGGTAGCTGCTCCACCCTGAGGGAGTGCTCAAGGTTCTTCCACATTCGAATCCTCTTCAATGCCTCCTTTTGGACATACATGTTGTCTTCTTGAAACGGGTCCTGAAGTCTTTCAGATGGCTTCACTTGGGCTATGGGTCTCTTCCAACATGCTCTCCGTTGGCTCCTGTGGACTCCAAGAACATGAGTCCGTCCGGGACCTATGGTTCTAGGGTGTAGTCTGCCTTGCATGCATGGTTTTTTTGGAAGATTTGGAGGCCTTGTTGGCACCGTTTCTAGAGACGCTCGAGGTACTCGTGTCCTTGCTGTGGAGGAGTCCAGACATGTGATTGGCACGGTTGTGGTGACTCACTTTGAGCTTCCCTTGGGTGCTCCTTTTCCTGTTCAGATGCTCCGTTTTTGGGTGGGAGTGCCTTAAACTTGTGCAGGTCTCGGATTTCCTCCCCTGACGCTTTGATTGCGGTCTGTTAGTTTCTTGGCCTGTCGTGGCTAAGATGGAGTGAGAGTTTCTTGCCTTTCTCTGAGGTCCAGAGGGCTGGTGCTGACACTCACGACCAAACACTACGAATTGGGCAATGGAGAAGGTGACACCGACTCGCTTTGCCAACTGCCTTGGTGAGAGGCCCAGGCGGCTCCAGCGGTTTAAGATGGCTTGGGTTCCTCTTGGACCATCCATGACTACTCCAGTCAAGTGTAGTGATCAGGCCTGGGTTGATGAGGAGTGGTTGCTATGACCTCAAAGCGTTGTGACATCACAGATGCTGGCTTCACTGAAGCAGCTGTGCCTCTCCCATGCCCTTGGTGTCCTATGGCTTTAAGTAGGAAGCCCCGGCAAGGACAGAACAAGAGCCCTCTGCACCTGATCAAGAACTCAGGATGTCTTGTGGGTTAATGTCCAACCTTCCCTTTCTGGAGACATAGAGGAAGGAAAATGACATTCAGTATACCTTCCTTTAGGCCAACATATCCCCGGAGACGGCAAGGTGTCCTTTTCCACTACAATTTCTAGTTATCTCCAGACAAGGTGTGGCTTCGCGGGTATGAGTAGCACTCCATGGGGTTTGTGGGGGAGAGCGTACCTTGTCCGTGTCTATTGCCTATGGGTCAGTGATGACTAAGGTAAGGAAAGTCCCTTTCCGAGGTAAAAGGTGAGTGCATCGCAATATGGTTCTGTCCGTGGCCTCGCCTCCTAGTGTTCTGAAACACGCAGCTAAGGGATGAGGCCTCTGTCTATCTAGCTTTCCCTTAAACACCTTTGCAAAGTCTTCGAGGAGAGTGACATTCTGAATCAGAGCTAACTCTCAATGAAGAGGCCTGGATCGAATTCGTTGTCATTATATGTTAACTATACTTGTTGTGGTAATAGGTATAGACATGTTGACCAAGTCTCTTGAGTCAGAAGGAAAGGGACGGCCTATACCGACGGCTTGCAAGGCCAAATCGAGCAGTCCTTTGGAGTGAGCCGAAATGCCCTTGCACGGACTGGTGGATCAGGAAGTTTGGGTCCATTTCAGCAACACAGTAATCCTCAGCCGCCGATGAGATGAACCCCTGGACTTGCCATGACATGAATGTCCCATGCCCTGCTGTTGGGAAATGGAAAAGGCCAGCAGGCAAAGGGAAATACCATATGGCTTCCCAGAATATGTGCCTCGGGAGGAATACCTTGGCCCTTAGTAAAGGAAGGCAATACTGAATGGCAAGAAGTCAGAGAAGGATACTCATCAGCAGTGACTCACGACTCTGAGAATCAAGCTGAGGGTTCCCGAAAAGAGATCTGCTTAATGGCTGGTCAAGAGTTGTGGCATATATTAGGAGGGGCACCAGTACGTCCATGCAACTAAAGCATCCGTGAATACTTTGTCAAAAACCGATGATGGATGATAGGCTGGCTTTCTCAACAGAACAGCTACAACAACAACATCAATTCAGAGGAAAACAATGTGGCCCTCTTAAAACCAAAGGAAGTTACAGGGAGAACAGGAAAGAATTATATCGTTCATTATTGTTCCTTATTAAAATGACATGGGCGGGTTTCCTAAAATGCCCTCTTTGAATTGGGTCTTTATCCTTGTGAATTAGAGTTTACCCGCTTCTTCCATCTCTGGTTTTGATGAGTGGACATCACAAAGCCTTCACTAAATACCTAGAAGAATGGCCCAGGAGAATGACTTGACTTGGCCTATTGTGTGTTGGCAGGGGTTGTATTACTTCTTCAAATGCTTCCGTCTCTACTAGAGAGATGAGATTTTGTAGGTTTCCTGATCTAATCTTGGAAGTTTCTATGTGTCTGCGAATTTATCCTTTCCTCTCAGTTCCTGGATTTGCTAGCATAAATGTGTGGATGTGCCTCTTCGGTTATTCTTTTTTCATTGTTACGAGTTGTCCTGTGGTTTCATATTTGCAGCTGTGTGCTTGTCTCCCTGTTTTATCCCATAATGGCTTCTGTGGGTTGTTCATGATATCAAAACTCAAGTGTGAGATCTCCTGATTTTTTTCCTATTGGTTTGTTTGTATTTCCTTAATTTTGATATTCACATGTATGATTTCAATTTTTCTGTTACCTTTGGAGTTCGGTTTTTCTTCATCTTGTACTTTCAGTCATCCTTTTAGGTGGCTTTCTTTTTCGGTGTTTTTAAATTTTGGAAATGCATGCATTTATCCCTTTATGGTTTCCCCATAAAATGTTTTGGCATCATCCTCTAAGTTTCTTAGAATTCCTTTGTTCATGGCTCTTTCTGCTTTTCCTTTGGATTTTCTTTCTTGCATTCATTGCTAGTTCGTGAGTGTGTTGTGTTTTCCAACTTTTAGTGTCTGGCTCTATTTCCAATTTGAAAATGATATGTTCCTGGTTTCATACCTTCGTGATCATAAGTGCAATGTATAGGTTTTGACTTCTCTTCCATGAATTATGACTGGATTTGGCCTCGAGCTCTTGACCTGAGGATATACAAAGTTAGGTCTGCTGCTGGGACGAACATATAATTTTGTCCTCCGATATGCAACCTTTCTCATGGATCCCCAAAGTTCAGGTGGTCTTGAAAGCCCATGAGAACATCTGTTATACTTAGGACCTTCCCATCCAGATGATCTGTCCTGTGCTTAACGTGGATATCATAGTTGCCAAAAGTATTGGATAAAAGTCGTCATCTCCGTTCCTGTGTGTTCCTAGGCTTCAACATTTAGATACACCGTTGTTCGTGGTGTATATGTTGGCCATTCTTCCAGGTTTCTGCTGTTTTGATGCTCCATCAAGACAAAACACCTTCCGCTTAGCTTTTGTCTCTAGAAGGCATAAAATCACTCTCGCTGACTTAGGCACAAACAATTTGGCTCTCTTCTCCTTGGAAATAGCATAACCTACGTCTTCCCGATTTCTTCAGTTGCAAGCTATGTGTATCATTATAGTCGAAGGAAACCTCCTTTGGGCATCAGAAGGATTAGCTTGTTTAATATTTGCTGTTTTTTTATGAATGTTTTCTAATTTTGTTTTGTTACGTTTTGTTTTGTTTTGGAATTTCAACCACTCCTACCAACAGTTTGTATTGACGGGACACTTTAGTCCTGAGTACTGAATGTATTATTGATAGGTTATAGTTGACTTTTTCATTTCGGTTGGCTTCTCACTTGGATTCTATTTGCCTTTCACCTATATGGTATTTTCTTGGGGTTGCTTCATTGGTACGATTCCTCGCTTTCTCCCCATCTTTTGCATGTCTTATCTTTGTGTGTGTTTATGTGTGTGTGCGTTTGCATGTGTTAATGTTGTGTGGTGTGTGTGTCTTTCACATAACACTTATTATTAAAATACGAGAGAATGGAATTCGGTCTCTTGTGGGTAGCAATTCAATTTGACATGCCTTGAAAACTCACATTCCATCGGTTTCAGGAAATCTCCTGCAAGGAATGTCATCTCTTGTCCACTTCAAGAAACTCGTGTTCTCACAGAACTGCCTTCCAACAAACACCACCTTTTGAATTCCTCATTAGAGTGATACTGTGGGTCCAAACACTCTTTCTTTCGTATGTTTCTTGACTGTCATGAGTTAGTGAAATCTTCTGTTTGTAGTCTTCCCGAGCATGATATATGTGACAAAGCCCAATGCTCTCTACAAGACTGCTATAAGAGACAAGTGGAAGAATTCCTTCTTGCTTATGTCTCAGTACAAATTGTGGTGACATGGAAGACAGTGAGATGGTAGTAGTGACTAATAACCTCATGCTTCTTCAGCCAGGAAGGCAACAGGAAGATGAACACAACAACTGCAGAGAAGTGGAAATTGACCTGAAACCTACAAGGTAAATTCCAGAGCGAAAGGAACGGAAGTTGCAGAGATGATGGGAGAAGGTTGGAGACATGGCCCAGGGCAGATTTCGTTGGTTTGTGGATTAGAGTGCTGGAGACCATGAAGTGTACCAAGGCACAGAAGAGAAGGGCACACCGAGAACCCACATTATCCTGTTTCCCAGAGCCATTGACTGTGACACGCCGAGATTTTGAAGGGAACGACTACGTGACAACACAAGTGTTGAGGGCTTAAATTATTATGTCAGCAGGCTTGGCAGACATTGAATATAAAGACACCATCTTTTTCCTGCATATGACACCAACAAGTGACCAGGAGCACGCAGCCCAGAGACAGTGATCATAGAGACACCATACCAAGAGACGCAGTGCGAAGATGGTGAGTTGTTGGAGTGATTCCGTGAAAGTTAGTGTTCGTGGAGATGACTCAATGTGAACATCATTAATTTTGGGCTCTGGAAAAAGCAGCATCAAGACAGAGCTACTGGCCACAAAGTAGGTGAGGACATAGGCTGCCTAACAACCACCATGATATCCCAACAGTGGACACTTGGAGGACTTCTTTCCTCAGTCGAAGGTGCTAAGTCCAAGGAGAACAGACTCTCCCATAGGTGACGAGAAGAAAGCTTTGACCACATGTTCTCTTCAGAACACATCATTCTTCAGGCCTGCCTTCTGTTGAGTTGGTGGAGTTTCTCCTTTCACAGGCACACCAAAGCACACCAAGGTATACCTCAGCATATTCAGCCCGGACCCTAAAAATATCAAACGGCCCGAAAGGAGAGCTACTACCAATGACTTGCCTCCAGGACAGGGTCAGTCACAACTCCAAAGGCAGATGGCATGCATGCCACATACACGCTCAAAGACACACACACACGCACGCACTCAACAAATCTTAAGGGCCAGCCCTGGGTCAATCACGGATCCTTTCCTCCTATAGAAATTACCCTCAGGTTAGAAATCAGAATGAGTTTCACGAATACAGAGAGGTAACAGAAACCTAGATCCAAAGCAAAGATGGAAAAATCAATTGATGCCCAGGTAAAGGAAGAAGGAATGATCACGGCTAGGCCATCAGAGTGAAACCACTACGTAGAACACGCCCGTTGCGGGATTGAAAGCAGCTGCCTGGAATTTCGCTGTACATCAGAAAACAAAGGAGATATCAGAGAGTCTCGAACCACAGATATAAAACTGATAAAGATAGAATCACCTAAAAAACTCCTGAAGAGAAGATTGGCAGGAGACTGGATGCAAAGTCCAGGAACATGGCAGAGGTGGAGGATCCAATTAGGACCGGGAAGAACAAGCCTAGAAAATAAGGAGGCAAATTCTAAGAGCGAAGGCAGAATGATGAAACGTGATAGTGAGCTTAGGGAATCTCCAAGGAAATGAAAGTGGTGCCTCTTGTAGGCAACATAAGAGTGAGAGAAAGATAAGAGAGCTGATCCTAGATTGGAGAATTCGGGGCTGAAGGGCCCTAACCTGGGAGCAGAGAATGTGGTCCAGAATCAGAGGCACAGAGGACTCCGAACACCTTCCAAAGAAGCGGAGCACATAAAGACATATGGCCATTCCCCCTGGGAACTCTAGGCATGGAGGTATTCAGTTTAGGAAAATAGACATCGGAGAATAGTTTGTCCATAGCCCAATCACTGACTTCAAGAGGAAAAGCTATACCAGCTCTCAAAGCAGGCCGGATAGCTCAAGCAACACCAGCCCAAGCCAAAATACTTATTCCCTGCAGTTCTGAACAATGACAGAACAGCGGTTCTATCTAGAACCAGGAGGTATTCAGAAGTCAAAGGTTGGGTGCCGGGTTGTCTCCATCAGTTCAGAGGCGGTCTTCAGATCAACTCATGATTCCAGGTTCTTGGCATTGACTCTGTTCTCAGGATCTCTGCTCAGGGGCAAGTAAGCTTCTCCCTCCCCAGCTCCACACCCTGATTGGGATCTCTCTTCCTCTCTGTCCTATACGTGCATGTGCACGTTGGATAAGATAACAAAGACAAAAACAGTGCACAATAATTGACTGGGGCCAAAGGATGTTTTAGGGAATTTGGACCTAGGTTCCTATGGAGAGCACCCAGGTACAGAGAACCTCCCACCATCCTAAAATGCCCGACATTCGCCCGAAGCTCCCATGTTCATTTTCCTGTTCTTTGCCTCTGGATCTCCTCACCAACCTTAAGCATCCGCTATCTGTCGCGCTGTACTGACCCCTTGGTAACACATTCTGCATCCTCTCGGGGCTCCATTCGAACATGCCCCTCTTCCGCAAGAGGCACTGTTATCTTATTGCATGTAACCATTTGGGGGATAGTCATGAGAGGGTGAAGGCTGGCTTGTGCTGCCACATCTCCATGCAGTTCCACAGAGGGTAGCTGCTCCACCCTGAGGGAGTGCTCAAGGTTCTTCCACATTCGAATCCTTTTCAATGCGTCCTTTTGGACATACATGTTGTCTTCCTGATACGGGTCCAGAAGTCTTTCAGATGGCCTCACTTGGGCTATGGGTCTCTTCCAAAATGCTCTCAGTTTGCTCCTGTGGACTCCAGAACATGAGTCCGTCCTGGACCTAAGGTTCTAGGCTGTAGAGTCTGCCTTGGATGAATGGTCTTTATGGAAGATTGTGAGGCCTTGTTGGCACCGTTTCTGGAGATGCTCGATATACTCGTGTCCTTGATGTGGAGGACTCCAGACATGTCTTTGTTTGTGGGGATTCATTTTGAGCTTCCCTTGGGTGGCCCTTTTCCTGTTCAGATGCTCCGTGTTTGGTTGGTAGGGCCTTACACTTGTGCAGGGCTCGTATTTCCTCCCCTGAGGCTTTGCTTGAGGTCTGTTAGTTTCTTGGCCTGTCGTGGCTAAGATGGAGTGAGGGTTCCTTACCTTTCTCTGAGGTCCAGAAAGCTGGTGCTGACACTCACGACCAAACACTACGAATTGGGCAATGGAGAAGGTGACACCAACTCGCTTCGCAAACTGCCTTGGTGAGAGACCCACGTGGCTCCAGCGGTTTGGGATGGCTTGGGGTCCTACTGGCACACCCATGAACACTCCAACCAAGTGTAGTGATCAGGCATGGGCTTATGAGGAGTGGTAGCTATGACCTCAAAGATTTGTGACATCACACATGCTGGCTTCACTGAAGCAGCTGTCCCTCTCCCATTACCTTGGTGTCCTATGGCTTTAAGTAGGAAGCCCCAGGAAGGACAGAACAAGAGCCCTCTGAACCTGATCAAGAACTCAGGATGTCTTGTGGGTTAATGTCCAACCTCCCCTTTCTGGAGACATAGAGGAAGGAAAATGACATTCAGTATACCTTCCTTTAGGCCAATATATCACCAGGACGGCAAGGTGTCCTTTTCTACTACAATTTCTAGATATCTCACAAAAAGGTGTGGCCTCGCGGGTATGAGCAGCTCTCCGTGAGGTTTGTGGGGGAGAGCGTACCTTGTCAGTGTCTATTGCCTATGTGTCAGTGATGATTAAGGTACGGAAAGTCCTTTTCCGAGGTAAAAGGTTAGAGCATCGCAATATGGTTCCGTCTGTGGCCTCGTATTCTAGTGTCCTGAAACACGCAGCTAAGGAATGAGGCCTCTGTCTAGCTGGCTTTCCCTTCAACACCTTTGCAAAGTCTTCGAGGAGAGTGACATTCTTCATCAGAACTAACTCTCAATGAAGAGGCCTCGATCGAATTCGTTGTCATTATTAGTTAACTGTACTTGTTGTAGTAACGCGTATAGACATGTTGACCAAGTCTCTTGAGTCAGAAGGAAAGGGACGGCCTATAACGATGGCTTGCAAGGCCCAATCGAGCAGTCCCTTGGAGTGAGCCGCAATACCCTTGCACGGACTAGTGGATCAGGAAGTTTGGGTCCATTTCAGCAACACAGTATTCCTCTGCCGTCGATGAGATGAACCCCTGGACTTGCCTTGACATGAATGCCCCATGCACTGCTGATGGGAAATGGAATAGGCAAGCAGAAAAAGGGAAATATATATGGCTTCCCAGAATATGTGCCTCAGGACGAATACCTTGGCCCTTAGTAAAGGAAGGCAATACTGAAGGGCAAGAAGTCAGAGAAGCAGATCCATCAGGAGTGACTTAGGACTCTGAGGAACAAGCAGAGGGTTACAGAAAAGAGAACTGCTTAATGGGTGGTTAGGCGTTGTGGCATATATTAGGAGGAGCACCCGTACGTCCATGGAACTAAAGCATCCGTGAATACTCTGTCAAAAACAGATGATGGATGATAGGCAGGCTTTCTCAACTGAACAGCTACAACATCAACATCAATTCAGAGGAAAACAATGTGGCCCTCTTAAAACCAAAGGAAGTCACAGGCAAAACAGGAAAGAATTATATTGTTTATTATCGTTCCTTATTGAAATGACATGGGTGGTTTTCCTAAAATGTCCTTCTTTGAATTGGGTCTTTAGCCTTGTGAATTAGAGTTTACCCGCTTCTTCCATCTCTGGATTTGATGAGTGGACATCACAATGCCTTCACTAAATACCTAAAAGAATGGCCCAGGAAAATGACTTGACTGGGCCTACTGTGTGTTGGCAGGGGTTGTATTACTGCTTCAAATGCTTCTGACTCTACTAGAGAGCTGAGATTTTGTAGGTTTCCTGATCTAATCTTGGAAGTTTCTATGTGTCTGCGAATTTATCCTTTTCTCTAAGTTCTTGGATTTGCTAGCATAAATGTGTGGATGTGCCTCTTCGGTTATTCTTTTTTCATTGTTACGAGTTGTCCTGTGGTTTCATATTTGCAGCTGTGTGCTTGTCTCCCTGTTTTATCCCATAATGGCTTCTGCAGGTTGTTTGTGTGTCAAAACTCAAGTGTGAGATCTCCTGATTTTTTTCCTATTGGTATGTTTGTATTTCCTTAATTTTGATAATCACATGTATGATTTCAATTTTTCTGTTACCTTGGAGATCGGTTTTTCTTCATCTTGTTCCTTCAGTCATCGTTTTAGGTTGCTTCATTTCTCGGTGTTTTTAAATTTTGGCAATGCATTCATTTATCCCTTTATGGTTTCCCCATAAAATGTTTTGGCATCTTCCTCTAAGTTTCTTAGAATTCCTTTGTTCATGGCACTTTCTGCTTTTCCTTTGGATTTTCTTTCTTGCATTCATTGCTAGTTCGTGAGTGTGTGGTGTTTTCCACCTTTTAGTGTCTGGCTCTATTTCCAATTTGAAAGTGATATGTTCCTGGTTTCATACCTTCGTGAGCATAAATGCACTGTATAGGTTTTGACTTCTCTTCCATGAATTATGACTGGATTTGGCCTCGAGCTCATGACCTGAGATAGACAAAGATATGTCTGCTGCTGGGACGAACATATCATATTGTCCTCAGAGACGCAATCTTTCTCACTGTTCCCGAAAGTTCAGGTGGTCTCGAGAGCCCTTGTGGACATCTGTTATTCCTTAGCAACTTCCCATCCAGATGATCTGTCCTGTGCTTAATGTGGATATCATAGTTGCCAACAGTATTGGATAAATTCGTCATCTCCGTTCCTGTGTGTTCATAGGCTTCCAACGTTTAGATAAACCGTTGTTCGTGGTGTATATGTTGGCAATTCTACTAGGTTTCTTTTGTTTTGATGCTCCATCAAGACAAAACTCCTTCCGCTTAGCTTTTGTCTCTAGAAGGCATAAAATCACTCTCGCTGACTTAGGCACAAACACTTTGGCTCTCTTCTCCTTGGAAATAGCATAACCTACGTCTTCCCGATTTCTTCACTTGCAAGCTATGAGTATCTTTATAGTCGAAGGAAATCTCCAATGGGCATCAGTAGGATTAGCTTGTTGAATATTTGCTGCATTTTTATGAATGTTTTCTACCTTTTTGCGTTTTGTTTTGTTTTTGAATCAACCACTGCTAACGTATGTTTGTATTGAAGGGAGACTTTAGTCCTGAGTACTTAATGTATTATTGATAAGTAATAGTTCACTTTCTCATTTCGATTGGCTTCTCACTTGTATTCTATTTGCCTTTCAACTGTATGGTATTTTCTTGGGGTTGCTTCATTGGTACGATTCCTCGCTTTCTCCCCATCTTTTGCATGTCTTATCTTTGTGTGTGTTCATGTGTGTGTGCGTTTGCATGTGTTAATGTTGTGTGGTGTGTGTGTCTTTCACATAACACTTATTATTAAAATACGAGAGAATGGAATTCGGTCTCTTGTGGGTAGCAATTCAATTTGACATGCCTTGAAAACTCACATTCCATCGGTTTCAGGAAATCTCCTGCAAGGAATGTCATCTCTTGTCCACTTCAAGAAACTCGTGTTCTCACAAAACTGCCTTCCAACAAACACCACCTTTTGAATTCCTCATTAGAGTGATACTGTGGGTCCCAACACTCTTTCTTTCGTATGTTTCTTGACTGTCATGAGTTAGTGAAATCTTCTGTTTGTAGACTTCCCGAGCATGATATATGTGACAAAGCCCAATGCTCTCTACAAGACTGCTATAAGAGACAAGTGGAAGAATTCCTTCTTGCTTATGTCTCAGTACAAATTGTGGTGACATGGAAGACAGTGAGATGGTAGTAGTGACTAATAACCTCATGCTCTTCAGCCAGGAAGGCAACAGGAAGATGAACACAACAACTGCAGTGGGGTGGAAATTGACCTGAAACCTACAAGGTAAACTCCAGAGTGAAAGAGAACGGAAGTTGCAGAGATGATGGGAGAAGGTTGGAGACATGGCTCAGGGGAGATTTGGTTGGTTGGTGGATCAGAGTGCTGGAGCCCATGAGGAGGACCAAGGCACAGAAGAGCAGGGCACACCGGAAACCCACAAGGAACCTGTTTCCCAGTGCCGTTGACTGTGACAAACCGAGGGTCTGAAGGGCACGACTATTGACAACACAAGTGTTGAGGGCTGAAGTTTTCATGTCATCAGGCTTGGCAAACATTGACTTGAAAGAACACCATCTTTTTCCTGCATATGACAGCAAAAAGCGAACAGGAACATACAGCCTGGAGACAATGATCAGAGAGACACAATACCAAGAGACGCAGTGCGAAGATGGTGAGTTTGGGAGTGATTCCGTGAAAGGCAGTGTTCGTGGAGATGACTCAATGTGGACATCATAAATTTTGGGCTCTGGCAACAGCAGCATCAAGACAGAGCTACTGGCCAGTCAGGTAGGTGAGGACATAGGCTGCCTAGCCAGCCAACATGAAATCCCAACAGTGGAACACTTGGATGACTGCCTTCCTCAGTCGAATGTTAAGTCCAAGGAGAACAGACTCTCCCATAGGTGACGAGAAGAAAGCTTTGACCCCATGTTCTCTTCTGAACAAAGCATTCTGCAGGCCTGCCTTCTGTTGAGTTGGTGGTGTTTCTCCTTTCACAGGTATACCTACCAAGGTATACCTCAGCATATAATGCCCAGACCCTAAAAACATCAATCGGCCTGAAAGGAGAGCTACTAGAAATGACTTGCCTCCAGGACAGGGTCAGTCACAACACCAACAGCAGATGGCATGCATGTCACATACACACTCAAAAACACACACACACGCACGCACTCAACAAATCTTAAGGGCCAACCCTGGGTCACTGACGAATCCTTTCCTCCTATAGAAATTAACCTCAGGTTAGAAAACAGAATGAGTATAACGATTACCGGGAGGTGACAGAAACCTAGATCCAAAGCAAAGATGGAAGAATCAATTGATGCCTAGGTAAAGTAAGGAGGAATGATCACGGCAAGGCCATCAGAGTGAAACCACTACATAGAACACGCCCGATGCAGGATTGAAAGCAGCGGCCTGGATACTCGCTGTACATCAGAAAACATAGGAGATATCAGGGATTCTCGAACCACAGATATAAAACTGATAAAGATAAAATCACCTAAAGAACTCCTGAAGAGGAGATTGGCAGGAGACTGGATGCAAAGTCCGGGAACATGGGAGAAGTGGAGGATCCATTTAGGAACCACGAAGAACAAGCCTAGAAAATAAGGACGCAAATCCTAAGAGTGAAGGCAGAATGATGGAACATGATAGTGAGCTTAGGGAATCTCCAAGGAAATGAAAGAGGTGCCTCTTGTAGGTGAAGTAAGAGTGAGAGAAAGATAAGAGAGCTGATCCTAGATTGGAGAACTCGGGTCTGAAAAGGAGCCTCACCTGGGAGCAGAGAAATTGGTCAAGAATCAGAGGCACAGAAAACCAACCTTCCACAGAAGCGGAGCACATAAATACATAGTGCCATTCCCCCTGGGAAATCTAGGCATGGAGGTATTCAGTTTTGGCAAGTAGACATCAGAGAATAGTTTGTCCATAGCCCAATCACTGACTTCAAGACAAAAAGCTATACCAGCTCTTGAAGGAGGCCGGATAGCTCAAGCAACACCAGCCCAAGCCAAAATCCTTAGCCCTTGCATTTCTGAACAATGACAGAACAGCAGTTCTATCTAGAACCAGGTGGAATTCAGAAGTCAAAGGTTGGGTCCCGGGTTGTCTCCATCAATTCCGAGGCGGCCTTCAGATCAACTCATGATTCCAGGGTCTTGGCATTGACTCTTTTCTCAGGTTCTATGCTCACGGACAAGTAAGCTTCTCCCTCTCCAGAGCCACCCCCTGATTGGGATCTCTCTGCCTCTCTGTCCAATACATGCATGTGCCCGTTAGATAAGATATCAAAGACAAAAACAGTGCACAATATTTGACTGGGGCCAAAGGATGTTTTATGGAATTTGGACATAGGTTCCTATGGAGGGCAGCCAGGTACAGAGAACCTCCCACCATCGTAAAAGGCCCGACCTTCGCTCGGAGCTCCCTTTTTCATTCTCCTGTTCTTTGCCTTTCTGGATCTAATCACCAACCTGCAGCATGTGCTCTCTGTCGCACTGTAATGACCCCTTGTTAACACATTGTGCATCGTCTCGGTGATCCATTCAAACATACCCATCTTCCACAAGAGGCACAGTTTTCTTATCGCATGTAACCATTTGGGGTATGGTCATGAGAGGGTGAAGGCTGGCTTGTGCTGCCACACCTCCATGCAGTTCCACAGAGGGTAGCTGCTCCACCCTGAGGGAGTGCTCAAGGTTCTTCCACATTCGAAACCTCTTCAATGCGTCCTTTTGGACATACATGTTGTCTTCTTGAAACGGGTCCTGAAGTCTTTCAGATGGCTTCACTTGGGCTATGGGTCTCTTCCAACATGCTCTCCGTTGGCTCCTGTGGACTCCAATAACTTGAGTCCGTCCGGGATTTATGGTTCTAGGGTGTAGAGTCTGCCTTGCATGCATGGTCCTTTTGGAAGATTTGGAGGCCTTGTTGGCACCGTTTCTAGAGACGCTCGAGGTACTCGTGTCCTGGCTGTGGAGGAGTCCAGACATGTGATTGGCACGGTTGTGGGGACTCACTTTGATCTTCCCTTGGGTGCTCCTTTTCCTGTTCAGATGCTCCGTTTTTTGGGGGGGGGGCTTACACTTGTGCAGGTCTCGGATTTCCTCCCCTGACGCTTTGATTGCGGTCTGTTAGTTTCTTGGACTGTCGTGGCTAAGATGGAGTGAGAGTTTCTTGCCTTTCTCTGAGGTCCAGAGGGCTGGTGCTGACACTCACGACCAAACACTACGAATTGGGCCATGGAGAAGGTGACACCGACTCGCTTTGCCAACTGCCTTGGTGAGAGGCCCAGGCGGCTCCAGCGGTTTAAGATGGCTTGGGTTCCTCTTGGACCATCCATGACTACTCCAGTCAAGTGTAGTTATCAGGCATGGGTTGATGAGGAGTGGTTGCTATGACCTCAAAGCTTTGTGACATCACAGATGCTGGCTTCACTGAAGCAGCTGTCCCTCTCATGACCTTGGTGTCCTATGGCTTTAAGTAGGAAGCCCCGGGAAGGACAGAACAAGAGCCCTCTGAACCTGATCAAGAACTCAGGATGTCTTGTGGGTTAATGTCCTACCTCCCCTTTCTGGAGACATAGAGGAAGGAAAATGACATTCAGTATACCTTCCTTTAGGCCAACTTATCCCCGGAGACGGCAAGGTGTCCTTTTCCACTACAATTTCTAGTTATCTCCAGACAAGGTGTGGCCTCGCGGGTATGAGCAGCTCTCCATGGGGTTTGTGGGGGAGAGCGTACCTTGTCCGTGTCTATTGCCTATGGGTCAGTGATGACTAAGGTAAGGAAAGTCCCTTTCCGAGGTAAAAGGTGAGTGCATCGCAATATGGTTCTGTCCGTGGCCTCGCCTCCGAGTGTTCTGAAACACGCGGCTAAGGGATGTGGCCTCTATCTATCTAGCTTTCCCTTAAACACCTTTGCAAAGTCTTCGAGGAGAGTGACATTCTGAATCAGAGCTAACTCTCAATGAAGAGGCCTGGATCGAATCCGTTGTCATTATATGTTAACTGTACTTGTTGTGGTAACGGGTATAGACATGTTGACCAAGTCTCTTGAGTCAGAAGGAAAGGGACGGCCTATACCGACGGCTTGCAAGGCCAAATCGAGCAGTCCTTTGGAGTGAGCCGAAATGCCCTCGCACGGACTGGTGGATCAGGAAGTTTGGGTCCATTTCAGCAACACAGTATTCCTCTGCCGCCGATGTGATGAACCCCTGGACTTGCCATGACATGAATGTCCCATGCCCTGCTGTTGGGAAATGGAAAAGGCCAGCAGGCAAAGGGAAATACCATATGGCTTCCCAGAATATGTGCCTCGGGAGGAATACCTTGGCCCTTAGTAAAGGAAGGCAATACTGAATGGCAAGAAGTCAGAGAAGGATACTCATCAGCAGTGACTCACGACTCTGAGAATCAAGCTGAGGGTTCCCGAAAAGAGATCTGCTTAATGGCTGGTCAAGAGTTGTGGCATATATTAGGAGGGGCACCAGTACGTCCATGCAACTAAAGCATCCTTGAATACTTTGTCAAAAACCGATGATGGATGATAGGCTGGCTTTCTCAACAGAACAGCTACAACAACAACATCAATTCAGAGGAAAACAATGTGGCCCTCTTAAAACCAAAGATAGTCACAGGCAAAACAGGAAAGAATTATATTGTTCATTATTGTTCCTTATTAAAATGACATGGGTGGGTTTCCTAAAATGCCCTCTTTGAATTGGGTCTTTATCCTTGTGAATTAGAGTTTACCCGCTTCTTCCATCTCTGGTTTTGATGAGTGGACATCACAATGCCTTCACTAAATACCTCATTAATTTTGGGCTCTGGAAAAAGCAGCATCAAGACAGAGCTATGGCCAGACACTAGGTGAGGACATAGGCTGCCTAACAACCACCATGATATCCCATCAATGGACACTTGGAGGACTTCTTTACTCAGTCGAAGATGCTAAGTCCAAGGATAACAGACTCTCCCATAGGTGACGAGAAGAAAGCTTTGACCACATGTTCTCTTCTGAACACATCATTCTGCAGGACTGCCTTCTGTTGAGTTGGTGGAGTTTCTCCTTTCACAGGCACACCAAAGCGCACCAAGGTATACCTCAGCATATTCAGCCCGGACCCTAAAAATATCAAACGGCCCGAAAGGAGAGCTACTACAAATGACTTGCCTCCAGGACAGGGTCAGTCACAACTCCAAAGGCAGATTGCATGCATGCCACATACACACTCAAAAACACACACACACGCACGAACTCAACCAAATTAAAGGCCATGCCCTGGGTCACTCACGGATCATTTCCTCCTATAGAAATTACCCTCAGGTTAGAAATCAGAATGAGTTTCACGAATACAGAGAGGTAACAGAAACCTAGATCCAAAGCAAAGATGGAAGAATCAATTGATGCCCAGGTAAAGGAAGAAGGAATGATCACGGCTAGGCCATCAGAGTGAAACCACTACGTAGAATACGCCCGTTGCGGGATTGAAAGCAGCGGCCTGGAATTTCGCTGTACATCAAAAAACAAAGGAGATATCAGATTCTCGAACCACAGATATAAAACTGATAAAGATAAAATCACCTAAAAAACTCCTGAAGAGAAGATTGGCAGGAGACTGGATGCAAAGTCGAGGAACATGGCAGAGGTGGAGTATCCAATTAGGACCAGGAAACAAGCCTAGAAAATAAGGAGGCAAATTCTAAGAGCGAAGGCAGAATGATGAAACGTGATAGTGAGCTTAGGGAATCACCAAGGAAATGAAAGTGGTGCCTCTTGTAGGCAACGTAAGAGTGAGAGAAAGATAAGAGAGCTGATCCTAGATTGGAGAACTCGGGGCTGAAAAGGACCCTAACCTGGGAGCAGAGAATGTGGTCCAGAATCAGAGGCACAGAGGACTCCAAACACCTTCCAAAGAAGCGGAGCACATAAAGACATAGTGCCATTCCCCCTGGGAAATCTAGGCATGGAAGTATTCAATTTAGGCAAATAGACATCGGAGAATAGTTTGTCCATAGCCCAATCACTGACTTCAAGAGGAAAAGCTATACCAGCTCTCAAAGCAGGCCGGATAGCTCAAGCAACACCAGCCCAAGCCAAAATCCTTATTCCCTGCAGTTCTGAACAATGACAGAACAGCGGTTCTATCTAGAACCAGGAGGTATTCAGAAGTCAAAGGTTGGGTCCCGGGATGTCTCCATCAGTTCAGAGGCGGTCTTCAGATCAACTCATGATTCCAGGTTCTTGGCATTGACTCTGTTCTCAGGTTCTCTGTTCAGGGGCAAGTAAACTTCTCTCTCTCCAGCTCCACCCCCTGATTGGGATCTCTCTGCCTCTCTGTCCTATACGTGCATTTGCACGTTGGATAAGATAACAAAGACAAAAACAGTGCACAATAATTGACTGGGGCCAAAGGATGTTTTAGGGAATTTGGACCTAGGTTCCTATGGAGGGCACCCAGGTACAGAGAACCTCCCACCATCTTAAAATGCCCGACATTCGCCCGAAGCTCCCATGTTCATTTTCCTGTTCTTTGCCTCTGGATCTCCTCACCAACCTTAAGCATCCGCTATCTGTCGCGCTGTACTGACCCCTTGGTAACACATTCTGCATCTCTTCGGGGCTCCATTCGAACATGCACATCTTCCGCAAGAGGCACTGTTATCTTATTGCATGTAACCATTTGGGGGATAGTCATGAGAGAATGAAGGCTGGCTTGTGCTGCCACATCTCCATGCAGTTCCACAGAGGGTAGCTGCTCCACCCTGAGGGAGTGCTCAAGGTTCTTCCACATTCGAATCCTCTTCAATGCCTCCTTTTGGACATACATGTTGTCTTCCTGATACGGGTCCGGAAGTCTTTCAGATGGCCTCACTTGGGCTATGGGTCTCTTCCAACATGCTCTCCGTTGGCTCCTGTGGACTCCAGAAAATGAGTCCGTCCTGGACCTAAGGTTCAAGGCTGTAGAGTCTGCCTTGGATGAATGGTCTTTATGGAAGATTGTGAGGCCTTGTTGGCACCGTTTCTGGAGATGCTCGATGTACCCGTGTCCTTGATGTGGAGGACTCCAGACATGTCTTTGGTTGTGGGGATTCATTTTTTGCTTTCCTTGGGTGGCCCTTTTCCTTTTCAGATGCTCCGTGTATGGTTGGTAGGGCCTTACACTTGTGCAGGGCTCAGATATCCTCCCCTGAGGCTTTGTTTGCGGTCTGTTAGTTTCTTGGCCTGTCGTGGCTAAGATGGAGTGAGGGTTCCTTACCTTTCTCTGAGGTCCAGAAAGCTGGTGCTGACACTCACGACCAAACACTACGAATTGGGCCATGGAGAAGGTGACACCAACTCGCTTCGCAAACTGCCTTGGTGAGAGACCCACGCGGCTCCAGCGGTTTGGGATGTCTTGGGGTCCTACTGGCACACCCATGAATACTCCAACCAAGTGTAGTGATCAGGCATGGGTTTATGAGGAGTGGTTGCTATGACCTCAAAGCTTTGTGACATCACACATGCTGGCTTCACTGAAGCAGCTGTCCCTCTCCCATTACCTTGGTGTCCTATGGCTTTTAGTAGGAAGCCCCGGGAAGGACAGAACAAGAGCCCTCTGAACCTGATCGAGAACTCAGGATTTCTTGTGGGTTAATGTCCAACTTCCCCTTTCTGGAGACATAGAGGAAGAAAAATGGCATTCAGTATACCTACCTTAAGGCCAATATATCACCGGGACGGAAAGGTGTCCTTTTCTACTACAATTTCTAGATATCTCACTAAAAGGTGTGGCCTCGCGGGTATGAGCAGCTCTCCGTGGGGTTTGTGGGGGAGAGCGTACCTTGTCAGTGTCTATTGCCTATAGGTCAGTGATGAATAAGTTACGGAAAGTCCTTTTCCGAGGTAAAAGGTTAGAGCATCGCAATATGGTTCCGTCTGTGGCCTCGTATCCTAGTGTTCTGAAACACGAGCTAAGGGATGAGGCCTCTGTCTAGCAGGCTTTCCCTTAAACACATTTGCAAAGTCTTCGAGGAGAGTGACATTCTTCATCAGAACTAACTCTCAATGAAGAGGCCTCGATCGAATTCGTTGTCATTATTAGGTAACTGTACTTGTTGTGGTAACGCGTATAGACATGTTGACCAAGTCTCTTGAGTCAGAAGGAAAGGGACGGCCTATAACGACGGCTTGCAAGGCCCAATCGAGCAGTCCTTTGGAGTGAGTCGCAATACCCTTGCACGGACTGGTGGATCAGGAAGTTTGGGTCCATTTCAGCAACACAGTATTCCTCTGCCGACGATGAGATGAACGCCTGGACAGCCTTGACATGAATGCCCCATGCACTGCTGATGGGAAATGGAATAGGCAAGCAGACAAAGAGAAATATATATGGCTTCCCAGAATATGTGCCTCGGGACGAATACCTTGGCCCTTAGTAAAGGAAGGCAATACTGAAGGGCAAGAAGTCAGAGAAGCAGATCCATCAGGAGTTACTTAGGACTCTGAGGAACAAGCAGAGGGTTACAGAAAAGAGAACTGCTTAATGGGTGGTCAGACGTTGTGGCATATATTAGGAGGAGCACCCGTACGTCCATGGAACTAAAGCATCCGTGAATACTCTGTCAAAAACAGATGATGGATGATAGGCAGGCTTTCTCAACAGAACACTTACAACATCAACATCAATTCAGAGGAAAACAATGTGGCCCTCTTAAAACCAAAGGAAGTCACAGGATAATCAGGAAAGAATTATATTGTTTATTATCGTTCCTTATTGAAATGACATGGGTGGGTTTCCTAAAATGTCCTTCTCTGAATTGGGTCTTTAGCCTTGTGAATTAGAGTTTACCCGCTTCTTCCATCTCTGGATTTGATGAGTGGACATCACAATGCCTTCACTAAATACCAAGAAGAATGGCCCAGGAGAATGACTTGACTTGGCCTACTCTGTGTTGGCAGGGGTTGTATTACTGCTTCAAATGCTTCCGTCTCTACTAGAGAGCTGAGATTTTGTAGGTTTCCTGATCTAATCTTGGAAGTTTCTATGTGTCTGCGAATTTATCCTTTTCTCTCAGTTCTTGGATTTGCTAGCATAAATGTGTGGATGTGCCTCTTCGGTTATTCTTTTTTCATTGTTACGAGTTGTCCTGTGGTTTCAAATTTGCAGCTGTGTGCTTGTCTCCCTGTTTTATCCCAATAATGGCTTCTGCAGGTTGTTCGTGTTGTCAAAACTCAAGTGTGAGATCTCCTGATTTTTTTCCTATTGGTATGTTTGTATTTCCTTAATTTTGATAATCACATGTATGATTTCAATTTTTGTGTTAAGTTTGGAGCTCGGTTTTTCTTCATCTTGTTCTTTCAGTCATCCTTTTAGGTGGCTTTCTTTTTCGGTGTTTTTAAATTTTGGCAATGCATGCATTTATCTCTATGTAGTTTTCCCATAAAATGTTTTGGCATCATCCTCTACGTTTCTTAGATTTCCTTCGTTCATGGGTCTTTCTGCTTTCCTTTGGATTTTCTTTCATGCATTCATTGCTAGTTCGTGAGTGTGTTGTGTTTTCCAACTTTTAGTGTCTGGCTGTATTTCCAATTTGAAAGTGATATCTTTTGGTTTCATACCTTCGTGATCATAAGTGCACTGTATAGGTTTTGACTTCTCTTCCATGAATTTTGACTGGATTTGTCCTCGAGCTCAAGACCTAAGATGGACAAAGTTATGTCTGCTGCTGGGATGAACATATCATATTGTCCTCAGAGACGCAATCTTTCTCATGGATCCCCAAATTCAGGTGCTCTCGAGAGCCCATGAGAACATCTGTTATTCCTTAGCACCTTCCCATCCAGATGATCTGTCCTGTGCTTAATGTGGATCTCATAGTTGCCAACAGTATTGGATAAAAGTCGTCATCTCCGTTCCTGTGTGTTCATAGGCTTCAACGTTTAGATTCACCGTTGTTCGTGGTGTATATGTTGGCAATTCTACTAGGTTTCTGTTGTTTTGATGCTCCATCAAGACAAAACACCTTCCTCTTAGCTTTTGTCTCTCGAAGGCATAAAATCACTCTCGCTGACTTAGGCACAAACACTTTGGCTCTCTTTTCCTTGGGAATAGCATAACCTATGTCTCCCCGATTTCTTCACTTGCAAGCTATGAGTATCTTTATAGTCGAAGGAAATCTCCTATGGGCATCAGAAGTATTAGTTTGTTTAATATTTGCTGTTTTTTTATGAATGTTTTCCAACATTTTTGTTGTTTTGTTTTGTTTTGGAATTTCAACCACTCTAACCAACTGTTTCTATTGACGGGAGACTTTAGTCCTGAGTACTGAATGTATTATTGATAGGTTATAGTTCACTTTCTCATTTCGATTGGCTTCTACTTGGATTTTATTTGCCTTTCACCTATATGGTATTTTCTTGGTGTTGCTTCATTGGTACAATTCCTCTCTTTCTCTCCTTCTTATGCATGTCTTATCTTGTGTGTGTTCATTTTGTGTGCATGTGTTAATGTTGTGTGGTGTGTGTGTGTTTCACATTACAATTATATTAAATATGAGAGAATGGAATTCGTTCTCTTGTGGGTAGCAAATCAATTTGACATGCCTTGAAATCTCACATTCATTCTGTTCCAGGAGGTCTCCTGCAAGGAATGTCATCTCTTGTCCTCTTCAAGAAACTCGTGTTCTCACAAAACTGCCTTCCAACAAACACCACCATTTGAATTCCTCATTAGAGTCATACTGTTTGTCCCAATACTCTTTCTCTTTCATATGTTTCATGACTGTCATGAGTTCATGAAATCGTCTGTTTGTTGTCTTCCCGAGCATGATAGAGGTGAAAAAGCCCAATGCTCTCTGCAAGACTACCATAAGAGACAAGTGAAAAAATTCCTTCTTGCTTATATCTCAGTACGAATTGTGGTGTCATGGAAGACAGTGAGATGGTAGTAGTGACTCTTAACCTCATGCTTCTTCAGCCATGAAGGCAACAGGAAGATGAACACAACAAGTGCAGTGGTGTGGAAAATGACCTGAAACCTACAAGGTAAACTCCATAGCGAAAGAGAACGGAAGTTGCAGAGATGATGGGAGAAGGTTGGAGTCATGGCTCAGGGGAGATTTGGTTGTTTTGTGGATCAGAGGGCTGGAGCACATGAAGAGGTCCAAGGCACAGGAGAGCAGGGCACACAGGGAACCCACAGGGAACCTGTTTTCCAGTGCCATTGACTGTGACATGCGAGGGTCTGAAGGGCACGACTACTTGACAACACAAATGTTGAGGGCTGAAGTTTTCATGTCAGCAGGCTTGGTAGACATTGACTTGAAAGAACACCATATTTTCCTGCATATGACACCAACAAGCGACCAGGAGCACAGAGCCTGGAGACAATGATCAGAGAGACACAATACCAAGAGACGCAGTGGGAAGATGGTGAGGCGTGGGAGTGATTCCGTGAAAGGCAGTGTTCATGGAGATGACTCAATGTGGACATAAAAAATTTTGGGCTCTCGCAACAGCAGCATCAAGACAGAGCTACTGGCCAGACAGGTAGTTGAGGACATAGGCTGCCTAGCCAGCCAACATAAAATCCCACCAGTGGAACGCTTAAAGGACTGCTTTCCTGAGTCAAAGTTGCTAACTCCAAGGAGAACAGACTCTCCCATAGGTGACGAGAAGAAAGCTTTGACCACTTGTTCACTTCTGAACAAAGCATTCTGCAGGCCTGTGTTCTCTTGAGTTGGCGGAGTTTCTCCTTTCCCAGGCACACCAGAGCCCACCAACGTATACCTCAGCATATTCAGCCCAAACCCTAAAAACATCAAACAGTCCGAAAGGAGAGCTACTACAAATAACTTGCCTCCAGGACAGGGTCAGTCACAACACGAACAGCAGATGGCGATGGCATGCATGCCACATACACACTCAAAAAAACACACACACGCACGCACTCAACAAATCTTAAGGGCCAGCCCTGGGTCACTCACGTATCCTCCATTCCTATAGAAATTACACTCTGGTTGGAAAACAGAATGAGTTTAATGAATACAGAGAGGTGAAAGAAACCTAGATCCAACGCAAACAAGGAAGAAACAATTGATGCCCAGCTAAAGGAAGAAGGAATGATCACGTCTAGGCAATCAGAGTGAAACCATTACATAGAACAAGCCCAATGCGGGATTGAAAGCAGCAACCTGGATACTCGCTGTACATCAGAAAACATAGGAAATATCAGAGAGTCTCGAACCACAGAAATAAAACTGATAAAGATAAAATCACCTAAAGAACTCCTGAAGAGGAGATTGGCAGGAGTCTGGATGCAAAGTCCGGGAACATGGCAGAAGTGGAGGATCCAATTAGGGACAGGGAACAACAAGCCTAGAAAATAAGGAGGCAAGTTCTAAGGGCAAGGGCAGAATGATGGAACATGATAGAGAGCTTAGGGATTCTCCAAGGAAATGAAAGAGTTGCCTCTTGTAGGCGAAGTAAGAGTGAGAGAAAGATAAGAGTGCTGATCCTAGATTGGAGAACTCAGTGCTGAAAAGGACCCTCACCTGGGAGCAGAATCAGAGGCACAGAGGACTCTCAACACCTTTCACAGAAGAGGAGCACCTAAAGACATAGTGCCATTCCCCCTGGGAGCTCTAGGCATGGAGCTATTCAGTTTAGGCAAATAGGCATCGGAGAATAGTTTGTCCATAGCCCAATCACTGACTTCAAGAGGAAAATCTATACCAGCTCTCAAAGCAGGCCAGAAGCTCAAGCTACACCAGCCCAAGCCAAAATCCTTAGCCCCTGCATTTCTGAACAATGACAGAACAGCGGTTCTATCTAGAACCTGGAGGCATTCAGATGTCAAAAGTTGGGTCCCGGGTTGTCTCCATCAGTTCAGAGGCGGCCTTCAGATCAACTCATGATTCCAGGGTCTTGGCATTGACTCTGTTCTCAGGTTCTCTGCTCAGGGGCAAGTAAGCTTCTCCCTCTCCAGCTCAACCCCCTGATTGGGATCTCTCTGCCTCTCTGTCCAATACATGCATGTGCCCGTTCTATAAGATAACAAAGACAAAAACAGTGCACCATATTTGACTGGGCCCAAAGGATGTTTTATGGAATTTGGACCTAGGTTCCTATGGAGGGCAGCCAGGTACAGAGAACCTCCCACCATCCTAAAATGCCCGACCTTCACTCGGAGCTCCCTTTTTCATTCTCCTTTTCTTTGCCTTCCTGGATCTAATCACCAACCTGCAGCATGTGCTCTCTGTCGCGCTGTACTGACCTCTTGTTAACACATTGTGCATCCTCTCGGGGCTCCATTTGAACATGCCCATTTATTGCAAGAGGCACTGTTTTCTTACCGCATGTAACCATTTGGGGGATGGTCATGAGAGGGTGAAGGCTGGCTTGTGCTGCCACACCTCCATGCAGTTCCACAGAGGGTAGCTGCTCCACCCTGAGGGAGTGCTCAAGGTTCTTCCACATTCGAATCCTTTTCAATTCGTCCTTTTGGACATACATGTTGTCTTCCTGAAACGGGTCCGGAAATCTTACAGATGGCTTCACTTGGGCTATGGGTCTCTTCCAACATGCTCTCCGTTGGCTCCTGTGGACTCCAAGAACATGAGTCCGTCCTGGACCTAAGGTTCTAGGGTGGATAGTCTGCCTTGGATGCATGGTCTTTTTGGAAGATTGGGAGGCCTTTTTGGCACCGTTTCTGGAGACGCTCGAGGTACTCGTGTCCTGGCAGTGGAGGACTCCAGACATGTCTTTGGCACGGTTGTGGGGATTCACTTTGAGCTTCCCTTGTGTGGCCCTTTTCCGTGTTTGGTTGGTAGGGCATTACACTTGTGCAGGGCTCGGATTTCCTCCCCTGAGGCTGTGCTTGCGATCTGTTTGTTTCTTGGCCTGTCGTGGCTAAGATGGAGTGAGGGTTCCTTGCCTTTATCTGAGGTCCAGAGGGCTGGTGCTGACACTCACGACCAAACACTACGAATTGGGCCATGGTAAAGGTGACTCACTTCGAAAACTGCCTTGGTGAGAGACCCAGGCAGCTCCAGCGGTTTGGGATGGCTTGGGGTCATCTTGGCCCACCCATGACTACTCCAGTCAAGTGTAGTGATCAGGCCTGGGTTGATGAGGAGTGGTTGCTATGACCTCAAAGCTTTGTGACATCACAGATGCTGGCTTCACTTAAGCAGCTGTCCCTCTCCCATGACCTTGGTGTCCTATGGCTTTAAGTAGGAAGCCCCGGGAAGGACAGAACAAGAGCCCTCTGAACCTGATCAAGAACTCAGGATGTCTTGTGTGTTAATGTTCAACTTCCCCTTTCTGGAGACATAGAGGAAGGAAAATGACCTTCAGTATACCTTCCTTTAGGCCAATATATCCCCGCAGACAGCAAGGTGTCCTTTTCCACTACAATTTCTAGATATCTCAAGAAAAGGTGAGGATTCGCATTTATGAGCAGCTCTCCGTGGGGTTTGTCGTCCTGTGGGTCAGAGCATAATTTGTCAGCGTCTTTTGTCTATGGGTCATTGATGACTAAGGTACGGAAAGTCCCTTTCCGAGGTAAAAGGTGAGGGCATCGCAATATGGTGCTGTCTGTGGCCTCGTCTCCTAGTGTTCTGAAACACGTTTCTAAGAGATGAGGCCTCTCTCTACCTGGCTTTCCCTTAAACACCTTTGCAAAGTCTTCGAGGAGAGTGACATTCTGCATCAGAGCTAACTCTCAATGAAGAGGCCTGGATCGAATCCGTTGTCATTTTTAGTTAACTGTACTTTTTGTGGTAACGGGTATACACATGTGGACCAAGACTCTTTAATCAGAAGGAAAGGGACGTCCTATACCGAAGGCTTGCAAGGCTCATTCGAGCTCTGGAGTAAGCTGCAATGCCCTTGCACGGACTAGTGGATCAGAAAGTTTGGGTCCTTTTCAGAACCACAGTATTCCTCTGCCATCTAGTGAATGAACCCATGCACCTTGCCTTGACATGAATGTCCCATGCCCTGCTGTTGGGAAATGGAAAAGGCAAGCAGACAAAGGGAAATGTCATATGTCTTCCCACAATATGTGCCTCCGGAGGAATACCTTGGCCCTAGTAAAGGAAGGGAATACTGAAGGGCAAGAAGTCAATGATTGAGACCCACAAGGACTGACTCAGGACTCTGAGAATCCAGCTGAGGGTTACAGAAAAGAGAACTGCTTAATGGGTCATCAGGAGTTGTGGCATATATTAGGAATAGCACTAGTACGTCCATGCAACTAAAGCATCCGTGAATACTCTGTCAAAAACAGATGATGGACGATAGGCAGGCTTTCCCAACAGAACAGCAGAACAACAACATAAATTCAGAAGAAAACAATGTGGCCCTCTCAAAACCAAAGGAAGTCACAGGGAGAACAGGAAAGAATTATATTGTTTATTATCTTTCCTTATTGAAATGACATGGGTGGGTTTCCTAAAATGTCCATCTTTGAATTGGGTCTTTGTCCTTGTGAATTAGAGTTTAACTCTTCTTCCATCTTTGGATTTGATGAGAGGACATCACAATGCCTTCACTAAATACCTAGAAGCGTGGTGCAGGAAAATGATCTTTTAGGCCAACCTTTCTCCAGAGATGGCAAAGTTTTCCTATTTCTTCTGAAATTTCTAGAGATATCAGAAACAACAAGGCATCTTGTATATCATCCTGTCTTTCTGAGGTGTGTCATCCTTTGGATGCAGAGTGACATTATACATAATAGCTAATCCTTAAGGAGGAGAAATGGACAGGACTCCTTGTTACCATTATTTATCTCTACCTTCTGTGTTATTGGGTATAACCCTGTTGACCAAGTCTCTTTAATCAAAGTTAAATTAATGGCCTATATCGATGGTTGCAAGGCTCACTTGAACAGAACTGAGGATTGAGCTGCAATGTCCTTGCAAAGACTAGTGGATAAAGAAGGTGTTGTCCATATTAGAAACAGAGTATTCCTCAACCATTAGGGAGGATGAACTCTTGGTTCTTGCACTGACATTAATGCCACAGAACTGGTTTTGTGAAATGAAAAGGGCAAGGAGACAAAGGGAAATATCCTATGGCTTCTCTCATATGTGCCCTAGGAGGAACACCACGGACATTAGTAGAAAGAAGGAAAATCTGAAGGGGGATAAGTCAGACAAGGAGACAAACCAGGAGTAACTCAGAACTCTGAGGAATCAAGCTGAGAGTCAAAGAAAAAAAGAGACATGCAGAGAATGAGGGAACTGTCTAATGGGTGTTGAAGAGTTCTGGCATATCTTAGGAGGAGTTCTAGGTCATATATGGAACTAAAGCATCAGTGAATACTCTGTCAAAAATGGATGATGGATGACAGGCTGGCTTCCTCAACAGTACAAAATAATAAAACAAAAACAAGCTGGCCCTTTCAAATGCAGGTGAAGACAAACAGAGAAAAGAAAAGAATTATATTTTTATTATGTTTAATTATTGAAATGGAATATAATTTATTTCCTAAAATGTCATTATTTGAATTGGGACTTTATACTAGTAAATTAGAGTTTATCCACCTACTCTGTTTGTGGAATCGATGAGAAGAAAATTGCCTTGCCTTTCCTAAATGTCTAGAAGAGTTGAACAGGAAATGATTTGCACCTCACCATTTGTGTTTGACAGGGGATTGATTACTGCTTCAAATGCTTTAGTCACTACTACAAAGCTGAGATTTTGTAGGTTTCCTGACCTAATCTTTGGAGTGAATATGTGTTTTGGAAATTATCCTTTTCTCTAAGTGCTTTTCTTTTGGGTTTGCTTCATTAGTGCTATTCTGCACCTCCTCCACATCTTTGTGTGTCTTATCTGTGTGTGTGTGTGTGTGTGTGTTTGTGTGTGTGTGTGTGTGTGTGTGTGTGTGGGTGGGTGGGTGTGTGTGCTGTCTGAGAGTGTTTGAAATAACAATTTTAATTAAATTGATGGAGATAGGAATTCGGTATTTAATGGATAGCAATTCAATTTGACATGCCTTGAAAACTCACATTCCCTCTCTTTCAGCCACATTTCCTACAAAGAATGTCATCTTTTGTCCTCTTTGATAAACACATATTCTCTCAAACCTGACCTCAACAAACACCACATTTTGTGTGCCTGGTTAGTGTCGTATTGTTTGTCCCTTTTCCCCTTGCTTTTTAATGTCTCTTGACAGTCATGAGAGAGTGAAATTGTATGTCATTTTTCTTTCTGGGGCTGATAGATGTGACGTAGGCTAATGCTCTCCACAATTCTGCCACATGAGGCAAATGGCAAGAATCCATTCTTGCTTATGGCTGGGTAAGATACTGTGGGGCTTTTTCAGGACAGTGAGATGGTAGTAGTGTCTGGGAACTCCAGACTTGTCTTTATCAAGGAACACAACAGGAAGATTACCACATCAACTTCAACATGGCAGAGATGAACTGGAGCCTACAAAGCAAACTCCATAGCAAAAGAGAGAATAAGTTGCAAACACTATGGGAGAAGATTGGAGACATGGTTTAGGGGGAAAGTGGGAAGTTGGTAATTCAGAAGGCAATGAGACAATGCAATGGACAAAGCCACAAGAGATCGGAGCACACTTGGACCCACAAGGAATACGTTCCCCAATTCCATTGATTCTGACCATCACGGGGTCTGAATTGTACTAGTTCATGCCAACAAAGGGCGTTGAAACCTGGAGATTTTAGATCATCAGCCTTGGCATATCAACTGAAAAGAACACTGTATTTCTCTGGCAGAGAACACCAACAAATAGCCAGGTGAAGACAGCCTGGAAACCACGATTAGAGACAATACCAGGTGACACAGTGGGAAGATGGTGGGTTCTGGCTGTACATTAGTGAGAGGCACTGTTCTTGGAGATGATTTGATGGGGGCAAAAGAAATTTGGGGCTCTCGCACAGGCAGCATCAAGCCTGAGCTATGGGCCAAAGACAGGATGGTGAGGGCTTTAATTGTCTCTCCTGCAAACAAGGAATTATAACCATAGAACACATAGGGTACTGTGTTCCTCAGTACAACTTGCTTCATTTTAAGAGAACAGATTCTCCCATAAAGGACTAGAAGAAAGCCCTGTCCACAGGCTGTCCCCTGACCACAGAATGCTACAGGCCTTCATTCTGTTGTGTAGGTTGAATTTATCCTTTCACAGGCGCACCAGATCCCACCAAGCTAAATCTCAGCCTATTCGGCCCAGACACCAAACACACCCAAAGGCTGGCAAAGAAAGCCTCTGCAGATGACTGGTATCAAGGACAGGGGGCAGCCATGATACAACAGCAGAGGGCATGCATGCCACACACACATACCCGCTACTCCCTCCTGGGTCAGCCCTTGGGCACTCCATGATCTCTTATTTCTAAAGAAATTACCATCAGGATAAAAAACTGAATTGATTTCTCAAATACAGAGAAAAAGTCAGAGACCTATAACCAAGACAAAGATGGAAGAACCAATTGTTGCCAAGGAAGAAGACAAGAAATGATCATGGCCAGGTAATCGGAGTAAAACCTCACATATAACACGCCCAATGGAGGATTGAAACCAGAAAGATATCAGGGAGTCTCAAACCACATAGATTAAATTGATAGAATTAAAATAAAATAAAATAAAATAAAATAAATAAAAAGTTTCTGAAGAAAAGATTGGTAGCAGACTGAAGGAAAAGTCTAAGAAGCAGGCAGAAGAAAGGACCAAATTTTTGACCTGGCAGAAAAGGATTGCTAAATAAGGAAGTAAATCCAAAAAAGAAGGATGAATGATGAAACATAAAAATGAGCTTAGGAAAGTCATCGACACCAAGGAATAGAAAGAGGTGCTTATTGTAGGAGAAGTAGGAGTGAGAGAAAAATAAGAGGGCTGAACATGGATTTGAGAATTCAGAGCTAAAACTGTCCCTCATCTGGGAGCAGAAACAGATCCAGATTCAGAGGCAAGGGGGACTCACATCACCATCCACAGAAGCAAAGAACCACAAGACATAGTTTCATTCCCCCTGCAAAAGCTATCAATGGAGGAATTCTCTTTACCTAAATATGCGTTGGAGTATAGTTTGTACATAGCCAAGTCACTTACCTCAAGTGGACAAACTATACCAGCTCTCGAAGCAGGCCAGATAGCTCATGCAACACCAGCCCAAGCCAAAATCCATTTCCCCTGTATTTGTGAACAATGACAGAGCAGTGCTTCACGTCTAGAACTAGGACATATTCAGAAGTCAAAGATTGTGTCATGGATTGTGTCTATCAGTTCAGACGTGGCCGTCAGCTCAACTCATGTTCCCAGGGTCTTGGCATCGACTCTGGTCTCAGGTCCCCTGCTCAGGGGTAAGTCAGCTTTTCCCTCTCCAGCTCTACACCCTGATTGTGATCTCTCTGTCTCTCTGTCAAATATGTGCATGTGCATTGTTTGACAAAAAGACAAAAAGATAACCAGGGTATAAGGATTGACTGTGGCCAGGGAATGTTTTCTTTAATTTGGACTTAGATCTCTATGGAAGGCTGCCAGGTTCAGAGAACCTCCCACCATCCTCAAATGCCAGACCTTTGCTCAGAGCTCCAATGTTCATTCTCCAGTTCCTTGTCTTCATGAATACCCTCACCAACCTGTAGCATACGCTGTCTGTGGCTCTGTAATTTAACCACTGTTCATCTTCTGCTGGCTCCATTAGAACATGCCCATCTTCCTCAAGAGACACTGTTTGCTTATCCCATGAAACCATTTGGGGGATGTCCATGAGAGGGTGAAGGCAGGCTTGTGCTGTCTCATCTACATGTACTTCTCCAGAGGGTATCTGCAGTACCCTGTGGGAATGCTCCAAGTTCTTTGACATTTGAATCCTCTTCAATGCGTCCTTTTGAGGATACAAGTTGTCTTCCTGAAACGGGCACAGAAGTCTTTCAGATGGCTTCACTTTGGCTATCGGTCCTTTCCAACATGCTCCATACTTGCTCCTGTGGACTCCAAGTACATGAGTCCATTCTGGACCTAAGGTTCTAGGATGTAGAATCTGCCTTTGGTACATCGTCAGTTTTGAAGATTTGGAAGTCATTTTGGCTCGAATCTAGAGACGCTACAGGTACTCGTTATAAGGGCCGCTAGGCCAGAGGGAGTCATTTTGTGTTTCTGCAGTAAATTTATTTTGAACCCTTGCAGTAAAATAAATTGACCCTAATCCTCCCAGAGGAGCTTACTCTCAAAGCCTAGATACAAGGGTGAATCAGGCTAGGTGAAGACATCCCTTTAGAGGGGCACGCATATATCTACTAGGGTAAATTGAGATCCAATTGCCCACCCATGTGTTACCTAGCATTTTTGTTTTTGTGGTGTAGCCGACTTAGCACGACTGTGCAGTTTTTTCTGTATTGTTATCTCATTGGCCACCTCTGTATAGCCTGGCTAAACTACCGCTATAAATGTTAGTCTGTGAGGCTGGGAGGGGTCGCCTCTTTGCAAGAGAAGGCCCTGACCGTTCAATATGATTCTCATTGCTTTGTAAAAAAATTACGTTTCCTTGACCTTCACTTTGTATCAGTCTCGCTCCTTTGAATAAGGACCCTATCTTTGGAGGGCCACCCGAATTCAAATGATGAGAACTGAGCCAGCATTGGAATTTTTGGAAAATCTTCTGGAGGTAAGATCATGGGATCCTGCATGGATCTGCAGGGTATGGCCCAGTGATATAGAAGCTGGCAGCAGCCATGCTCCCCAGAGCTGGTGTGGATGCAGAGATGCCCCATCCTCTGCTGGTAGATCATATGGGGGTTCAAGTCCCCCTGGGTGGTCAGGGGGTTAGAGTCCCCCTAGATGGTCAGGGAACTCGAGTTTACCTTGGTGGTTAAAGGTGGTTCAAATACACCTAGGCGAACACCAGGAGGTTCGAGTCCCCCTGGACAGTCAGGGGGGTTCGAGGCCCCTAGACATTCAGGTTGTTCAAGTCCCCCTGGTATGTTTGGAGTTTCGAGTCCTCCTAGGCGATCAGGGGATAAAGAAAGCCCCCACCAATGGCAGGGTATTGGTAAGAATCGTTGGGCCTATGGTTTTCTTTGCCTGGTGCTTTTGTTTTCTGTTGTATTGTTTGTTATGATTGAAGGAATGGGGAAAGCAGAGAGTAAAGGGACTCTGACTTTCATCTCTCTGTTCTTCATAATAGATGTGAGGCTTCTCACTCACTCATTTCGTGTGTTAAGGGCTATGACTGGAGCCAACTGGGGTTAGTCTAAGAGTGACTTAAGGTGCCCAATGCAGATGCTCATTGGAGCTGAGCGTGGAATATGAGTGCCTAATGGAACACTTTTGGTAAGCAGAACTGGCACTGTGGGATGAACCGACCTTGAGCTAAAGACTCTAAAAAATATTCCCAAGCAGCTGCCAAAACCCCCTTTGTTTTGGGGAAATCTTTGCCTTCTCTGGCCTGATGTGGACTGCCTACCCCCTCCCCCTTGTTGGCGGAACCATCTGAAGTGGAGATAGTTATTTGTTTGTCTCAAGGATTTAATGGGTAATTTTTAAAGTGGCTTCCAAAGTCTTTGGTAACCTGAAACTGTGAACGGTTGCTTTAATGACAAATGGAATTAAATTCGTTGGACATGTAGATCTTAACCAAATGAGATAATGCTAGACCATTAGGTCAATATCTCATCTTGACCACCACACACGCTATCATGGACCTTCGTAGACTCCAACTGACTGATGGATGGTGAACACCTGAGTGAAAGGGTATCAAGCCCTCCTCCTCAACAAACCAAGAGTGATCTCACAGCCAACAGTGGTGCTAAATCCAGCCACACTGCTCCCAGAGGAGCTGGCTGACCATCCACACAACTGTGGGGAGGTCCTAAACCAAGTCACAGGAATAAGACTGGATCTCAGAGACATGCCCTTCCCAGATGCAGAGATGACTCTGCTCATGGAAAGAGGTATGTGAGGTAAGTGAGGGCTGTGGTAGTTTATCCTGAGCTGTAATTCTGGACAGCACCCTGCCACATGGAACTTCGGCACAACAAGCAGAACTGATTGAAATCACTAGGCACTTCAGATGGCTAAAGGTAAAACCACCAACATCAATACGGACCACAGGTATGTCTTTGCTACTCTCTATATACATGGAGCTACTTACAAAGGAAGGAGCCTATTAACAGCAGAAGGAAAAGAAATTAAAACAGAGAGCAATATTGGGACACAAAAGAGGTGGCTGTTATGCATTTCTTGTGACACCAAAAGGGGATTGATCTGATTTCAAAAGGTAACCAATTATCAGATCGATATTTAAAGCAAGCAGCCTGAGAAACAACGCAGAGCTGGTTACACACCTGGATCTATCCCTACCAGATAAACTGGAGTATTCAGAGGAAGATTTAAAGTATTTACAAATATGGCTAAATTATATTATAAAGGGGACTGGGTCTGGGCTGCCTATCACTATTGGTTCAGACAATGGCCTTGCATTTTGAGTTCAGTCTCACAGGAATTGGCCAAGGCCATGGGCACAAAATGGAAACAACATTGTGCCTATCAGACCCAGAGTTCTGGGCATGTAGAGAGAATGAACCGGACTCTTAAAGAGACTTTGACAAAACTAACCCTGGAGAAGGGCAGTGGATGGGTGGATCTCCTTCCTTTCACCCTGCTCAGGGCAAGATGTACACACTAAACAGGGTGACCCCATTTGAAATGTTTGGGAGAACCCCTGCTCCCGCTCTTTCCTTGGCTACAAAAGGTTGCCCTAGCAGAAATGACTGATCAGTCTGTACTCCCGTCACTGCAGGCATTACAGTCTGTATTAAAAAAATAATTCAGGGATCCAGACTGCCCACACTGGTATGGAGATGGAGGTGGAACCACATCCTTTCCAACCCAATCACTTGGTTTGGATATGACATTATCAAGTGGGGAGCTTGGAGCCTCGCTGGATGGGACCTTTTACTGTTACCCTGACCACACCACAGCAGTAAAAGTAGAATGCATCAGGGCCTGGATTCACGCATGTCACATCAAACGAGCCAAGGATGAAGATGACCCCCAAAGGTGGAAGCCACAGCCAAAGATCCCGCTCACCGTGGACTAAATCTAAGACTGAAAAGACTATGAGTTTGTTGTTGCTCCTATTTTTACCTGTTTATGTAAAGAATAGGTAGATAATTAAATAAAGGAAATAAGAAAAAAATGGAAAGGGTTCTATGAAGCGTTAAATGGGTAACTCATCAACTGACTGTGCAGTAGTGTCATTTACACTAGTGTAAATATACAGCCGACTGTACACTAGTGTCATGTACAAAAGAAAATGAGAGCGATAAAAATGTTAGAATTACATGCTCAATAAACCCTTTATAACCAGAGCATGTAGACCTGGATTAAAAGTCAAGGATTGGACTAATCTCCAAAGAATGGAGGAATGTAAGAGCCTGCAGTATACATAGATTGACCTCATGCAGTAAATTTAGATTGATACTGCCCCTCCCAAATGTATTTACTCTCAAAGCCTAGATATAAGTGCAGGTCAGGCCAGATGAAGATATCCACTCAGTGGGGAGCTTATATCTACTAGGTGAATTGAGATTCAATTGTCCATCCGTGTGTTACTAGCAGTTTTTTTCTATGTCTGGCAGACGTAGCACCACTGTGCAGTTTTCTCTGTGTATTGCAATCTCAAGGCCACCTGTGTATAGCCCAGCTAAACTACATCTATACATGTTAGTCTGTGATGCTGGAGGGGATCGAATTTGGAAGAGAAGGCCCTGACCAGTCAGTATGATTCTCGATGTTTGGAATGAAATTCAGCTTTGCTTGACCTTCGCTTTGTATCAGTCTTGCTTCTTTGATTAAAAACCCTAACACTTGTGTCTGCACTGTTGAAGACTCCAGACATGCATATGTCATGATTGGGGGTATTCCCTTTGAGCTTTCCTTGGGTGTCCCTTTTCCTGTTCAGAAGTTCGGTGAATGGGTGGGAGGGCCTAACCTTTGTGCAGGGCTCAGATTCCCTCCCCTGAGGTTTGTTTGAGGCCTGATTGTTACTTGATCTTTGCTGGCTAAGATGGGATGGTGGATTCTTGCCTTTCTCCAAAATCCAGAGGGCTGATGCTGACAGTCAGGACCAAACACTACGAATCAGGCCATGGAGAAGGTGATACCGGCTCACTTACAAATTGCCTTGGTGAGAGACCCAGGCGGCTCCAGTGGTTTGGGGCGGCTAGGGGTCCTACTGGCACACCCATGAATACTCCAACCACGTGTAGTGATCAGGCATGGGTTTATGAGGATTGGTTGCTATGACCTCAAAGCTTTGTGACATCACAGATGCTGGCTTCACTGAAGCAGCTGTCCCTCTCCAATGATCTTCGTATCGTATGGCTTTCGGTAGAAAGCCCCGCGAAGGACAGAACAAGAGCCCTCTGAGCCTGATCAGGAACTCAGGTTGTCTTGTGGGTTGATGTCCCACTTCTCCTTTCTAGATAAATAGGAAAAAAATGATGTTCATTATACCTTCCTTTAGGCCAACATTTCTCCAGAGACAGCAAGGTGTCCTATTTCCACTATAATTTCTAGATCTTAAGAAACAGTGAGGCATCTTGGGTACCAACAGCTCTCCATCGGGCTTGTCATCCTGTGGGTGAGCAAGTCCATTGTCAGTGTCTTTTCCCAATGGGTCAGTGATGACTAACGGAGAGAAAGTCCCTTTTTGAGGAAAAAGGTGAGGGCATGGATATATGGTGTTGCCTTTGTCCTCATCTCCTAGTGTTCTGAAACACAAGGTTAAGGGATTAGGGCTCTGTCTACCTGGTTTTCCCTTAAATATGCAACGTCTTCGAGGAAAGTACGTTCTGAATCACAGCTAAGTCTTCAGGAAGAGGCCTGGACCACACATGTTGTCATCATTAGTTAACTGCACTTATAGTGGAATGAGTATAGACATGATGACCAAGTCTCTTTAGTCAAAAGGAAAGGAACGGCCTATATCGATGGCTTGCAAAGCCCACTTGAGAAGAACTGTGGACTGAGCCTCAAGGTCCTTGCAGACTAGTGATGAAGAAGGTGTGGTCCATCTTGGTAACAGTATTCCTCAGCCATCGGGGAGGATGAACCCCTTGGACCTTACACTGACATGAACGTCCCATATCTGGGTGATGGGAAATGAAAAGACAGGAAATATCATATAGCTTTCCACAATATGTTCCTCAGGAGAAATACCTTGGCCATTAGTAAAGGAAAGGAATACTGAATGGGAAGAATGCAGAGAAGGAAACCCACCAAGAGTGACTCAGGACTCTGAGTAACAAGCTGAGGGTTACAGAGAAGAGACTCATGCAGGGAATAAGCGAACTACTTAATGGGTGTTCAGGAGCTGTGACATATATTAGGAAAAGCACTTGGTCGCATATGAAACTAAAAGATGCGTGAATACTGTGTCAAAAAAAAATGACAAAAAAATTCCGAGAAGAATTCTAAGATTTTCTACAAAAAAATTTAGAGAAAAACAATGTGACCCTTTCAAAACCTAAAGAAGGCACAGGGAGAAAAGGAAAGAATTATATTTTTTTATTTTCCTTATTGAAATGGCATGGGATTTGTTTCCTAAAATGTCCTTATCTGAATTGGGTATTTATCCTTGTAAATTAGAGTCTAGCTGCCTCTTCCATCTCTGAAATTGATGAGAAGACATGACATTGCCGTTGCTAAATACCTAGAAGAGTGGCCCTGGAAAATGACTTGGACCTGGCCCTCTGTGTGCTGGCAGGTTTTGATTACTGCTTCATATGCTTCAGTCACTAATAGAGAGCTGAGATTTTGTAGGTTTCCTGACCTAATCGTGGGAGTTTCTATGTGTCTGGGAATTTAACCTTTTCTCTCCGGTCTTGGATTTGCTAGCATAAATGTGTGTATGTGCCTCTTAGGTTATTCTTTTTTCCTTTCTACTAGTTGTCATGTGGTTTCTTACTTTCAGCTGTGTGCTTCTCTCCCTGCTATATCCCATTAATGGCTTCTGCAGTTTGTTCATGTTTGCAGAACTGAAGTGTGAGATCTCTGGATTTTTGTTTCTATTGATCTGTTTGTATTTCCTTTATTTCGATAATCATATGTATGATTTCATTTTTTCTGTTAACTCTTCTTCTACTTGTTCCTTCAGGCGTCCAGTTAGTTTCCTTTTTTTTTTTTTTTTCAGTGTTTTTGAATTTTGGAAATGCATGCGTTTAACCTTTTATGGTTTCCCAATAAAATGTTTTGGCATCACTGCTTAAGTTTCTTGACATTCCATTGTTCATGGTTCTTTCTGCATTTCCTTTGGATTTTCTTTCTTGCATTCATTGCTAGTTCGTGAGTGTGTTGTGTTTTCCAATCTTTGGTTTTATTTCCATTTGAAAGTGATATCTTCCCGTTTTCATATCTTCATGATCATAAGTGCCCAGGATAGGTTTTGCTTCTCTTCCATGAATTACGACTGGATTTGGACTCGAGCTCATGACCTGTGATAGACAAAGTAAGGTCTACCACTGGGAAAAACATATCTTACTGTCCTCAGAGACACAATCTTACTCATGGATCCCCAAAGATCAGGTGGTCTCGAGAGCTCATGTGGACTTCTGTAATTCCTTACCACCATTCCATCCGAATGATCTGTGCTGTGCTTAACTTGGATATCATAGTCCCTAACAATATTGGTTTAAAGTCCCCATCTCCCTTCCTCTCTGTTCATATGCTTCCAAAGTTTAGATACAGCCATGTTCTGGTATATATGTTGGCAGTTTTTCCAGGTTTCTGATGTTTTGATGCTCCATCATAACAAAACACCTTCAGTTCTCTTTTGTCTCTCAAAGGCATAAAATCACTCTAGATGACTTAGGCACAATCACTTTGGTTCTCTTCTCCTTGGCAAGAGCATAACCTACGTTTCCAAATTTCTTCACTTTCAAGCTATGTGTATCTTCATAGTCAAAGGAAATCTCCTATGGTCAAATGAGGTTCGAGCTTGTTTAATATTTGTTGTTTTCTGATTGATCTTTTCTCGTTTTTTTTTTTTGATAATTTTATTTTATTTTATTTTATTTATTTATTTATTTATTTATTTATTTATTTATTTATTTATTTTTTATTTCAACCACACCGACAAAATGTTTGTATTTACGGGAGACTTTCGTCCTGAATGCTGAATGAATTATTTTAGGTAAGAAGTTCACTTTCTCATTTCGGTTGACTTCTGACTTGAATTCTCTGTGCCTTTCCCTTTTATGGTATTTTCTTTGGGGATGCTTCATTAGTGCGATTTCTCACTTTCTCCCCCTCTTTTGCGTGTCTTCTCTGTGTGTGTGTTCGTGTGTGTGTGATTTGCATGTCTTAATGTGTGCATGTCTGTGTGTGTTTCACACAAAACTTATAATTAAATTTCAAGAGGTAGGAATTGGGTCTCTTAAGCTTAGCAATTCTATTTGACATACCTTGACAACTCACATTCCAGCCATTTCAAGAACATCTTCTGCAAGGAATGACATCATTTGTCCTTTTCCATACACACGTTCTCACAAATCTGCCTTCAAAAAAACACCACATTTTGTGTGCCTCATCAGAATCGTATTGTTTGTCCCTATACCCTTGATTTTTCGTATGTCTCTTGAATGTATTTAGGGAGTGAAATCGTCTGTTTGTTTTCTTTCTGAGAATGAAGATATGACAGAGCCCAAAGCTCTCTACAAGCCTGTCACATGAGACATGTGGAAGATTTAATTCTTGCTTAAGTCTCAGTAAGAATTTGCAGTGACATGGAGGACAGTGAGATGGTAGTAGTGTCTAATAACCTCGTGCTTCTTTTCAGCTATGAAGGCAAAAGGAAGATGACAAAAATAACGGAAGTGGGGTGGAAATTGACATGGAGCTTACACAGTAAACTCCACAGTGTAAGAGATCGGAGGTCGCAGAAACTATGGGAGAAGTTTGGCGACATGGCTCATGGGAGATTTGGGTGGTTCATGCATCAGAGGGCAGTGATCCCATGCAAAGGACAAAGGCAAAGGAGAACAGGGCACACTGAGAACCCACAAGGAACCTGTTTCCCAGTGCAATTGGCTGTGACGACAGAGGGTCTGAGTTCTTGACAACACAATTCTTGAGGGCTGGAGTTTTCAGATCAGCAGGCTTGGCAGAAATCGACTCGAAAGAACACCGTGTTTTTCTTGCAGGGGACACCAACAAGCAACCAGGTGCAGACAGCCTGGACACCATGATCAGAAACAATACCAGGAGATGTAGTTGGAGGAGAGTGGTTCCTGGCAGTGCATCCATGAGTGACAGTGTTTATTGGAATGATTCAATAGGTCTATAAGAAATGCTTGGCTCTCAAACCAGTAGCAACATACCGAGCTACTGGCCAAGACAGGATGGTGGTACATTTGCTGCCTACCCTGCCAACACGAAAACCCAACCATGGAACACTTGGAGGACTGTCTTCCTCAGTGCAAGAGGCTTATTTCAAGGAGAACACATTCTCCCATAGGGGACAAGAAGATAAACTGATAAAGATAAATGAACCTAAAGAGCTCCTGAGGGGAAGATTGGTAGGAAACTGGATGCAAAGTTCGGGAACATGACAGAAGTAGAGGATCCAATCAGTGACCTGGAAGAACTAATCTAGAAACAAAGAAGCAAATTCTAAAACACAGTAGGACATGACAATGAGCTTAGGGAATCATCATCTCCAGGAATTGAAAGAAGGCTTGTGCTTCCACAACTCCATGCAGTTCCACAGGGGTAGCTGCTCCATTCTGAGGATTTGCCTCTTGTAGGAGAAGTAAGAGTGAGTGAAAGAAAGAGGGCTGAACATGGATTTGAGAAATTGGGGCTAAAATGACCCTCATTCGGTAGCACAAACAGAGGTCCACAATGAGAGGCACAGAGGACTCCCATCACCTTCCACAGAAGCAGAGCACCAAAAGACATAGTGTCATTTCCCCCTGGAAAATCTAGGCAGGGAGGAATTCAATTTAGCAAATAGGTATGGGAGAATAATGTGTCCAAAGCCCAGTCACTGACTTCAAGAGGAAATGCTATACCAGCTCTTGAAGAAAGCCAGATAGCTCAAGCAACACCAGCCCAGGCCAAAACCTTTATCCCCTGCATTTCTGAACAATGACTGAGCAGCGGTTCTTGTCTAGATCCACGAGGTTCTCAGAAGTCAACGGTTGGGTCCAGGATGTGTCAATCAGTTCAGAGGCAGCCTTCAGATCAACTCATGGTTCCAGGGTCTTGGCAATGTCTGTGGACTCAGGTTCTCTGCTCAGGGGAAAGTAAGATTATCCCTCGCCATCTCTACACCCTGATTGTGAACTCTCGGTCTCTCTGTCTAATAAGAGCAAGGGCATCGTTTGACAAGATAACAAAAACAAAACCAGGTACAATAATTGACTGGGGGCAGAGGATGATGTATTGAATTTGGACCAAGGTTCCTATGGAGGGCAGCTAGGTACAGAGAGCCTCCCACCATCCTAAAATACCAGACCTTCGCTTGGAGCTCCAATGTTCATTCTCCTGTTCTTTGTCTTCCTGGATCTCCTCACCAACCTGAAGCATCCGCTGTATGTCACGCTGTACTGACCCCTTGTTGACACATGTTCATTCTTTTCTGGCTGCATTATAACATATCCATCTTCTACAACAGGCTCTGTTTGCTTATCACATGACATCATTTGGCTGAGGGTCATGAGAGGTAGAAGGCAGGCTTGTGCTTCCACATCTCCATGCAGTTCCACAGGGGTAGCTGCTCCACTCTGAGGGATTGCTCAAGGTTCTTTCACATTCAAATCCTCTTCAATGCGTCCTTTTGAAGATACAAGTTGTCTTCCTGAATCGGGCACGGAAGTCTTTCAGATGGCTTCACTTTGGCTATGGGTCTCTTCCAACATGCTCGCCCCTTACTCCTGTGGACTCCAAGTACATGAGTCCTTTCTGGACCTAAGTTTAAGGGTGTAGAGTCTTCCTTAATGCATGGTCATTTTTGAAGATTGGGAGGCCTTGTTGGCCGCATTTCTGGAGAGGCTCGAGGTACTCGTGTCCTCGCTGTGGAAGACTCCAGACATGTCTTTGGCACGGTTGCGGGGGTTCATTTTGAGCTCTCCTTGGGTGGCCATTTTCCTGTTCAGAAGCACCGTGAGAGGGTGGGAGGCCCTGACCCTTGTGCCGGGCTCAGATTTTGTCCCCTGAGGCTTTGCTTGAGACCTAATTCTTTCTTGGCCTGCCATGGATAAGATGGAATGGTGGATACTTGTCTTTCTCTGGAATCCAAAGGGCTGGTGCTGATAATCACGAACAAACACTATGAATTGGGCCACATAGAAGGTGACACCGGCTCGCTTCGCAAACTACCTTGGTGAGAGACCCAGACAGCTCCAGCGGTTTGGAATGGCCTGGGGTGCTCTTGGCCCACCCACGACTATTGTAGCCAATTGTAGTGATCAGGGGTGATGTAATGAGGAGTGGTTCCTATAAACTCAATGCATTGTGACATCACAAATGCTGCCTTCACTGAAGCAGCTGTCCCTCTCCCATGACCTTGGTGTCCTAAGGCTTTAGGAAGGAAGCCTCTTAAGGACAGAACAAGAGCCCTATGAGTCTGATCAAGAACTCAGGTTGTCTTTTGGGTTAGTGTTCCTCTTCCCCTTTCTGGAAAAAGGGGAAAGAAAATGATGTTCAGTATACCTTCATTTTGGCCACATTTTCAAAGAGACGGCAAGATGTCGTATTTCCACTACAATTTCTAGCGATCTCAAGAAACGGTGAGGCCTCATGGGTATCAACAACTCTCCATGGGGTTGGTAATCCTGTGTGTGAGAGGGTCCTTTCTCAGCGTCTTTTGCCTATGGCTCTGTGATGACTAAGGGACGGAAGGTCCCCTTTCGAGGAAAATGGTGAGGGTATAGATATATGGTGCTGTCTGTGGTCTCATCTCTTATTTTTCTGAAACACACGGCTAATGGTTTAAGGATCTGTCTACCTGGCTTTCCCTTACACACCTTTGCAAAGTCTTATAGGAGAGTGTCATTATGCATAAGGGCTAAACCTAAGGAAGAGGCCCGAACCGCACCCGTTGTCATCACTAGTTGTCCTTGTTGCGGTAATGGGTATAATCATGTTGACCATGTATCTTTATTCAGATGGATAGGTACGACTAATATCGATGGCTTGCATGGCCCATTTGAGCAGACCTTTGCAGTGAGCCGCAACGCCCTTGCAAGGACTAGTGGATAAGGAAGGCTTGGTCCATTTTGGCTAGACAGTATTCCTCGGCCGTCGAAGAGAATGAACGCCCTGGACTTTGCCTTGACATGAATGTCCCATGCCTGGCTGATGTGAAATGAAAAGGCAAGCAGAAAAAGGGAAATATCATATGGCTTCCCACAATATGTGCCTCATAAGGAATACCTTGGCGCTTTGTCCTCTTCAATAAACACGTATTCTCATAAAACTGCCTTCACACGATCACCACGATTGGGTGCCACATTAGTTTCCTATTGTTTGTCCCTATACCGCTTGCTTTTTCATATGTTTCTTGACTGTCATGAGGGAGTGAAATCATCTGTTTGTTGTCTTTCTGAGAATGATAGATGTGACGAAGCCCAATGCTCCCCGCAAGACAGCCACATGAGGCAAGTGGAAGAATTCATTCTTTCTTATGTCCCAGTAAGAATTTGTGGTGACATGGAGGACAGTGCGATGGTAGTAGTGTCTAATAACCTCGTGCTTGTCTTCAGCCAAGAATGCAACAGGTAGATAACCAGAACAACAGCAACGGAGTGGAAATGGATGGGAAGCCTACAAGGTAAACTCGACAAAGAGGAAAGATAGTCGCAGAGACTAAGGGAGAAGGTTGGAGACATGGCTATAGGAGATTTCGTTGGTTCATGAATCAGATGGCAGCGATCTCTTGCAAAGGACAAAGGCACAGGAGGGCAGGGCACGCTGGAAAACCAGAAGACACCTGTTTCCCAGGGCCATTGGCTGTGACGAGAAGAGGGTCTGAAGGGCACGAATTCTTGACAACACAAGTCTTGTGTGCTGGAGTTTTCAGATCATCAGGCTTGGCCGATATAAACTCGAAAGAACTCCATGTTTTTCCTGCATATGTCACCAACAAGCAATCATGTGCAGGCAACTTGGAGACCATGATCAGCGACAATACCAGGACACGCAGTGGGAAGATGGTGGGTCCTGGCAGTGCATCCATGAGAGGCAGTGTTCATGGAGTTGTCTCAATGGGGGCATAAAAAATATTGGGCTCCCACACGAGGAGCATAAGGCCAAGCTACTGGCCAATACAGGATGGTGAGGAACATCCTCACCTCATACTGAGCACCAAAAGACTGCCTACTCTGCCGACACAAAATCCCAACCGTGGAACACTTGAGGGACAGCCTTCCTCACTCCAAGTTGTTTAGTCCAAGGAGAACAGACTCTCCCATAGGGGACGAGAAGAATGCCTTGACCACATTATCTCTTCTGAACACAGCATTCTGTAGGCCTGCGTTCTGATGAGTTTGTGGAATGTCTCCTTTCACAGGCACACCAGAGCCCACCAAGGTAAACCTCAGCATATTCAGCCCAGGCCCCAAACACACCAAATGGCAGGCAAGGAGAGCCACTGCAGATGGCTGATCTCAAGGACAGCGTCAGCCACAACACAAACATCAGATGGCATGTATTTCTCACACACACACACACACACACACACACACACACACACACACACTAGACAAACTTTAAGGGCCCACCCTTGGTCACTCAATGATCTCCTCTACCTAAATAAATTACCCACAGGATAGAAAACAGAATAAGTATTTTAAATACAGAGAGGAGACAGAGATCTAGATCTAAGACAAGATGGAAGAATCAATAGATGCCAAGGAAAAAGAACAAGAAAGGATCTTGGCTAAGCAATCAGAGTGAAGCTTCTACGTATAACACTCCCCATGTGGGTTTGAAAGCAGCGGCCTGGATCCTCTCTACATATCAGAGAACATAGAAGATATCAGAGAGTCTAGAACCACAGAGATAAAACTGAAAAAGATAAAAGAACCTAAAGAGCTTCTGAAGAGAAGATTTGTAGGAGACTGGATCAAAGACTGGGAACATGGCAGAAGTAGAGGATCCAACTAGTGACCTGGAAGCACAAGCCTAGAAAATAAGGAAGCAAATTCTAATAGAGAACGAAGAATGATGGAACATAACAATGAGCTTAGGGAATCATCATCCAAAAAGAAAGGAAATAGGTGCCTTTAGTACGATAAGTAAGAGTGAGAGAAAGAAAAGAAGGCTAAACATGGATTTGAGAATTGGGGCTGTCAATGACCCTCATATGGGAGCTGAAACAGAGGTCCTGAATCAGAGGCACAGAGGACTCCCATCACCCTCCACAGAAGCAGAGCACCAAAAGACATAGTGTAATTCACCCTGGAAAATCTAGGCCTGAAGGTATTCTCTTTAGGCAAATAGGCATCCGAGAATAGTTCGTCCATAGCCCAGTCACTGACTTCAAGAGGAAAAGCTATACCAGCTCTCAAAGCAGGCCGGATAGCTCAAGCAACAGCAGCCAAGCCAAAATCCTTATCCCCTGCATTTCTGAACAATGACAGAACAGCGGTTCTTGTCTAGAACCAGGAGGTATTCAGAAGTCAAAGGTTGGGTCCCTTGTTGTGCATCAGTTCAGAGGCGGCCTTCAGATCAACTCATGATTCCAGGGTCTTGGCTATGTCTCTGGTCTCAGGTTCTCTGCTCAGGGGCAAGTAAGCTTCTCCCTCTCCAGCTCCAACCCCTGATTACGATCTCTCTGTCTATCTGTTTAACATGTGCATGTGCATCATTTGACAAGATAATAAAAACAATACCAGGGTACATAATTGATTGGTGCCAGAGGATGTTTTCTTGAATTTGGACCTAGGTTCCTGTGGAGGGTAGCCAAGTACAGAGAACCTCTCACCATCCTAAAATGTCCGACCTTAACTTCGAGTTTCCTCATTTATTGTACTGTTCTTTGTCTCCCTGGATCTCATCACCAACCTGAAGCATCTGCTGTCTGTCGCGCTGTACTGACCCCTTGATGACAATTGTGCATCTTCTCGGGGCTCCATTAGAACATGACCATCTTCCGCAAGAGGCACTGTTTGCTTATCTCATGAAACAATTTGGGGGATGATCATGAGAGGGTGAAGGAAGGTTTGTGCTGCCACATTTCCATGCAGTTCCTCAGAGGGTAGCTGCTCCAAACTGAGGGAGTGCTCAAGGTTCTTCCACATTCGAATCCTCTTCAATGCGTCCTTTTGGACATAAAAGTTGTCTTCCTGAAACGGTTAGGTAGTCTTTCAGATGGCTTCACTTGGGCTTTGGGTCTCTTCCAACATGCTGTCCGTTTGCTCCTGTGGACTCCAAGAACATGAGTCCATCCTGGACCTAAGGTAAAGGGCGTAGATTCTGCCTTGATGCATGGTCATTTTTGAAGATTTGGAGGCCTTGTTGGCACCATTTCTGGAGACGCTCGAGGTACTCGTGTCCTCGCTGTGGAAGACTCCAGACATGTCTTTGGCACGGTTGCTGGGGTTCATTTTGAGCTCTCCTTGGGTGGCCATATTCCTGTTCAGAAGCACCGTGATAGGATGGGAGGGCCTGACTCTTGTGCCGGGCTCAGATTTCCTCCCCTGAGGCTTTGCTTGAGGCCTCATTGTTTCTTGACCTGTCGTGGTTAAGATGGAAAGGTGGATTGTTGCCTTTCTCTGGAGTCCAGAACTGGAGCTCACAGTCACGACCAAACACTACGAATTGGGCCAAGGAGAAGGTGACACCAACTCTCTTCGCAAACTGCCTTGATTTGAGACCCAAGCAGCTCCAGCAGTTTGGGATGGCTTGGTGTCCTCTTGTCCCACCCATGACTACTCCAGCCAAGTGTAGTGATCAGGCGTGGGTTCATGAGGAGTGGTTGCTATGACCTCAAAGCTTTGTGACTCAGATGCTGGCTTCACTGAAGCAGCTGTCCCTCTCCAATGACCTTGGCGTCCTATGGCTTTAGGTAGGAAGCCCCGGGAAGGACAGAACAAGAGCCCTCTGAGTCTGATGAAATACTCAGGTTGTCTTGGGTGTTAATGTCACACTTCCCCTTTCTAGACTAATAGGAAAGAAAATGACGTTCAGTATACTTTCCTTTAAGCCAACATTTCCCCAGGTACGGAAAAGTGTCCTATTTCCACTAAAATTTCTAGAGAGCTCAAGACACAGGAGACCTCGTGTGTATCAACAGCTCTCCGTGGGTTTTGTCATCCTGTGGGTGAGAGCGTCCTTTCTCAGCGTCTTTTGCCTATGGGTCAGTGTTGAGTAAGGTTGGAAAGTCCCTTTTAGAGGAAAAAGGTGAGGGCTTTGATATACGGTGCTGTCTGGGGCCTCACTCCTAGTGTTCTGAAACACGCGGCTAAGGGATGAGGCCTCTGTCTACCTGGCTTTCCCTTCAACACCTTTGCAAAGTCTTCGAGGGGAGTGACATTCTGCACCAGAGCTAATTCTCAATGAAGAGGCCTGGATCGAATCCGTTGTCATTATTAGTTAACTGTACTTGTTGTGGTAACGGGTATAGACACGCAGACTAAGTCTCTTTAGTCAGAATGAAATGGACGGCCTATACCAACAACTTGCAAGGCACATTCGAGCAGCCCTTTGGAGTGAGCCGCAATGCCCTTACAAGGACTAGTGGATAAGGAAGGTTCGGTCCATTTTGGCAACACAGTATTCCTCAGCCGTCGAAGAAAATGAACCCCTGGACCTTGCCTTGACATGAATGTCCCATGCCCTGCTGATGGGAAATAGAAAGGGCAAGCAGACAAAGGGAAGTGTCCTATGGCTTCCCACAATATGTGCCTCGGGAGGAATACCTTGTTCCTCAGTAAAGGAAGGGAAAACTGAAAGGCAAAAAGTCAGAGAAGGAGACCCACCAGGATTGACTCAGGACTCTGAGAACCAAGATGAGGGTTACATAAATGAGAACTGTTAAAGGGATGTTTAGGAGTTGTGGCAAATATTAGGAGGAGCACTGGGACATACATGCAACTAAAGCATCCGTGAATACTCTGGCAAAACGGTGGATGGATGATAGGCAGGCTTTCTCAACAGAACAGCAACAACAACAACAAAAATTCAGAGGAAAACAATCTGGCCCTTTCAAAACCAAAGGAAGTCACAGGGGGAAAAGGAAAGCATTATATTGTTTATTATCTTTCCTTATTGAAATGACATGGGATTGCTTTACTAAAATGTCCTTCTCTGAATTGTGTTTTTATCCTTGTGACTTATATTCTACCCGCCTCTTCCATCCCTTGAATCGATGAGAGGACATGGCAATGCCTTCGCTCAATACCTAGAGTAGTGGCCCAGGAAAATGACTTGGACCTGGCCTTCTGTGTGTTGGCAGGTGTTGGATTACTGATTCAAACGCTTCAGTCACTACTAGAGAGCTGAGATTTTGTAGGTTTCCTGACCTAATCTTGGGAGTTGCTATGTGTCTGATAATTTATCCTCTTCTCTCTGGTCTTGGATTTGCTAGCATAAATGTGTGGATGTGTCTCTTAGGTTATTCTTTTCTCCTTTCTACCAGTTCTCAGGTTGTTTTATAATTTCAGCTGTGTTCTTGTCTCCCTGTTTAATCCCAGTAATGGCTTCTGCAGTTTGTTCATGATTAAGACACTGAATTGTGAGATCTCCTGATTTTTTTCCTATTGGTTTGTTTGTATTTCCTTTATTTCGATAACTAATATATGATTTCATTCTTTCTGTTAACTTTCGAATTTGTTTCTTCTTCTTATCGTTCCTTCAGCATCACTACAAGTTGCTTTACTTTTTTTTTTTTTTTTTGGTGTTTTTAAGTTTTGGAAATGCACGCATTAACCCTATATGGTTTCCCCATAAAATGTTTTGGCATCACCCCATAAGTTTCTTGACATTCCTTTGTTCATGGCTCTTTCTGCATTTCCTTTGGATTTTCTTTCTTGCATTCATTGCTAGTTCGTGACGTGTTGTGTTTTCCAACATTTAGTGTCTGGCTGTATGTCCAATATGAAAGTGATATCTTCCCGTTATCAAACTTTTATGATCATAAGTTCACAGGATAGGTTTTGACTTCTCTTCCATGAATTACCCCTGGATTTAAACTCCAGCTCATGATTTGTGATATACAAAGATTGGTCTGCCTTTGGGAAGAACATATCTTATGCTCCTCAGATACGCAATCTTACTCATGGATCCCCAAAGCTCAGGAGGTCTAGAGAGCCAATGTGGACGTCTGTTATTCCTTACCACATTTCCATCCAGATGCTGTGTGCTGTGTTTAACGTGGATATCATAGTCCCCAACAATTTTGGTTTAAAGGCCCAATCTCCCTTCCTCTCTGTACATATGCTACCAATGTTTAGATACAGCCATGTTCTGGTATATACGTTGGCAGTTCTTCCAGGTTTCTGTTGTTTTGATCCTCCATCATAACAAAACACCTTCTGCTCTCTTTTGTCTCTCAAAAGCATAAAATCACTCGAGATGACTTAGGCACAATTACTTTTGCTCTCTTCTCCTTGGCAAGAGCAGAACCTACGTTTCCAAATTTCTTCACTTTCAAGCTATGTGTATCTTCATACTCAAAGGAAATCCCCTTGGGCAACAGAGGTCGAGCTTGTTTAATATTTGTTGTTTTCTCATGGATCTTTTCTCGCCTTTTTTTTTTTTTTTTGGTTTGTTTTATTTTATTTCATTTTTTATCTTTTTGTAATTTCAACCACACCTACAAAATGTTTGTATTGATGGGAGACTTTCGTCCTGAATGCTGAATGAATTATTGTTAGGTAAGAAGTTCACTTTCTCATTTCGGTTGACTTCTGACTTGAATTTTCTGTGCCTTACCCTTTTATGGTATTTTCTTTGGGGATGCTTCATTAGTGCGATTTCTCACTTCCTCTCCTTCTTTCGCGTGTCTTCTCTGTTTGTGTTCGTGTGTGTGTGCATGTGCATGTCTTAATGTGTGCGTGGTTTGTGCGTGTTTCACACAAAACTTATAATTCAATTTCAAGAGGTAGGAAATGGGTCTCTTAAGGTTAGCAATTCAAACTGATGCCTTGACAACTCACATTCCATCCGTTTCAAGAACATCTTCTGCAAGAAATGTCATCATTTGTACTCTTCCATAAACACGTATTCTCACAAAACTGCCTTCAAACAAACACCACATTTTGTGTTCCTCATTAGAATCGTATTGTTTGTCCCTATACCCCTTGATTTTTCATATGTTTCTTGACTGTCTTGAGGGAGTGAAATCGTCTGTCTGTTTTCTTTCTGAGAATGATAGATATGACAGAGCCCAAAGCTCTCTGCAAGCCTGTCACATGAGACATGTGGAAGAATTCATTCTTGCTTAAGTCTCAGTAAGAATTTGCAGTGACATGGAGGACAGTGAGATGGTAGTAGTGTCTAATAACCTCGTGCTTGCCTTCAGCAATGAAGGCAAATGGAAGATGACAACAATAACACAAGCAGGGTGGATATTGTCCTGAAGCCTACACAGTAAACTCCACAGAGTAAGAGATCGGAGGTCGCAGAAACTATGGGAGAAGTTTGGAGACATGGCTCATGGGAGATTTGGGTGGTTCATGCATCAGAGGGCAGTGATCTCATGCAAAGGACAAAGGCAAAGGAGAACAGGGCACACTGAAAACCCACAAGGAACCTGTTTCCCAGTGCAATTGGCTGTGACGACAGAGGGTCTGAGTTCTTGACAACACAATTCTTGAGGGCTGGAGTTTTCAGATCAGCAGGCTTGGCAGAAATCGACTCGAAAGAACACCGTGTTTTTCTTGCAGGGGACACCAACAAGCAACCAGGTGCAGACAGCCTGGAGACCATGATCAGAAACAATACCAGGAGATGTAGATGGAGGAGAGTGGTTCCTGGCAGTGCATCCATGAGTGACAGTGTTTATTGGAATGATTAAATGGGTCTATAAGAAACGCTTGGCTCTCAAACCAGTAGCAACATGCAGAGCTACTGTCCAAGACAGGATGGTGAGGCATTTGCTGCCTTACCCTGCCAACATGAAAACCCAACCTTGGAACACTTGGAGGACTGCCTTCCTCAGTCCAAGATGCTTAGCCCAAGGAGAACAAATTCTCCCATAGCGGACAAGAAGAATGCCTTGACAACATGCTCTCTTCTGAACACAGCATTCTGCAGGCCTGCATACTATTGGGTTGTGGAATGTCTCCTTTCACACGCACACCAAATCCTACTAAGTGAAACCTCAGCATATTCACCCCGGGCCCCAAAAACACCAAACGACAGGCATGAGGGCCCTTGCAGTTGACTGGTCTCAAGGACAAGGTCAGCCACAACACAACAGCAGATGGCATGCATCACACACACACACATGCGCGCGCATACACACACACACACACACACACACCCATCATCCCTTAAGGTCCAGCACTTGGTCACTCCCGGATTTCCTCTTCTAAAAACCTTAACCTCAGTATGGAAAAAGAATGAGCATTCAGAATACAAAGAGGAAGACAGAGAATTATATCCAATGCAATGATGGAAGAATCCACTGATGCCAAGGTAAAAGAACAAGAACAGATCACAGCTAGGCAATCAGAGAGAAACTTCTAGATAGATCATGCCCGATGGGGTATAGAATGCAGCAGTCTGGATACTTCCTGTACATCAGAAAACATAGAAGATATTAGAGAGTCTTGAATCACAGAGATAAACTGATAAAGATAAACGAACATTAATATCTCCTGAAGAGAAGTTTGGTAGGAGACTGGATGCAAAGTCCGGGAACATGGCAGAAGTAGTGGATCCAATTAGTGACCTGGAAGAACTAGTCCAGAAAATAAGGAAGCAAATTCTAAAAGAGAAGGAAGAATGATGGGACATGACAATGAGCTTAGGGAATCATCATCTCCAGGAATTGAAGGTTGTGCCTCTTGTAGGAGAAGTAAGAGTGAGTGAAAGAAAGAGGGCTGAACATGGATTTGAGAAATTGGGGCTGGAAATGATCCTCAGCTGGAAGCACAAACAGAGGTCCACAATCAGAGGCACAGAGGATTCCCATCACCTTCCACAGAAGCAGAGCACCAAATGACATAGTGTCATTTCCCCCCTGTAAAATCTAGGCATGGAGGAATTCACTTTAGCAAATAGGTATGGGAGAATACTTTGTCCATAGCCCAGTCACTGAATTCAAGAGGAAATACTCTACCAGCTCTCGAAGAATTCCGGACAGCTCAAGCAACACCAGCCCTGGCCAAAATCTTATCCCCTGCATTTCTGAACAATGACTGAGCAGCGGTTCTTGTCTAGAACCACGAGGTACTCAGAAGTCTATGGTTGGGTCCCAGGAAGTGTCAATCAGTTCAGAAGCAGCATTCATATCAACTCATGATTCCAGTGTCTTGGCAATGACTGTTGTCTCAGGTTCTCTGCTCAGTGTAAAGTATGCTTCTCCCTCGCCAACTCTACTCCAAGATTGTGAACTCTTGGTCTCTATGTCTAATAAGTGCAAGCGCATCATTTGACAAGATAACAAAAACAAAACCAGGCTCAATAATTAACTGGGGGCAGAGGATGATTTATTGAATTTGGACCAAGGTTCCTATGGATAGCAGCTAGGTACAGAGAACCTCCCACCATCCTAAAATACCAGACCTTCGCTCGGAGCTCCAATGTTCATTCTCCTGTTCTTTGTCTTCCTGGATCTCCTCACCAACCTGAAGCATCCGCTGTGTGTCACGCTGTACTGACCCCTTGTTGACACATGTTCATTCTCCTCTGGCTCCATTATAACATGCCCATCTTCTACAACAGGCACTGTTTGCTTATCACATGACATCATTTGGCTGAGGGTCATGAGATGTAGAAGGCAGGCTTGTGCTTCCACATCTCCATGCAGTTCCACAGGGGTAGCTGCTCCACCCAGAGGGAGTGCTCAAGGTTCTTTCACATTCGAATCCTCTTCAATGCGTCGTTTTGGATATAAAAGTTGTCTTCATGAAACGGGCATGGAAGTCTTTCAGATGGCTTCACTTGGGCTACGAGTCTCTTTCAAAATGCTCTCCATTTGCTCCTGTGGACTCCAAATACCTGAGTCCATCCTTGACCTAAGGTTAAGGGTGTAGAGTCTGCCGTGATGCATGGTCATTTTTGAAGATTGGGAGGCCTGTTGGCACCGTTTCTGGAGATGCTCGAGGTACTCGTGCCCTCGCTGTGGAAGACTCCAGACATGTCTTTGGCACGGTTGCGGGTGTTCAGTTTTCTTTCCTTGGGTGGCCCTTCTCTTGTTCAGAAGCTCCGTGATTGTGTTGGAGGGCCTTATCCTTGTGCTGGGCTCAGATTTCCTCCCCTGAGGCTTTGCTTGAGGCCTGATTGTTTCTTGGCCTGTCGTGGTTAAGATGGAATGGTGGATGATTGTCTTCTCGGAATCCAGAAGTCTGGTGCTGATAATCACGACCAAACATTATGGATTGGGCCATGTAGAAGGTGACTCCGACTCCCTTCGAAAACTGCCTTGGTGAGAAACCCAGACAGCTCCAGCAGTTCGGGACGGCCTGAGGTGCTCTTGACCCACCCACGACTACTCTAGCCAATTATAGTGATCAGGCGTGATGTAATAAGGAGTGGTTGCTATGAATTCAAAGCATTGTGACATCACAAATGCTGGCTTCACTGAAGCAGCTGTCCCTCTCCCATGACCTTGGTGTCCTAAGGCTTCAGGTAGAAAGCCCCAGGAAGGACAGAACAAGAGCCCTCTGAGTCTGATCAAGAAATGGGGTTGTCTTGTGGGTTAGAGTCCCACTTCCCCGTTCTGGAAAAAGGGGAAAAAATGATGTTCACTATACCTTCCTTTAGGCCAACATTTTACCAGAGATGGCAAGGTGTCCTATTTCCATTCCAATTTCTAGAGATCTCAAGAAACGGTGTGGCCTCATGGGTATCAACAACTCTCCATGGGGTTGGTAATCCTGTGTGTGAGAGCATCCTTTCTCAGCGTCTTTTGCTTATGGCTCAGTGATGACTAAGGTACGGAAAGTCCCCTTTCGAGGAAAAAGGTGAGGGCATAGATATAATGTGCTGTCTGTTTTCTCATCTCTTAGTTTTTTGAAACACACGGCTAATGTTTTAAGGCTCTGTCTACCTGAATTTCCCTTACACACCTTTGCAAATTCTTAGAGGAGAGGGTCATTCTGCATCAGGGCTAAACCTGAGGAAGTGGCTGGTACCACTCCCGTTGTCATTATTAGTTGTCCTAGTTGCAGTAATGGGTATAATCATATTGACCATGTCTCTTTAGTCAGAAGGATAGGTACGACTAATATCGATGGCTTGCAAGGCCCATTCGAGCAGAGCTTTGCATTGAACCGCACCACCCTTGCAAGGACTAGTGGATAAGGAAGGCTTGGTCCATTTTGGCTAGACAGTATTCCTCGGCCGTCGAAGAGAATGAACGCCCTGGACCTGGCCTTGACATGAATGTCCCATGCCTGGCTGATGTGAAATGAAAAGGCAAGCAGAAAAAGGAAATATCATATGGCTTCCCACAATATGTGCCTCATAAGGAATACCTTGGCACTTTGTCCTCTTCAATAAACACGTATTCTCTTAAAACTCTCTTCACAATCACCAGATTGGGTGCCTCATTAGTGTCGTATTGTTTGTCCCTATACCCCTTGCTTTATCACATGTTTCTTGACTGTCATGAGGGAGTGAAATCATCCGTTTGCTGTCTTTCTGAGAATGATAGATGTGACAAAGCCCAATGCTCTCCACAACACTGCCACATGAGGCAAGTGGAAGAATTCATTCTTTCTTATGTCTCAGTAAGAATTTGTGGTGACATGGAGGACAGTGAGATTGTAGTAGTGTCTAATAACCTCGTACTTGCCTTCAGCCAAGAATGCAAAAGGAAGATGACCACCACAACTGCAAGGGAGTGGAAATGGACAGGAAGCCTACAAATCGAAAAAGAGGAAAGCTAGTCGCAGAGACTAATGGAGAAAGTTGGAGACATGGCTTATAGGAGATTTCGTTGTTTCATGCATCAGATGGCAGATGGCAGTGATCCCTTGCAAAGGACAAAGGCACAGGAGGGCAGGGCACTCTGGAAAACCACAAGGCCCCTGTTTCCCAGTGCCATTGGCTATGATGAGAAGAGGGTCTGAAGGGCACAAGTTCTTGACAACACAAGTCTTGTGTGCTGGAGTTTTCAGATCAGCAGGCTTGGCAGATATAAACTCGAAAGAACATCATGTTTTTCCTGCATAGGTCACCAACAAGCAACCATGTGCAGACAACCTGGAGACCATGATCAGCGACAATACCAGGACACACAGTGGGAAGTTGGTGGGTCCTGGCAGTGCATCCATGAGAGGCAGTGTTTGTGGAGTTGTCTCAATGGGGGCATAAGAAATATTGGGCTTCCACACGAGGAGCATCTAGACTGAGCTACTGGCCAATACAGGATGGTGAGGACGTTAGCTGCCAACTCTGCCCACACGAAATCCCAACCGTGGAACACTTAAGGGACAGCCTTCCTCACTCCAAGTTGTTTAGTCCAAGGAGAACAGACTCTCCCATAGGGGATGAGAAGAATGCCTTGACCACATGATCTCTTCTGAACATAGCATTCTGTAGGCCTGCATTCTGATGAGTTTGTGGAATGATTCCTTTCACAGCCACACCAGATCCCACCAAGGTAAACCTCAGCATATTCAGTCCAGGCCCCAAACACACCAAACAGTAGGCAAGGGGAGCCACTGCAGATGGCTGATATCAAGGACAGCGTCAGCCACAACACAAACATCAGATGGAATGCATCACACACACACACACACACACACACACACACACACACACACACGACAAACTTTAAGGGCCCTTGGTCACTCAATGATCTCTTCTACCTTAATAAACTACCCACAGGATAGAAAACAGAATAAGTGTTTTGAATACAGAGAGGAGACAGAGATCTAGATCTAATACAAGATGGAAGAATCAGTAGATGCTAAGGAAAAAGAACAAGAAAGGATCACGGCTAGGAAATCAGAGTGAAGCTTCTACATATAACACGCCCGATGTGGGTTTGAAAACAGCGGCCTGGATCCTCCTTATACATCAGAAATCATAGAAGATATCAGAGAGTCTCGAACCACAGTGATAAATCTGATAAAATTAAATGAACCTAAAGTGCTCCTGAAGAGAAAATTTGTAGGAGTCTGGATTTAAAGACTGAGAACATGGCAGATGTAGAGGATCCAATTAGTGACCTGGAAGAACAAGCCTAGAAAATAGGGAAGCAAATTCTAAGAGAGAAGGAAGAATGACGGAACATGACAATGAAATAGGGAATCATCATCCAAAAAGAAAGGAAATAGGTGCCTATTGTAGGATAAGTAAGATTGAGAGAATGTAAAGAGGCCTGAACATGGATTTGAGAATCGGGGCTGTCAATGACCTCCATTGGGAGCTGAAACAGAGGTCCAGAATCAGAGGCTCAGAGGACTCCCATCACCTTCCACAGAAGCAGAGCACCAAAAGACATTTTTCCCCTGGAAAATCTAGGCATGGAGGAATTCTCTTTAGGCAAATAGGCATCGGAGAATAGTTTGTCCATAGCCCAGTCACTGACTTCAAGAGGAAAAGCTATACCAGCTCTCAAAGCAGGCCGGATAGCTCAAGCAACACCCGACCAAACCAAATTCCTTATCCCCTGCATTTCTGAACAATGACAGAGCAGCGGTTCTTGTCTAGAACCAGGAGGTATTCAGAAGTCAAAGGTTGGGTCCCTTGTTTTGTCCATCAGTTCAGAGGTGGCCTTCAGATCAACTCATGATTCCAGGGTCTTGGCTATGTCTCTGGTCTCAGGTTCTCTGCTCAGGGGCAAGTAAGCTTCTTCCTCTCCAGTTCCAACCCCTGATTGTGATCTCTCTGTCTATCTGTCCAATACGTGCATGTGCATCATTTGACACGATAACAAAAACAATACCAGGGTACATAATTGATTGGTGCCAGAGGATGTTTTCTTGAATTTGGACCTAGGTTCCTGTGGAGGGTAGCCAGGTACAGAGAACCTCTCACCATCCTAAAATGCCCGACCTTCTCTTTGAGCTCCCTCATTTTTTCTACTGTTCTTTGTCTCCCTGGGTCTCCTCACCAAACTGAAGGATCTGCTGTCTGTCGCGCTGTACTGACTCCTTGATGAAAATTTTGCATCTTCTCGGGGCACTATTAGAACATGCCCATCTTCCGCAAGAGGCACTGTTTGTTTATCTCATGAAACAATTTGGGGGATGATCATGAGAGGGTGAAGGAAGGTTTGTGCTGCCACATTTCCATGCAGTTGCTCAGAGGGTAGCTGCTCCAACCTGAGGGAGTGCACAAGGTTTTTCGACATTAGAATCTTCTTCAATGCATCCTTTTGGACATAGAAGTTGTTATCCTGAAACGGTTAGGAGTCTTTCAGATGGCTTCACTTGGGCTTTGGGTCTATTTCAACATGCTTTCTGTTTGCTCCTGTGGACTCAAAGTACATGAATCCATCCTGGACCTAAGGTTAAGGGTGTAGAGTCTGCCTTTGATGCATGGTCATTTTTGAAGAGTGGGAGGCCTTGTTGGCACCGTTTCTGTAGATGCTCGAAGTACTCATGTCCTCACTGTGGAAGACTCCAGACATGTCTTTGGCACGGTTGCGGGGGTTCATTTTGAGCTCTCCTTGGGTTGCCATTTTCCTGTTCAGAAGCACCGTGATAGGGTGGGAGGCCATGACCCTTGTGCCGGGCTCAGATTTCCTCCTCTGAGGCTTCGCTTGAGGCCTCATTGTTTCTTGTCCTGTCATGTTTAAGATGGAATGGTGGATGCTTGCCTATCTCTGGAGTCCAGAGGACTGGAGCTGACAGTCACTACCAAACACTACGAACTGGGCCATGGAGAATGTGACACCAACTCGCGTCAAAAACTGCCTTGATTTGAGACACAAGCAGCTCCAGCAGTTTGGGACGGCTTGGTGTCCTCTTGTCCCACCCATGACTACTCCAGCCAAGTGTAGTGATCAGGCGTGGGTTCATGAGGAGTGGTTGCTATGACCTCAAAGCTTTGTGACTCAGATGCTGGCTTCACTGAAGCATCTGTCCCTCTCCAATGACCTTGGCGTCCTATGGCTTTAGGTAGGAAGCCCTGGGAAGGACAGATCAAGAGCCCTCTGAGTCTGATGAAATACTCAGGTTGTCTTGGGTGTTAATGTCCCACTTCCCCTTTCTAGACTATGAGGAAAGAAAATGACGTTCAGTATTCCTTCCTTTAAGTCAACATTTTCCCAGATACTAAAGGTGTCCTATTTCCACTAAAATTTCTAGAGAGCTCAAGACACAGGAGACCTCGTGTGTATCAACAGCTCTCCGTGGGTTTTGTCATCCTGTGGGTGAGAGCGTCCTTTCTCAGCGTCTTTTGCCTATGGGTCAGTGATGAGTAAGGTTTGAAAGTCCTTTTTTGAGGAAAAAGGTGAGGGCTTTGATATTCGGTGCTTTCTGTGGCCTCTTCTACTAGTGTTCTGAAATGCACGGCCAGGAATTAGGGCTCTGTCTCCCTGGTTTTCCCTTAATCACCTTTGCAAAGTCTTCGAGAATACTGACCTTTGGCATCACAGCTAACTCTTAAGGGAGAGGCCTGGACTGCACCCGTTGTAATCATTAGTTTACTATACTTGTTGTGGTACCGCATATAGACACGCAGACCAAGTCTCTTTAGTCAGAATGAAAGGGACAGCCTATACCGACGACTTGCAAGGCACATTTGAGCAGCCCTTTGGAGTGAGCCGCAATGCCCTTACAAGGACTAGTGGATAAGGAAGGTTCGGTCCATTTTGGCAACATAGTATTCCTCAGCCGTCGAAGAAAATGAACCCCTGGACCTTGTCTTGACATGAATGTCCCATGCCCTGCTGATAGGAAATGGAAAAGGCAAGTAGACAAATGGAAATGTCATATGGCTTCCCACAATATGTGCCTCGGGAGGAATACCTTGGCCCTTAGTAAAGGAAGGGAAAACTGAAGGGCAAGAAGTCAGAGAATGAATCCCACCAGGAGTGACTCAGGACTCTGAGAACCAAGATGAGGGTTACAGAAATGAGAACTGTTAAAGGGGTGTTCAGGAGTTGTGGCATATATTAGGAGGAGCACTGGGACATACATGCAACTAAAGCATCCGTGAATACTCTGTCAAAAACGGATGATGGATGATAGGCAGGCTTTCTCAACAGAACAGTAACAACAACAACAAAAATTCAGAGGAAAACAATCTGGCCCTTTCAAAACCAAAAGAATTCAGAGGGAGAAAAGGAAACCATCATATTGTTTATTATCTTTCCTTATTGAAATGACATGGGATTGCTTTACTAAAATGTCCTTCTCTGAATTGTGTCTTTATCCTTGTGACTTATAGTCTACCCACGTCTTCCATCTCTGGAATCGATGAGAGGACATGGCAATGCCTTCGCTCAATACCTAGAAGAGTGGCCCAAAAAAATGACTTGGCCCTGGTGTTGGATTACTGATTCAAACGCTTCAGTCACTACTAGAAAGCTGAAATTTTGTAGGTTTCCTGACCTAATTTTGGGAGTTGCTATGTGTCTGATAATGTATCCTCTTATCTCTGGTCTTGGATTTGCTAGCATAAATGTGTGGATGTGTCTCTTAAGTTATTCTTTTTTCCTTTCTACCAGTCTCAGGTTGTTTTACAATTTCAGCTGTTTTCTTGTCTCCCTGTTTTATCCCAGTAATGGCTTCTGCAGTTTGTTCATGATTAAGACACTGAATTGTGAGATCTCCTGATTTTTTTTTCCTATTGGTTTGTTTGTATTTCCTTTATTTCGATAACTATATGTATGATTTTATTTTTTCTGCTAACTTTGGAATTTGGTTCTTCTTCTTGTTCCTTCAGCATCGAGATCTGTTGATTTACTCTTTTTTTTTCTTGGGTTTTTAAATTTTGGAAATGCATGCATTAACCCTATATGGTTTCCCCATAAAATGTTTTGGCATCACCCCATAAGGTTCTTGACATTTTTTTCTTCATGGCTCTTTCTGCTTTTCCTTTGGAATTTCTTTCTTGCATTCTTTGCTAGTTCATGACGTGTTGTGTTTTCCAACTTTTAGTGTCTGGCTGTATGTCCAATTTGAAAGTGGTATCTTACCGTTATCAAACCTTAATGATCATAAGTGCACAGGATAGATTTTGACTTCTCTTCCATTAATTACCCCTGGATTTTGACCCCAGCTCATGAACTGTGATATAGAAACTTTTGTCTGCCTTTGGGAAGAACATATCTTATACTCCTCAGATACGCAATCTTACTCATGAATCCCCAAAGCTCAGGAGGTCTAGAGAGCCAATGTGGACTTTCTAATTCCGTACCACCTTTCCATCCAGATGATCTCTGCTGTGCTTAACGTGGATAACATAGTCCCCAACAATATTGAATTAAAAATCACCATCTCCCTTCCTATCTGTTCATATGATTCCACGTTTAGATACAGTATGTTCTGGTATATATTTTGGCAGTTCTTTCAGGTTTCAGATGTTTTGATGCTCCATCATGACAAAACACCTTCCACTCTCTTTTGTCTCTCAAAGGCATAAAATCACTCTAGATGACTTAGGCACAATCACTTTGGTTCTCTTCTCCTTGGCAAGAGCATAACCAAGTTTCCAAATTTCATCAGTTTCAAGATATGTGTATCTTTATAGTCAAAGGAATTCTCCTATAGGCAACAGAGGTCGAGCTTGTTTAATATTTGTTGTTTTCTGATGGATCTTTTCTCATTTATTTGTGGTTGTTGTTGTTTGTATTATTTAACTTTATTTTATTTTATTTATTTATTTATTTTTTTTGTAATTTCAAACACACCTACAAAATGTTTGTATTGATGGGAGACTTTGTCCTGAATGCTGAATGAATTATTTTAGGTAAGAAGTTCACTTTCTCATTTCGGTTGACTTCTGACTTGAATTCTCTGTGCCTTTCCCTTTTATGGTATTTTCTTAAGGGATGCTTCATTAGTGCGATTTCTCACTTCCTCCCCCTCTTTCGAGTGTCTTCTCTGTGTATGTGTTCGTGTGTGTGTGCATGTGCATGTCTTAATGTGTACGTGGTCTGTTTGTGTTTCACACAAAACTTATAATTAAATTTCAAGAGGTAGGAATTGGTCTCTTAAGGTTAGCAACTCAATTTGACATGCCTTGTCAACTCACATTCTATCCGTTTCAAGAACATCTTCTTCAAGGAATGTCATCATTTGTACTCTTCCATAAACACGTATTCTCACACAACTGCCTTCAAAGAAACACCACATTTCGTGTGCCTCATTAGAATCGTATTGTTTGTCCTATAACCGTTTATTTTTCGTATGTTTCTTGACTGTCTTGAGGGAGTGAAATCATCTGTTTTCTTTCTGAGAATGATAGATATGACAGAGCCCAAAGCTCTCTGCAAGCCTGTCACATGAGACATGTGGAAGAATTCATTCTTGCTTAAGTCTCAGTAAGAATTTGCGGTGACATGGAGAACAGTGAAATGATAGGAGTGTCTAATAACCTCGTGCTTGTCTTCAGCCATGAAGGCAAAAGGAAGATGACAACAATAACGGAAGCGGGGTGGAAATTGACCTGAAGCCTACACAGTAAACTCCACAGAGTAAGAGATCGGAGGTTGCAGAAACTATGGGAGAAGTTTGGAGACATGGCTCATGGGATATTTGGGTGGTTCGTGCATCAGAGGACAGTGATCCCATGCAAAGGACAAAGGCAAAGGAGAATAGGGCACACTGGGAACCCACAAGGAACCTGTTTCCCAATGCATTTGGCTGTGACGAACAGAGGGTCTGCGTTCTTGACAACACAATTCCAGAGGGCTGGAGTTTTCAGATCAGCAGGCTTGGCAGAAATCGACTCGAAAGAACACCATGTTTTCTTTGCAGGGGACACCAACAAGCAACCAGGTTCAGACAGCCTGGAGACCATGATCAGAAACAATACCAGGAGATGTAGTTGGAGGAGAGTGGGTCCTGGCAGTGCATCCGTGAGAGGCAGTGTTTGTGGAAATAATTCAATGGGTGCATAAGAAATGTTCAACTCTCAAAAAAGTAGCAACAGGACCGAGATACTGGCCAAGACAGGATGGTGAGACATTTGCTGCCTACCCTGCCAACACGAAAACCCAACCTTGGAATCTGTGGAGGACTGCCTTCCTCAGTCCAAGATGCTTAGTCCAAGGAGAACAAATTCTCCCATAGAGGACAAGAAGAATGCCTTGACCAAATGCTCTCTTCTGAACACAGCATTCTGCAGGCCTGCATACTATTGGGTTTTAGACTGTCTCTTTTCACATGCACACCAGATGCTACTAAGTGAAACCACAGCATATTCAGCCCGGGCCCCAAGCACACCAAACTCCAGGCAAGGAGGGACCTTGCATTTCTCTGGTCTCAAGGACAGGGTCAGCCAAAACACAACAGCAGATGGCATGTATCACACACACACACAGACACACACACCCATCATCCCTTAAGGGCCAGCACTACGTCACTCCCATATTTCCTCTTCTTAAAGACATTAACCTCAGGATGGATAAAGAATGAGCTTTCAGGATACGGAAAGGAAGACAGAGACTTACATCCAAGGCAAAGATGGAAGAATCAACAGATGCCAAGGTAAAAGAACAAGAAATGATCACAGCTAGGCAATCAGAGAAAAACTTCTACATAGAACACACCCAATGGGGTATAAAAAGCAGCGGACTGGACACTTCCTGCACATCAGAAAATATAGAGATATCAGAGAGTCTCGAACCACAGAGATAAACTGATAAAGATAAACGAACCTAAAGAGCTCCTGAAGAGAAGTTTGGTAGGAGACTGGATGCAAAGTCAGGGAACATGGCAGAAGTAGAGGATCCAGTTAGTGACCTGGAAGAACTAGTCTAGTAAATAAGGAAGCAAATTCTAAAAGAGAAGGAAGAATGACAGGACATGAAAATGAGCTTAGGGAATCATCATCTCCAGGAATTGAAGGTTGTGCCTCTTGTAGGAGAAGTAAGAGTGTGTGAAAGAAAGAGGGCTGAACATGGTTTGTGAAATCGGGGCTGAAAATGACCCTCATCTGGTAGCACAAACAGAGGTCCACAGTCAGAGGCACAGAGGACTCCCATTACCTTCCACAGAAGCAGAACACCAAAAGACATAGTGTCATTTCCCCTCCTAGGCATGGAGGAATTCACTTTAGCAAATAGGTATGGGAGAATAGTTTGTCCATAGTCCAGTCACTGACTTCAAGAGGAAATTCTAAACCAGCACTAGAAGAAAGCCAGATAGCTCAAGCAACACCAAACCAGGCCAAAACGCTTATCCCCTGCATTTCAGAACAATGACTATGCAGCGGTTCTTGTCTAGAACCACGAGGTTCTCAGAATTAAACGGTTGGGTCCCAGGAGTTGTCAATCAATTTAGAGGGAGCCTTCAGATCAACTCATGACTCCAGGGTCTTGGTAATGACTGTGGTCTCAGGTTCTCTGCTCAGGGGAAAGTAAGCTTCTCCCTCGCCAGCTCTACCCCCTGATTGTGAACTCTCGGTCTCTCTGTCTAATAAGTGCAAGCGCATCGTTTGACAAGATAACAAAAACAAAACCAGGCACAATAATAGAGTGGGGGCAGAGGATGATTTATTGAATTTGGACCAAGGTTCCTATGGATGGCAGCTAGGTACAGAGAACCTCCCACCATCCTAAAATACCAGACCTTCTCTCGGAGCTCCAATGTTCATTCTCCTGTTCTTTGTCTTCAAGGATCTCCTCACCAACCTGAAGCATCCGCTGTGTGTCACGCAGTACTGACCCTTGTTGACACATGTTCATTCTCTTCTAGCTCCATTATAACATGCCCATCTTCTACAACAGGAACTGTTTGCTTATCACATGACATCATTTGGCTGAAGGTCATGAGAGGTAGAAGGCAGGCTTGTGCTGCCACATGTCCATGCAATTCCACAGGGGTAGCTGCTCCACCCTGAGGGAGTGCTCAAGGTTCTTCCACATTCGAATCCTCTTCAATGCGTCCTTTTGGACATACAAGTTGTATTCCTGAAACAGGCACGGAAGTCTTTCAGATGGCTTCACTTGGGCTACGGGTCCTTTTCAAAATGCTCTACGTTTGCTCTTGTGGACTCCAAGTACATGAGTCCATCCTGGACCTAAGGTTCTACACCTAAGATGTAGAAACTGCCTTTGATACTTGGTCATTTTTGAAGATTGGGAGGCCTTGTTGGCAGCATTTCTGGAGAGGGTCATCGTAATCATGTCCTCTCTGTAGAAGACTCCAGACATGTCTTTGGCACGGTTGTGGGTGTTCAGTTTTCTTTCCTTGGGTGGGCCTTCTGTTCAGAAGCTCCATGATTGTGTGGGAGGGCCTTATCCTTGTGCCGGGCTCAGATTTCCTCCCCTGAGGATTTGCTTGAGGCCTGATTTTTTCTTGGCCTGTCGTAGTTAAGATAGAATGGTGGATGCTTGTCTTTCTCTGGAGTCCAGAGGTCTGGTGCTGATAATCACGACCAAACACTATGGATTGGGCCATGTGGAAGGTGACTCCGACTCGCTTCGAAAACTGCCTTGGTGAGAAACCCTGAAAGCTCTAGCTGTTCGGGACGGCCCGGGGTGCTCTTGGCCCACACACGACTGCTCTAGCTAAGTGTAGTGATCAGGCTTGATGTAATGAGGAGTGGTTTCTATGATCTCAAAGCATTGTGACATCAAATGCTGGCTTCACTGAAGCAGCTGTCCCTCTCCCATGACCTTGTTGTCCTAAGGCTTTAGGTAGGAAGCCCCTGAAGGACAGAACAAGAGCCCTCTAAGTCTGATCAAGAACTCGGGTTGTCTTGTGGGTTAGTGTCCCACTTCCCCTTTCTGGAAAAAGGGGAAAAAATGATGTTCACTATACCTTCCTTTAGGCCAACATTTTCCCAGAGACAGCAAGATGTCCTATTTCCACTCCAATTTCTAGAGATCTCAAGAAACGGTGAGGCCTCATGGGTATCAACAACTCTCCATGGGGTTGGTATCCTGTGTGTGAGAGCGTCCTTTCTCAGCGTCTTTTGCCTATGGCTCAGTGATGACTACGGTACGGAAAGTCCCTTTTCGAGGAAAAAGGTGAGGACATAGATATATGGTGCTGTCTGTGGTCTCATCTCTTAGTTTTCTGAAACACACGGCTAATGTTTTAAGGCTCTGTCTACCTGAATTTCCCTTACACACCTTTGCAAATTCTTAGAGGAGAGTGTCATTCTGCATTAGGGCTAAACCTAAGGAAGCGGCCCGTACCACACCCATTGTCATTATTAGTTGTCCTTGTTGCGGTATCGGGTATAATCATGTTGACCATGTCTCTTTGTCAGAAGGATAGGTACGGCTAATATCGATGGCTTGCAAGGCCCATTCCAGCAGACCTTTGCAGTGAGCCGCAACGCCCTTGCAAGGACTAGTGGATAAGAAAGGCTTGGTCCATTTTGACTAGACAGTATTCCTCGGCCATTGAAGAGAATAAATGCCCTGGACCTTGCCTTGACATGAATGTCCCATGCCTGGCTAGTGTGAAATGAATAGGCAAGCAGAAAAATGGAAATATTATTTGGCATCCAACAATATGTGCCTCATAAGGAATACTGTGGCGCTTTTTCCTCTTTTCAATAGACACGTATTTTCATAAAACTGCCTTCACACAATCACCACGATTGGGTGCCTCATTAGTGTCCTATTGTTTGTCCCTATACCCCTTGCTTTATCACATGTTTCTTGACTGTCATGAGGGAGTAGAATCCTCTGTTTGTTGTCTTTCTGAGAATGATAGATGTGACGAAGCCCAATGCTCTCCACAACACTGCCACATGAGGCAAGTGGAAGAATTCATTCTTTCTTATGTCTCAGTAAGAATTTGAGGTGACATGGAGTACAGTGAGATGGTAGTAGTGTCTAATAACCTCGTGCTTGTCTTCAGCCAAGAAGGCAACAGGAAGATGACCACAACAACTGCAACGGAGTGGAAATGGACGGGAAGCCTACAAGGTAAACTCGACAAAGAAGAAAGGTAGTCGCAGAGACTAAGGGAGAAGGTTGGAGACATGGCTTATAGGAGTTCGTTGGTTCATGCATCAGATGGCAGTGATACCTTGCAAAGGAAAAAAGCACAGGAGAGCATGGCACGCTGGAAAATCACAAAGCACCTGTTTCCCAGTGCCATTGGCTATGACGAGAAGAGGGTCTGAAGGGCACGAGTTCTTGAAAACACAAGTCTTGTTGCTGGAGTTATCAAATCAGCAGGCTTGGCAGATATAAACTCAAAAGAACTCCGTGCTTTTCCTGCATAGGTCACCAACAAGCAACCATGTGCAGACAACCTGGAGACCATGATCAGCGACAATACCAGGACACGCAGTGGGAATATGGTGGGTTGTGGCAGTGCATCCATGAGAGGCAGTGTTCGTAGAGTTGTCCCAATGAGGGCATAAGAAATATTGGGCTCCCACACAAGGAGCATCAAGACCGAGCTACTGGCCAATACAGAATGGTGAGGACATTAGCTGCCAACTCTGCCCACACGAAATCCCAACCGTGGAACACTTGAGGGACAGCCTTCCTCACTCCAAGTTGTTTAGTCCAAGGAGAACAGACTCTCCCATAGGGGACGAGAAGAATGCCTTGGCCACATGATCTCTTCTGAACACAGCTTTCTGTAGGCCTGTGTTGTCATGAGTTTGTGGAATGATTCCTTTCACAGGCACACCAGAGCCCACCAAGGTAAACCTCAGCATATTTAGCCCAGGCCCCAAACACACCAAACGGCAGGCAAGGAGAGCCACTGCATATGGCTGGTCTCAAGGACAGCGTCAGCCACAACTCAAACATCAGATGGAATGCATGCCACACACACACACACACACACACACACACACACACACACACACACACGATAAACCTTAAGGGCCCGCTGTTAGTCACTCAATGACCTCTTCTTCCAAAATAAATTACCCACAGGATAGAAAACAGAATAAGTATTTTGAATACTGAGAGGAGATAGAGAACTAGATCTAATACAAGATGGAAGAATCAATAGATGCCAAGGAAAAAGAACAAGAAATGATCACAGCTAGGAATCAGAGTGAAGCTTCTACATATAACACGCTCGATGTGGGTTTGAAAACAGCGGCCTGGATCCTCCCTATACATCAGAAATCATAGAAGATATCAGAGAGTCTCGAACCACAGAGATAAATCTGATAAATATAAAAGAACCTAAAGAGTTCCCGAAGAAAAGATTGTAGGAGACTGTATGCATAGACTGGGAACAGGGCAGAAGTAGAGGATCCAATTAGTGACCTGGAAGCACAAGCCTAGAAAATAAGGAAACAAATTCTAAGAGAGAAGGAAGAATGATGGAACATGACAATGAGCTTAGGGAATCAGCATCCAAAAAGAAAGGAAATAGGTGACTTGTGAAGGATAAGTAAGAGTGAGAGAAAGAAAAGAGGGCTGAACATGGATTTGAGAATCGCGGCTGTCAATGACCCTCATCTGGGAGCTGAAGCAGAGGTCCAGAATCAGAGGCACAGAGGACTCCCATCACCTTCCACAGAAGCAGAGCACCAAAAGACATTTTCCCCCTGTAAAATCTAGGCATGGAGGAATTCTCTTTAGGCAAATAGGCATCGGAGAATAGTTTGTCCATAGCCCAGTCACTGACTTCAAGAGGAAAACTATACCAACTCTCAAAACAAGCCGGATAGCTCAAGCAACACCCGACCAAGCCAAAATCCTTATCCCCTGCATTTCTGAAAAATGACAGAGCAGCGGCTCTTGTCTAGAACCAGGAGTATTCAGAAGTCAAATGTAGGGTCCCGTGTTATGTGCATCAGTTCAGAGGCGGCCTTCAGATCAACTCATGATTCCAGGGTCTTGGCTATGACTCTGAATATGACTTTTATGTGACTTTTATATAAAATTTGATGACTATAAAATAAATAAAAAATGAATTAAAAAAATAAAAATATAATTTATTTACCTATAGGAATAGCATTGTTTGGGAAAAGAAGATTATCTTGAAGTATAACTCTATATGAACATTAGAAAATAAAAATGAAAAAGGAATACACTAGACTAAACTAAACTAATTTTTTTAAAAAATTAGAATGCAAAAGTAAAAAATGTGTATGTATCAAAAAGTTCAGGTTAGAAGGTTAATATGGAATTTGATATACTGGACATCTCAGTTTGAAGGTAAATATGTTAAAAAATTATCTATATAATACAAATCAACCAGAATAGTGGGAATGAGTTAAAAATAAAAGTTTTATCTATGATGTAGCAGTGGTTGTTCTCTTGTAGTCGGTTTTTTTTTTTTTTTTTCCTGGTTGGTTTTCTGAGGCAGAGGCCTGTAAGGTGGGTTTCAGTCAATGATGTACCCTGATTTAAATCCTCCCACCCCTGTCAAGAGGATGGGCTCTGAGGAATCCTGTTTTTTCAGGTCTTTATTCTTTGGAGGTTTTTATGTTTTTTAGTTTTTTTTTTTTCTTGCCTTGACTGCTTTTGAAGGTTTTTGGAGATGAAATCAAACTGCACCCTGATCTCTCTCTCAGAGATAATCCTCAGTCTTCTCTACTGTGGGTGCTGCAAAGCCCATATAAATTCGCCCTTGCATGCTGCCAGAGCAAATTTTGAGTCGTAGTCCCAGGGAGCACAGAGTCTTCTGCTTGTACCCAAAGCATTGCAGCAGTGTCTGTCTAGGCAGCTCCTGACCATCAGAGAGGTTCCAATTGCCATCCCACACTGAGATTTTCATGCTGGCCCTGGCTGGGAGTCCCTGGTCTTTCTCTGTCTAAGAGTTCTGGGCTTGCAAGCACTCTCTCAGTGGAGGTTGTGGGTCACGTGTGTCTCAGGCTCTGATAGAAGGGATCGTGTCTGAGAGCATGAGCCTGGGCCTTACCACACCTCTCTCAGGAGAGTGTGTGGGGTGCACGCGTGTCCCATGCTCTGATAGTATGGCACGTGTCTAAACAATGGACTCGGCCTTTGCACACCTTTCTCAGGGGATGGTAAGGGGGAAGATGTCTCAGGCTCTGTTAGCAAGTCTCATTGCTCTGCTGCTTGGTGAGGCTCCAAGCCCCTAACAGGAGCTGAACCCCACATGATCATGGGTGTGCTGTTGGCTCAGGGACCAAAACATCGTTTTTCCAACACACTCTCTTTGGCTCAGCACCAGGGAATCTGTACTGGGTGTGGGGACTTAAGCCCCTGTCCTTAGCTGCCATGATTCACACAATTTGCCTTCAATATCTTTTAAACTTTTTGGATGCTTTCAACCAGAGTCCAAGTTAATGCTTGTCCCCAAACTCAGAACACTCTTGTATTGGGGTATTACTTTCCACTTGGTGGCCTTAGGTGGGTCCCTTGAACTTTTGTTTATTTCAAGAACAGTCCAACGTTCTCACTCCACTTTTCCTGCCCACTGATGACTTCTGCGCTGGCAGAGATCCAGACATATATAATTCTGATCTCAGGCTGTTTTTATGGGTAATCAGAATTCTTTGGTAGGAAATCACTTCACTTTGGAGTACAGGTTGAAATGGCACCTCCTCTTACTTGCCCATCATCTTGTCTCCTTTCACATGACACTTATAATAAAATTTCAAGAGATAGGAATTTGGCATTTTATGGATAGCAAATCAATTTCATGTGCATTGAAAACTCACATTCCATCATTTTCAGCCACAATTCCTGAAAAGAATGTCGCATTTTGTCCTGTTTTATAAACACGTATTCCCACTAACATGCCTACAAAGAAAGACAAAAGTTTAAGTGTCTGGTTAGAGTAGTATTGCTTGTCCATCTTCCCCTGCTTTTTCACATGTTTCTTTACTACCATGACGGGGTGAAATCATACATTATTTGTCTTTCTGAGTCTCAGAGATGTGACATAGCCCAATGCTCTCCACAACATTGCCACATGAGGCAAGTGGCAAGAATTCATTCTTCCTTATGGCTGGGTAAGAGTCTGTGATGCCTTTGGAAGATAGTGAGATGTTAGTAGTCTCTGGGAACTCCAGGCTTGTCATCAGCCATGAACACAACTGGAAGATGACTACATCAACTGTGACTTGGTAGAAATTGACCTGAAGCCTACAGACCAAACTCTACAGCAAAAGAGAAAAGAAGTCAAAGAGACTATGGGAGAAAATTGGAGAAATGGCTTAGGGAGAAGTAGGCAGTGGTGCTTCAGACGACAGTAAGCCAATGCAAAAGACAAAGGCACAGGAGAGATGAGAACACTGGGAACCCACAGGTAGCGTGTTTCCCAATGCCACTTGCTCTAACCAGCAGCTTATCTGAATGGTACAAGTCCTTGCCAACAAAGGGTGTTGAGTCTGGAGTTTACAGATCATCAGTCTTGGCAGATATCGATTTGAGAGAACACTGTGATTCTCCTGGAGAGGACACCAACAAACAACCAGGTGCAAACAGACTGGAAATCATGATCAGATACAGTACCAGCAGACACAGAAGGAAGATGGTGGTTTCTGGCAGTGTATCTGTGAGAGGCACGGCTCGTGGAGATAATTTGATGGGTGCAAAAGTAATTTGGGCTCTAGCACAAACAGCATAAAGACCAAACTACTGGCATAGACAGGACGGTGAGGACATTAGCTGCCTCACGTACAAAAACGCAGTCCAAACCATGGAACACTGTGGAGACTGTCTTCCTAAGTCCATGTTGCTTAGCCAAAGGAGAACAGACTCTCCAGTAAGGGACTTGAAGAAAGCCCTTCTACCATGGTCTCTTTAAAACACAGCATTCTGCAGGCGTTTGTCTGTTGAGTTGGTTGAACGTCTCCTTTCTTAGGCAAACCAGTGCACACCAAACTAAACCACACCATATTCAGCACAGAAACACTAAAATGGCATGCAAGGAGAGACCCTGCAGATGACTGTCTTAATGTCAGGGGACAGCCACAACACAACAACAGAGGGCATGCACTCCACAAACACCCGAGACTTCCTCAATGGGCAGAGCTTGGCCACCCCATGATCTCTTCTTTCTAAAGACATTACCCTAAGGGTAGAAAACAGAATGGGCTTTGTGAATAGAGAGAAGAAGACAGAATCCTGGATCCAATGCAAAGATGGAAGACTCAATTGATGCTGAGGAAAAGAATTAGAAATGATCATAGCCAGACAATCAAAGTTAAACCTTTAAATGTAGAAAGCCCGATGAAGGATTGAAAGCAATATCCAGAATACTCACTGTACATAGAAAAAGACAGAAGACATCAGGAAGTCTCCTACCACAGAGATAAAAGAGATAAAAAAATAAAATCTAGGGTCTCTGATAATAAGATTTGTAGCAGACTAGTTGCAAGGCCAAGAAGCTGGCAGAAGCAAAGGATACAATTAGATATGTGGTAGAAAATTACTGGAAAATAATGGAAGGTAAGTGAAAGAAAGAAGGAAGAATGATGGAACATGACAATAAGCTTATGGAAATCATCAACTCCAAGGGGAAAAAAAAAGAGGTGCCTATTCTTGCACACCTAGGAGTGAAAGAATAAAGAAGGCCAAATATTTCTTTGAGAAATCAGAGCTAAAAATGTCCCTGATCTTGGAGTAGAAACAGAGCTCAATATTAAGAGGCACAGAGTACTCCCATCACCATCAACAGATTCAGAGCAATACAATACAGTGTCATCCCCCCTGAAAAAGATAGCAAGGGAGTTATTCTCGTAATGCAAAAATGTGTGCGAGAGTAGTTTGTCCATAGCCAAGTCACTGACTTCAAGACGACCAGTTATACCAGCTCTCAAAGCAGGTCGGATAGAACAATCAACACCAGCCCAAGCCAAAATGCGTATCCCCTGCATTTCTGAACAATGACCGAGCAGTGATTCTGTATAGAACTCTGAGGTATTAAGAAGACAATGATTGGGTCCTGGGGTGTGTCCATCAGTTCAGGAACGGCCTTCAGCTCAGCTCCTGATACCAGGGTCATGGCCTTGTCTCTGTTCTCAAGTTCCCTGTTCAAGGGCAACTCTGATTCCCCACCACATCTCCATCCCGTGAGTGTGATCTTTCTGTTTTTCTCTCAAGTATGTTCATGAATATTGTTGGAAATAAATAAATTTTAAAAAGTTTACAATGATTTACTAGGGCCAAAGTATTGTTTATTTAATTTGGACCTATGTCCCTATGGAATGCAGGCAGGTACATATCACCTCCCACCATCTTAAAGTGCCAGGCCTTCACTCTGTGCTCCCTTGTCCATTCTCCTGTTCTTTGTCTTCCTGTACCTCCCCACTAACCTGTATCAACCACTGTCTGTCCCAGTATAGTGGCCCTTTGTTGTCACATTGTTCAACATTTCCTGGTTACATTAGAACATGCCCATCTTCTGCAAGAAGCACCGTTTGGTTATTACCTGAAACCGTTTGGGGGATGGTAATGAGAAGGTTAAGGCAGGCTTGTGCTTTCATATCTCAATTCAGTTCTGCAGAGGGTAGCTACCCCACCCTGTGGGCATGCTCAAGGTTCTGCAACATTCGAGTCCTCTTCCAATTGTCTTTTGTAGATACACGTTTTAATCTTGAAACGAGCAAGAGTGTCATTTAGATGGCTTCCCTTGTGCTATATGTCTCCTCCAACATGCTTCATGCTTGCGCCTGTGGACTCCAAGTAAATGAGTCCATCCTGGGACTCAGGTTCTAGGGTGTAGAGTCTGACTTTGGTGCTTGGTCAGTTTTGAAGATTGGGAGGCCCTATGTCATGATTTCTTGAGATGCCAGAGGAACTCATATCCTTGCTGTTGTAGACTCCAGACATAATTTTGGCAGGGTTCCGGGTGTTCCCTATGAGATTTCCTTGGGTGGCACTTTTCCTGGTCAGAAGCGCCCTGATTGGGAGGGAGGACCATAACATATGCAGGACATGGAGTTCATCCCCTGTCTCTTTTTTGAGACCTGAGATGGATTGGGGGATACTTGTCTTTCTCCGGAGTCCAGATGGCTTTTGTAACTGTCATGACAATAGACTACAAAATCGGCCATGGAGAATGCTACACTGACTCGCTTCTCAAACTGACTTGGTGAGAGACCCAGGCGGCTACATTTTTTGGGGGAGCTGTGGATCCTCTTGGACCACTCACGACTACAACATCCAAGTGTAGATCAGGCGTGGTTTGGGGAGGAGGGGTTGCTATGACCTCAAAGCTTTGTGACATCAGAGAAGCTGTCTTAACTGAAGCAGCAGTCCCTCTCTCATAATCTTTGAGTCCTATGGCTTTAGGTAGGAAGCCAGGGAAGGGCTAAAAAGAGCCCTGAGCCTGATCAAGAACTCAGGTTGTCTATGTGTTAATATCCACTTTCCCTTTCTAGAAAAATAGAAACGAAAATGATGTACAGCATACCTTTTTTTTTTTTTTTTTTTTTTTTTTTTTAGGCCAACATTTCTCCAGAGATGGCAAGGTTTTCCTATTTCCACTGTAATTTCTAGAGATCTCAATAACCAGTGAGGCCCTGGGTATCATCAGCTCTCTGTGATGTTTGTCATCCTGTGGGTAACAGAGTCCTTGCTCAGCATCTTTTTCCTATGGGTCAGTAATGACTAAGGGACGGGAACTCATTTTTCAAGGATAAATGTAAGAATATGTATGTATTATGCTGTCTGTGTCCTAATCTCCCCGTGTTAAGAAACACTATTCATAAGGGATTAGGGCTCTATCTACCTGGCTTTACCTTGGACAGCTTTTCAAATGCTTCAAAAAGATTGACATTCTGCATGATAACTAACCCTTAAGGAAGAACCCATGAGAGCACTCCTTGTCATCTTAGTTAACTCTACCTACTGTGGTAATGGGTATAGCCATGTTGACTACTTCTCATTAATCAGAGGAAAATGAACGGCTTATATGGATGGCCTGCAAGACCCAATAGATGAGAACTGTGGATTGAGTTGCATTGCCCTCACAAGGACTATTGGATAAAGAAGGTGCAGTCCACATTGGCAACAGAGTATTTCTCAGCCATCAGAGAGGATGAACCCCTGGTACTTGCATTGACATGAATGTCACAAGATGCCAAATGAAAAAGGCAAGCAGACAAAGGGAAATATAATATGGTTTCTCTCACAAGTGCTCCAGGATGAATACCATGGGCCTTAGTAGAAAGACGGGGAAATGGAAGGGGAAGAAGTCACAGAAGGAGACAAACCAGAAGTGACTCAGTACTCTGAGGCTACAGAAAAGAAAGACATGCAGGAAATGAGGAAACTGGCTAATGGGTGTTGAGGAGTTGTGGAACATCTTAGAGTTTTAGGATGAACTCTAGATCATATATGGAACTAAAGCATCCGTGAATACTTGTCAAAATCGAATGATGGATGATAGGCCTATTTCCTCAACAGAACAAAAAATTAAAATAAAAACAAACTGGCCCTTTCAAAAGCAGGTAAAGATAGACAGAGAAAACAAAAAAATATATTTATATTATCTTTACTTATGAAAATGGCATGGAATTTGTTTCCTATAATGTCCTTATCTGAATTGGGTCTTCATACTTATAAATTACAGTCTACCCGCCTCCTCCATTTGTGGATTTGATGGGAAGAAATGACATTGCCTTCATCAAATGTCTAGAAATGTGACCAGAAAAATGATTTAGATCTCACCTTCTGTGTGTTGGGAGGTTTTGGATTACTGCTTCAAACGCTTTAGCCCCTACTAGAGAGCTAAGGTTTTGTAGGGTTCCTGACTTAAAATGTTTTCCTGATTTGATATGTGTCTTGGAATTTAGCTTTTTCCTCAGTGTTGGAATTTTATCCTTTTTCTCAGTTTGGATGTCCTGGAATAATTGTGTAGATGTGTCATTTCGGTAATTTTTTTTTCCTTTCTATCAGTTGTCATATGATCTCATAATTTCATCTGTTTGCTAGTCGCCCTGTTTAATCCAGGTAATGGCTACTCCCGTTTCTTAAAGTTTTCAATACTGACATTTGAGTTCTCCAGATTTTTTTTCTATTGTTTTGTTTGTATTTCTTTTATTCCAATGATCATATATATTATCTCTCTTTTTCTGTTCACTTTGGATTCCATTTCATCTTTTTCTAGTTCCTTATGCCATCGGTTAGGTTGCTTTTATTCGGTGCTTTGAATTTTTTGAAATAAACACATTTAGCCCTATATTCTTTCCTCAAAGAATGTTTTGGCATCATCTCATAAGTTTCTTTACTTTCCTTTGTTGAAAGTACTTTATGACTTTCCTTTTGATTGTCCTTCTTTGAGCCATTGATAGTTTGGGAGTGTTTGTGTTTTCCACCTATTAGTGTGTGGCTGTTTCCCATTTATAAGTGATTTCTTTCCTTTTTCATATCTTTGTGGTCATAATTATACAAGAAAGGTTATGAATTCTATTCTATTAATTATTACTGGGTTTTTATTTCAGCAAAGGGTCTGACAGACAATGTTAGGTCTGCCCTTGGGAAGAACTTCTCTTATGGTTCTCCGAGACACAATCTTATGCATGTTTCTCCTATGCTCAGGTGGTCGAGAGAGCCCATGATGAAGTCTGTTATTCCTTCCCAACTATTCCTCTGCATGATTTGTCCTGTGCTAAAAGTGGATATCATCGTCTTCAAAATATTGGATTGTGGTCCCCAACTCCCTTCTGTTCTGTTAATATGCTTCCAACATTTAGATACAACCAACTTGGTGGTGTATCTGTTGGCAATTCTTCCTAGTTTCTGAAGTTTTGATGCTCAATCAAGACAAAACACCTTCTGGTAATATTTTGTCTCTTGAAGGCATATAATTTCTCTATCTGCCATAGACACCAATGGATTGGTTCTCTTATCTTTGCCAATTGCACTACCTATGTTTTCCCAAATCCATAACTTCCAAGCTATTGTATCTTTTTAGTCGAAGGATCTCCTATGTCTAACATAAGGTCGAGCTGGTTTTGTTTTGTTTGTTTGTCTGTTTGTTTGTTTTCTTATTGGTCTTTTTGCCTTTTTTTTTCAATTTTCATCCTTCCAACAACGTGTTTATAGGAATAGGAGTATTTAGTCCTGAATACTTCAACTAATTATTGATGGGTACAGACTTAACTTTCTCATTTTCATTGTTTTTTGTCTTGGATTCTCAGTGCCTTTCCCATTTATGGTATTTTCCTTTGGGTTTGCTTACTTCCGTTCGATTTCTCCCATCTTCCACATCTTTTGTGTGTCTTATTTTTGTGTGTATGTGTGTGTGTGTATGTTGTCTGTGTGTTTCACATAACAATTATAATGAAATATCAAGTAGTTAGATTTCTTTCCTTTATGGATAGCAATTCAATTTGATATGCCTTGAAAACTCACATTCCATCACTTTCAGCCACATTTCCTGCAAGGAATGTCCCATTAAGTCCTCTTTTATAAACGCATATTCTCACTAACTTGCCTTCAAAAAAACCACCAAATTTTAAGAGCCTGGTTAGAGTAGTATTGTTTGTCCCCTTTACCCTTGCATATTCACATGTTCCTTGACTAGCATGAGCGAGCAAAATCGTATGTTATTTGTCTCTCTGAGACTGATAGATGTGACATAGCCCTATGCTTTCCACAATTATGCCCCATGAGGCAAGTGGAAAGAATTCATTCTTGCTTATGGCTGGGCAAGAGTCCGTGGTGCTTTTGGAGGACAGTGAGATGTTAGTAGTGTCTGGGAACTCCAGGCTTGTCTTTAAACAGCTACACAACTAAAAGATTACTATATCAAGTGCAACATTGAGGAAAAGGACCTGAAGCCTACAAAGTAAATGCCACAGCAAAATATAAAAGAAGTCGCAGAGACTTTGGGAGAAGACTACAGACGTGATTAGGGGAGACAGAGTATTGGTGCTTCAGAGGGCAGTGAGATAATCCAAGGAAAGAAGGCACAGGAGAGTGCACACTGGGAACCCAAAAGGAGCATGCATTCTTATGCCAGTGGTTTCGACCAGCAGAAAGTCTGAATGGCACGAGTTTTTGCAAGCAAATTGTCTTGAGTCCAGAGTATTTAGATCATTAGAATTGGAAGACATCGACTCTAGAGAACACTGTGTTTATCATGGAGAGTACCTCAGCAAGCAACCATGTGAAGACACCTGGAAAACATGATCAGAAACAATCAGAGGAGACACAGTGGGAAGAGGGTGGGTTCTGGCAGGGTATCCGTGAGAATCAGTGTTTATGGAGATAACTCGATGGGAGTACATGAAATTTTGGGCTCTCGTACCAGCAGCATGAAATGGAGGTACTGGCCAAAGACAGGATGGTGATGACATTAGCTGCCAAAACTGCAAACATGAAGTCCTGACCATGAAAAACAGGGGGTACTGCCGTCCTCAGACCAAGTAGCTTTTTCCCAGAATAGAATCTCCCATAGGGGGCTAGAAGAAAGCCCTACCCACATGATTTCTCCTGACCACAGCATTCTATAGGTCTTCATTCAATTGTTTGGGTTGAAAGTCTCATTTCACTGGCACACCAGAGCCCAGGATGCTAAACCTCACCATATTCATCCATACACCAAACACTCCAACTGACAGGCAAGTAGAGCCTCTTCAGATAACTGGTTTCAAGGATTGGGGACAGCCACAAAACAACAGCAGAGGGCATGCATGCTACACAAATCTGAGACTCCCACAAAGGCCAGACCTTGGGCACTCCATGATCTCGTCATCTTAAAGAATTTAATCTCAGGGTAGAAAACAGAAAGGACTTTTTGAATAAAGAGAAGAAGACAGAGACCTAGATCCAATGCAAAGATGGAAGAATCATTTGACAACAAGGAAAAAGAACAAGAAATGAACCTGTCTAGGCAATCAAAGTGAAACGTCTACGTGGAACACACCCGGATATGCAGCCAGCATACTCACTGTACATCAGAAAAACACAGAAGACATCAGGGAGTCTCAAACCACAGAGATAAAAGTGATTTAAATAATAAAATGAGGAGTCCCTGATGAAAAGTTTGGAAACATACGGGATGCAAAGGCCAGGAAGGTGGCAGAAGCAGAGGATCAAATTGGTAATCCAAAAGACAAATACTGGAAAATACAGAAGCAAATACAGAGAGAGAAAAGGGAATGGTGGAACTTGACTATGAGCTTAGGGAAGTCATCAACTCCTCAGAAAGGAAAGAGGTGCCTAATTTAAGAGAACTAGGAGTGAGAGAGAAAAAGGAGTGCTGAACATGTCTTTGAGAAATCAGCCTGAAAATGTCCCTCTTCTGGGAGCAGAAACAGAGATCCAGATTCAGAGACACAGAAGTGCCCCATCTACGTCAACAGAAGCAGTGCATCACAAGACATAGTGTCATTCCCCCTGCAAAATATAGCAAGGGAGGAATTCTCTTAACCGAAATATGCTCGGGAGAATTGTTTGTCCATAGCCAAGTCATGGTCTTCAAGAAGACAAGATATACCCATTCTTGAATGAGGTTGGATAGTGTGTCCATCAGTACAGAGGCCGCCTTCAGCTCAACTCATGAGCCCAGGATCATGGAATCGACTCTGGTCTCAGGTTCCCTGCTCTGGGGCAAGTCAGCTTTACCCTCTCCAGCTCAATCCCCTATAGTGATCTCCCTGTCTGTCGGTCGTATACATGCATGCCGATATTTTGGCAAAAAAACAAAAACAAATAAACAAACAAAAAACAGCGTACAAGTATTGACTGGGGCCAGAGGATGGTTTATTTAATTTGGATTTAGGTCCCTATAGAATGAAGCCAGGTAAAGAGCAACTCCCACCATCCTGAAATGCCAGACCGTCACTCTGAGCCCCCCTGTTCATTCTGTTATTCTTTGTCCTCCTTTATCTCCTCACCAACCTGTAGCATTTTCTGTCTGTCCCGCTCTAGTGTCCCTTTGTTTTCACATTTTTCATCCTCTCCTGGTTCCATTAGAACATGCCCATTTTCCGAAAGAGGCACTGTTTGTTTATCGCATGAACAATTTGGGGGATGGTCATGAGAGGGTTAAGGCAGGCATGTGCTGCCACATCTCCATTCAATTACCCAGAGGGCAGATGCACCAACCTGTGGGAATGCTCAAGATTCTGCAACATTCAAATTCTCATCCTTGCTTCCTTTTGGAGATACATGTTGTCATCCTGAAACGTGCACGAAAGTCTTTCAAATGATTTCACTTGGGTTATGGTTCTCTTCCAACAAGCTCTGCGCTTGCTCCTGTGGACTCCAAGTACATGAGTCCGAACTGGGCCTCAGGTTCTCGGGTGTAGGGTCTGCCCTTGTGCTTGGTCACTTTTGAAGATTGGGAGACCGTTTTGGCACGGTGTCTGGAGACACTAGGTTTACTCATTTCCTCACTGTTGAAGACTCCAGACATGTCTTTGGCATGGTTTTGGGTGTTCCCTGGGAATTTTACTTGATGGCACTTTTCCTGGTCAGAAGCTCCCTGATTGAGTGGGAGGACCATAGACATGTGTGGTTCGTGGAGTTCCACCCCTGAGTCATTGTTTGACGCCTGAATCTTTCTTGTCCTATCATGGGTAAGATGGAATGGTGGATTCTTGCCTTTCTCCGAGGTCCAGAGGCTGGTGGTGATAGTCATGACCAAAGACTACGAATTCGACCATGGAAAACATGACATCGATTCACTTCACAACTGCCTTCGTGAGAGATCCAGGAAGCTCCTGTGGTTTGGGAGGGCTTGGAATCCTCTAAGCCCACCCATGACCACTCCATCCTAGAGTAGTTATCAGGCGTGGGTTGAAAAGGAGTGGTTGCTTTGAGTTCAAACCTTGGTGACATCACAGAAGTTGGATTCACTGAAACAGCAGTCCCTCTCTCATGACACATGAATACTATGGCTTTAGGTACTAAGACCCGGGAAGGACAGAAAAAGAGCCCTCTTAGATTAGTCAAGAACTTAGGTTGTCTTGTGTGTTAATTTCCCACGTCCCCTTTGTATACAAAGAAATGAGAAATGATGTTAGGTGTAGCATCATTTAGACTAACATTTCTCCATAGATGGCAAAGTTTTGCTATTTCCAATGCAATTTCTAGAGATCTCAAGAAACAGTGAGGCATCTTGGGTATTATCAGCTCTCAGAGGTATGTCATCATGTGGGTGATAGTCCTTTCCCAGCGTCTTTTCCTTATGGGTCAGAAAAGACTGACCCATACAGAAAGTCCCTTCTCTATCATTTTACTGGTCAACATTTCTAGACATTTAAGGAAGACAATGACGTGTCTTCTCATTGATTCCAGAAATGGAGGACTCAGTTAGACTCTAATTTCATGTCATTTTAATAAGTATAGATAATAAAATGTAATTATTTCCTTTTTACTGTAAGTCTTCAACTGCTTTTGAAAGGGCCAGTTTTGTTGTTGTTGTTTGTTTGTTTGTTTTTTAGAATTCTTGATTTATTTTATTGTACATCCAAAACTAATATAACACTGTATATCAATTATATTTAAATAAAAACAACAAAAATAAAATGGGAAGGTATACAAGAATTTTTGGTACACAGTAATTTTTTTTTAATTTAAGTTACCAGTTTATTGTTTACTTTCTTTTTTTTAATTACTTTTCAGTGTGGCAGTATTTATTGTTTTTGCACTACACCAAGTGCTCGATGCATTTCATGCCTTCCCTAATACCCACCAGCTAGTATTCCCAATTACCCATCCCACACCCATTCAAAACCCTCAGATTGGTTTTCACAGTGCATAGTCTCTCATGGTTCACCTTTCCTTTCCAATTTACCCCAATTCCCTTCTCCCTTACATCTCCCCTTGTTCTTCATGTTATTTGTGATGCTCCACAAATAAGTGAAACCATATATAGTTGACTCTCTCTGCTTGATCGTCTCCAGCATAATCTCTTCCTGTCCTGCCCATGGTATTTCAATAGTTGTGTATTCATCCTTTCTGATGGAGGCATAATACTCCACAGTTTATATGGAACACATCTTCCTTATCCATTTGTCCATCTTGTTTCTTTCCACAGTTTGACAACCGTGGCCATTGCTGCTATAAACATTGTGGTACAAATGGGCCTTCTTTTCACTACATCTATGCCATTGGGGTAAATACCAAATAGTGTAATGGCAGGGTAATAGGGATGCTCATTTTTAATTTCTTGAGGAATCTCCACACTGTTTTCCAAACTGGCTGCACCAACTTGTATTGCCACCAACAGTGTAAGAGGGTTCCCCTTTCCCCACATTCTCTCCAACATATGTTGATCCTGTGTTGCTAATTTGGGCCATTATAATTGGTGTAAGGTGGTATCTCAATGTGGTTTTCCTTTGAATCCCCCTGAGGGCTAGTGATGATAAACATTTTTTCATGTGTCTGATTGTCATTTGTAGGTCTTCTTTGGAGAAGTGTCTGTTCGTATATTCTGCCCATGTTTTACATGATTGTCTGCTTTGTATATGTTGAGTTTGAGGAGTTCTTTATAGATCCTGGATATCAACCTTTTATCTGTATTCTCATTTGCAAATAGCTTCTCCCATTCTGTGGGTTGCCTCTTTGTTTTTTTTTTTTAAGATTTTATTTATTTATTTGACAGACAGAGATCACAAGCAGGCAGAGAGGCAGGCAGAGAGAGAGAGGGAAGCAGGCTCCCTGCTGAGCAGAGAGCCCAATGCGGGACTCGATCTCAAGACCCCGAGATAATGACCTGAGTGGAAGGCAGCGGCTTTACCCACTGAGCCACTCAGGCGCCCCGCCTCTTTGTTTGTTGACTGTTTCTTTTGCTGTGCAGAAGCTTTTGATTTTGATGAAGTCCCAAAAGTTCATATTTACTTTTGTTTCCTTTGCCTTTGGAGACATATCTTGAAAGAAGTTGCTGTGGCTGATATCGAAGAGATTACTGCCTATGTTTTCCTCTAGGATCTGATGGATTCCTGTCTCACGTTGAGGTCTTTTATCCATTTTGAGCTTACCTCTGTGTAAGAGAATGGTTTTCATTCTCCTACAAATGGATGTCCAGTTTTCCCAGCACCATTTATTTATTGAAGAGACTGTCTTTTTTCCACTGTAAATTTTTTCCTGTTTTGAAGAAGATTATTTGCCCATAGAGTGAGGGTCCATATATGGGCTATCCTCTTTATTACACTCGTCTATGTGTCCGTTTTTATGCCAGGACAATGCTGTTTTGGTGATCACAACTTTGTAGTAAATCTTGAGATAAGGTACGCAATGCCCCAGTTTTATGTTTGTTTTTCAACATTTCTTTAGAAATTCTGGGTCTCTTCTGATTCTATACAAATTTTAGGATTATTTGCTCCAGCTCCTTGAAAAATACCGGTGGAATTTTGATAGGAATGGCATTAAAACGATAGATTGCTCTAGGCAGTATAGACATTTTGACAATGTTTTTTCTTCCAATGCGAGATCATGGAATGATCTTCCTTTTTTGTGTGTGTCTTCTTCAATTTCTTTAATGGGTGTTCTGTAGTTCCTCAAGTACAGCTCCTTTACCTTTTCAGTTAGGTTTATTCCCAGATATTTTATAGTTCTTGGTGCTATAGTAAATGGAATCGATTCTCTAATTTTCCTTTATGCATTTTTATTGTTAGTGTATAGAAAGCCACTGATTTCCATATATGACTTTGTATCCTGCCATGTAGCTAAATTGTTGTATGAGTTCTAGACATTTGGGGATAGAGTCTTTGGGGTTTTCCATATAAAGAATCATGTCATCTGCGAAGCAAGAAAGTTTGACTTTTTCATTGCCAATTTAAATACCTTTTATTTCTCTTTGTGTGATATCGGAAGATAAAAAGGGGGAAAGAGCCACCAGAGTCGACTAATTGCCCTGTGTCTTGGGACCACCATTAACTTGGACTCATGTTGAAAGCACTCAAAAACAGCAAAGGATCACGAGGTTAAACTGTGACAATTGAGGCGGCTAAGGACAGGGGCTTATGTCCCAGAACAAGTTTAGAAATTTCTGGTGCTGAGCTAAAAAGAGTGTGGCAGATTAACCAGCTCTTTTTCCTGAGCCACCAGTGCACCTGAGGTGTGTTGTGTCCAGTTTCTTTAAGGGGTGGGAGCCACACCATACAGCAAATTGCCGAGCCTTGCCTGAGACACGTGCACCCCTCACCTTCCCCTGCCTGAAGGCCAAGCTTGGTGCTCTTAAACCCTTGACATACTATAAGAGCCTGAGAGGCGCCTGTGACCCACATCCTCCCCTATGAAAGGTGTCACATGCCCCGAGCTCTTAGACCCAGAAAGACCAGGTGCTCCAAGCCCAGGCCAGTGGGAAAGTCTCAGTGTGCAATCACTTCTTGGAACCACTCTCGTGGTCTGGAGCTGCCCACACTGCTGCTGTGGTTTTCAGTACAAGCAAAAGATCCTGCATCCCCTGGGACCGTATCTCAATATAAGCTCTGCCTTTGGCCAAAAGGGATTTTATATGTGCCCTGCAGAACCTACAGAGGAGCAGATAGAGGTTTCTCTCTGTCAGGGAGGTCAGGCTGCAGTTTACTTTCCTCTAAAACTCCAAGAGCCATCAAAAGTAGTCAAGGCGAGAAAGAAAAAGTGAACAAATATAAAAACCTCCAGAAAAAAAAAAGCCTGAAAAAACCGGTTTCTTCAGAGCCCACCCCCATGAGCGTGGAGGGAGGACTTAAATCAGGTAACATCATTGACTGAAAACCCACGTGGCAGGCCTCTCCCTCAGAAATAAAACCAGCAAAGTCAAAAATAAAAGACTACAAGAGTACAACCAGCACTATTTCATAGATACAACTTTACTTTTAATTCATTCCCAATATTCTGGTTTTTTATATAGATTTTTTTAATTAATTTTTTTATTTTCAGCATGACAGTATTCATTATTTTTACACAACACCCAGTGCCCCATGCAATCCATTCCCTCTATAATAGCCACCACTTGGTAGCCGGACCTCCCACACCCCCACCATTGCAAAATCCTCAGATAAATTATCAGAGTCCATAGTCTCTCATGGTTCACCTCCCCTTCCAATATACTACATCTCCCTCCTCCTCTCTATCTCCCCATGTCCTCCATGATATATGTGATGCTCCACAAAGAAGTCAAACCATACGATGATTGACTCTCTCTGCTTGACTTGATTCATTCAGCATAATCTCTTCCAGCCCCGTCTATATTGCTACAAAAGTTGAGTATTTGTACTTTCTGATGGGGGCATAATAGTCCATAGGCTATATGGACCACATCTTCCTTATCCATTCGTCCATGGAAGGGCATCTTGGTTCTTTCCACAGTTGGGTGACCGTGGCCAATGCTGCTATAAACATTGGGGTAGAAATGACCCTTATTTTCACTACATCTGTATCTTTGGGGTAAATACCCAGTATCGCAATTGCAGGATAATAGGGAAGCTCTATTTTTAATTTCTTGAGGAATCTCCATACTGTTCTCCAAAGAGGCTGCATCAACTTGCATTCCCACCAACAGTGGAAGAGGGTTCCCCTTGCTCCACATCCTTTCCAACACATGTTGTTTCCTGTCTTGCTAATTTTGGCCATTCTAACTGGTGTAAGGTGATATCTCAATGTGGTTTTCATTTGAAACTCCCTGATGGCTAGTGATGATGAACATTTTTTCATGTGTTGGATAACCATTTGTATGTCTTCATTGGAGAAGTGTCTGTTCATATCTTATGCCCATTTTTTGATATGATTGTCTGTTTTGTGTCTGTTGAGTTTTAGGAGTTCATTATAGATCCTGGATATCAATCTTTTGTCTGTACTGTCATTTGCAAATACCTTCTCCCATTCCGTGGGTTGCCTCTTTGTTTTCTTGACTGTTTCTTTTGCTGTGCAGAAGCTTTTGATTTTGATGAAGTTGCATGTTCATATTTGCTTCTGTTTCCTTTGCCTTTGGAGACATATATTGAGAAAAGTTGCTGTGGCTGATATCGAAGAGATTACTGCTTATGTTCTCCTGTAATATTTTGATGGATTCCTGTATCACATTGAGGTCTTTAATCCATTTTGAGTTTATCTTTGTGTACGGTGTAAGATAATGGTCCCGTTTGATTCTCCTACATATAGCTGCCCAGTTGTCCCAGCACCATTTATTGAAGAGATAGTCTTTTTTCTATTGTATATTTTTTTCTATCTTGTCAAAGATTAATTGACCATAGAGTTGAGGGTCCATATCCGGGCTCTCTACTCTCTTCCACTTGTCTATGTGTCTGTGTTTATGCCAGTACGATGCTGTCTTGGTGATCACAGCCTTGTAGTAAAGTTTGAAATCAGGTAACGTAATGTCCCCCATTTTATTTTTGTTTTTCAACATTTCCTTAGCGATTCTGGGTCTCTTCTGAGTCCATACAAATTTTAGCATTATTTGCTCCAGCTCTTTGAAGAATATCGGTGGAATTTTTATCAGAGTGGCATTAAAAGTATAGATTGCTCTAGGCAGTATAGACATTTTAGCAATGTTTATTCTTCTGATCCAAGAACATAGAATTCTCTTCCATCTTTTTGTGTCTTCTTCAAATGCTTTCATGAGTGTTCTTTAGTTCCTCGAGTACAGATACTTTACAGATACTTTACCTCTTTCGTTAGTTTTATCCCCAGGTATCTTATGGTTCTTTGTGCTATAGTAAATAGAATCGATTCTCTAATTTCCCTTTCTTTATTTTCATTACTAGTGTATAAGAAAGCCACTGATTTCTGTAGAGTGACTTTGTATTCTGCCACTTTGCTGAATTGTATGAGTTCTAGTAGTTTGGGGGTGGAGTGTTTTGGGTTTTCCATATAAAGATAATGTCATTTGCAAAGAGAGAAGGTTTGACTTCTTCATACCAATTTGGATACCTTTTATTTTTCTTTATTTTCTGATTGATATTGCTAGGACATTTAATACTATATTGAACAAGAGTGGTGAGAGTCGGCATCCTTGTCGTGTTCTTTATCTGAATGGGAAGGCTGCAAGCTTTTTCCCATTGAGGATGATATTCACTGTGGGTCTTTCATAGATATATTTTATGAAGATCAGGAATGTTCCCTCTATTCCTATATTTTGAAGCATTTTAATTTGGAACGGGTGCTGGATTTTGTTCAATGCTTTTTCTGCATCAATTGAGAGGTCCATGTGGTTCTTGTCTCTTCTCATATTAATTTTTTCTATGACATTGATTGATTAGCGAATGTTGAACCATCCTTGTAGCCCAGGGATGAATCTAACCTGGTCAATGTGGATAATCTTTTTAATGTCCTGTTGGATCCTGTTTGCTAGGATCTTGTTGAGAATCTTAGCATCAATATTTATCAGTGATATTGGTCTGAAATTCTTTCTGGTAGGGTCTTTGTCTGGTTTGGGGATCTGGGTAATGCTGGCTTCAAAGAGTCTGGAAGTTTTCCTTCTGCTTCAGTTTAAAAAAAAAACAGCTTCAGGAGAATATGTATTATTTCTTCTTTGAAAATTTGGTAGAATTCCTCAGGGAATCCATCAAGTCCTTGGCTCTTGTTTTTTGGGAGGTTTTTGATCACCACTTCAATCTCGTTACTAGGTATCAGTCTATACATGTTGTCAATTTCTTCCTGGTGCAATTTCAGAGTTTATAGTTTTCCAGGAATGCATCCATTTTATTTGGTTGCTTAGCTTATTGTCATTTAACTGTTGATAATGACTTATGAAGATTGTTTCTACTTCCTTGGTCTTCGTTGTGATCTCTCCCTTTTTATTCATAATTTTATGAATTTGAGCTTTCTCTAAGTTCATTTGGATTAGTGTCACCAATGATTCATCGATCTTATTGATCCTTTCAAAAAACCAGCTTCTAGTTTCATTGAAACATTCTACTGTATCTCTGGTTTCTAACTCATTAATCTCAGCTGTTATCTTGATTATTTCCCTTCTTACGAGTGGAGTTGGTTTTATTTGTTATTGATTCTCCAGTTCTTTAAGGTGTACAGGCAGTGGGTGTGTTCTGGATTTTTCTTTTTTGGAGGGATGCTTGGATGGTTATGTATTTCCACCTTAGAATCGTCTTTGCTGTATTAACATATTTATCATCACAGTGAGATGTCCAGAACATCTATTTATATAATAACCTTCTAATCTGAACTTTTGGTATATACACCTGTGTTCTCTTTTGCATTTTTTCTTTTTCATTTTTTTTTAAATTTGAGTTTAGTTTAGTCCAGTTTGTTTCTTTATAATTTTTATTTTCTAATATTCATATAGAGTTTAACATCATGGCAATCCCCTTTCTCCAATCAATGCTACCCCTATAGGTAAACCAATTTTTAATCACACTATATCTTAGACAAGTTGAGTTTTATTTTAACAAAGATATCAAGATACATCCAGGAAGAATCAACACAATCTTCCTCGCTCACACTGAGAACTTATAACCACACTCACATCATTTTTTCTCTGCCAAAGTTTCCATGTTTTCTCTTTTGTCTAATAATATATAAATCTTATATTTGGGTTCTTTTTGCCGAGTTCCTTTTTTTATTTGCTTATAATTTTATCAGTTTTTTTGTTTGTCTGTTTCTGTTTGTATACTTCACAAATTTTCCTTGTGGCCCATTTGGGTTGAGCCTCCTTTTTTTTATATTTCTATCTCTCTCTATTTTTTCTCTTTTCTTTTTTCTCTTGTTTGGGTCGGGAATCCTACTGCTCAAAAGCATCCCAGGGTGTACTTTCACTACAACATGGTCGATACATCCACCTGCATCCGTTCAGTCATCTCTCACAAAAATGACTTGGAGGAGGAATGCACAACAGAAGAAAAATGGATGGGCCTTCTGCAACTGACCTAATGGCTATCAACATATGCAGTATGTCGGAAAGAGTATTCAGGCTCACAATAGCTAGGTTGCAGAAAGCCATGTATGATCAAACAAAATTGATTAGAGCAGAACTGAAAGCCACCAGGGATGACATTCAAAATGTAAGGGCAGAACTAAAACCACCAGGGATGAGGTTCAAAATGCTCTCAATCAGTTCCAATTTAATCTACATTCTCTAAAAGCTAGGGTAACCACACAATAAGATAGAATTAATGATCTATAGGAAAAACAGACAGAGAAAGTATCAGGAGCAAGTCTGGCACAAATTTCGCAGCTACAAAAACAGAATCCGGGAAATAAATGATGACATGAAATGTACCAATGTCAGAATTATTGGAATTCCTGAAGGGGAGGAGAAAGAAAGAGGTCTAGAAGATATAGTGGAACAACATCTTTATAAAAATTTTCCTAATCTCATGAATAAAACCAGTGTTCCTGTTCTAGAGGCAGAACAGACTCCCCCTAAAATTATAGATTCCAAAAAAAAAAGAAAGGGATCTGATAGTAAAATTGAGAAATCATAAGTATAGATACAATTGCTTTAAAGCTGCTATGACAAAAAGGATTCTTATGTACAGAAGAAAGCCGATCAGAATCATGTCAGACCTGTCCAGAGAGACCTGGCAAGCCAGAAAGGGCAGGCAAGATATTTTCAGGGTAATAAATGAGAATAATATGCAACCAAGAATACTTTATCCAGTAATTCTGACATTCAAAATCGATGGGATTGAGAGGGAGACAAACAATAAAAGACTCAATCTCAAAAAACTGACTGAGGATTGCTGGGGTGTGGGGACTGGAGAGGGTGGTGGGAAAATGGATATTGGGGAGGGTATATGCTAGATTTTGTGCTATGAAATGTATAAACCTGGTGATTCACAGACCTTAACCACTGGGGCTAAAAATATGTTATATGTTTATTAAACAAATTAATTTATTATTATTTTTTAAAGAATGCTTGGATCAACTAGGGGATCAAAGAAGAACTGAAACAATTCATGGAAACCAATGAGAATGTAGACACTTCAGTCCAAAATCTATGGGATACAACAAAGGCGGACTGAAGGGGGAAATACATAGCCATCCAAGATTTCCTCAAAAAAAAAAAAAATCCACAATTTATCAGCTGTCTCTATACGTTAAAGTACTGGAGAATCAACAACAAATAAAACCATCTCCACACATAAGAAGAGAAATAATCAAGTTTAGAGCAGAGATCAATGAGGTAGAAACCGGAGATACAGTAGAATGTATCAATGAAACAAAAGCTGCTTTTTTTTTGAAAGAAGCAATAAGATCAACAAACCATTGGCAACACTAAACAAAAGAAAAGAGAGAAAGCCCAAATTAATAAAATCATAAATGAAAAGTGAGAGATCACAACTAACACCAGGGAAGTAGAAACCATCATTAGAAGTTATTATGAACAGTTATATGGAAGGATGCTTTCCATGGAAACTATAAAGTCCTAAAATTGACTAGGAAGAAATTGACAACATGAATAGACCAATATCGTCTAATAATATTGAAGCAATGATCAAATATCTTCCCAAAAAACAAGAGCCCAGGACTTGATGGATTCACTTGGAAATTCTACCAAACTTTCAGAAAGAAATAACAACTATTCTCCTGAAGCTGTTTCAAAAAATTGAAGTAGAGGAAAAACTTCCCAACCCTTTCTATGAATCCAGCATTACCCTGATCCCCAACCAGACCAAAGATCCTACCTAAAAGGAGAATTTTAGACCAATATCACTGATGAAAATAGATGCTATGATTCTCAACAAGATATTAGCAAACAGGATTCAACAACACATTAAGAAGATTACCATCCCTGAGCAGTTGGGACTCATCTCTGGGCTACAAGGATTGGTTAGCATTCAAAAATCAATCAATGTCATAGAACAAATCAATAAGAAAAGAGAGAAGAACCCCATGGTCCTCTCAATTGATGCAGAAAAAGCATTTGACAAAATCCAGCATCTGTTCCTGATTAAAATTCTTCAAAGTATAGGGATAGAGGGAACATTCCTGAACTTCATCAAATCTATCTATGAAAGACCCACAGCAAATATCATCCTCAATTGGTAAAAGCTTGTAGATTTCCCATTGAGTTCAGGAACAGATGGATGCCCACTCTCACCACTCTTGTTAAACATAGTATAAAGAGTTCTAGCAACAGCAATCCAACAACAAAGAGAAATAGAAAGTATCCAAATTGGCAATAAAGAATTTAAACTCTTTTCCTTCGCAGATGAGATGATACTTTATATGGAAAACCCAAAAGACCCCACCGCCAAACTACTAGAACTCATACAGCAATTCAGCAAACTGGCAGGATACAAAGTCAATGTACATAAATCAGTGGCTTTCTTATACACTAACAATGAACGTACATAAAGGGAATTTAAACAATGTATTCCATTTACTATAGCACCAAGAACCATAAGATAAGTGGGAATAAACCTAACCAAAAAGGTAAAGGATCTGTAGTCAAGGAATTGCATAACACTCATGAAAAAATTGAAGAAAACACAAAAAGAGGAAGACCATTTCATACTCTTGGATCGGAAGAATAAACATAGTGAAAATGTCTATATTGTCTAGAGCAATCTATTCTTTTAATTCCATTCCGATCAAAATTCCACCGGTAGTTTTCAAAGAGTTGGAGCAAATAATCCTAAAATTTGTATGGAATCAGAAGAGGCCCCAAATTGCTGAGGAAATGTTGAAAAACAAAAAGAAACCTTGGGCCCTCACGTTAACTGATTCCCGGTATTACAACAAAGATATGATCACCAAACACATTGGTATTGGCTTAAAAATGGACACATTGACCATTAGAACAGAGAAGAGAACCCAGATATGGACCTTGAAATCTATGGGCAAATAATCTTCCACTGTATAGTGGAAAAAATACAATCTCTTCAATAAATGGTGTTGGGAAAACTGGACAGCTATATATAGAAAAATAAAATTCAATCATTCTCTTTCACCCTATACAAAGGTAACTCAAAATGGATAAAAGACTGAAATGTGAGACAGATATCCATCAGATTCCTAGAGGAGAACATAGGCAGTAACCTCTTCGATATCAGCCACAGCAACTTCATTCTATATATGGCTGCAAAGGCAAAGGAAACAAAGTGAAAATGAACTTTTGGAACTTCATCAAGATCAAAAGCTTATACACAGCAAAGGAAACAGTCAACAACAACAACAAAAATGAGGCAAAACGTGGAATGGGAGAAAATATTTCCAAATGACAGTACAGAAAAATGGTTGATATCCAGGATCTATAATGAACTCCTCAAACTCAACACACAAAGAACAGACAATCATATAAAACAAATAGGCAGAAGATATGGACAGACATTTTTCCAATGAAGACATAAAAATGGCTATCAGACACATGAAAAAATGTTTATCATCACTAGCCATCAGGGAGATTCAAATGAAAACCAATTGAGATATCACCTTACACCAGTTAGAATGGCCAAAAAGCAAGACGGGAACAGCATGTGTTGGAGAGGATGGGGAGAATGGGGAGCCCTTTTACACTGTTGGTGGGAATAAACATTATTGCAGCTACTTTGGAGAATGGTGTAGAGATTCCTCAAGAAGTAGAAAATAGAAATTCCCTATGACTCTGCCATTGCACTACTGGGTTACCAAAGATACAGATGTAGTAAAAAGAAGGGCCATTTGTACCCCAATGTTTATAGCTGCAATGACCATGGTCGCTAAACTGTAGAGAGACCCAAAGTGCCCTTCAAAGGAAGAATGGATAAGAAAGATGTGGTCCATTTACACTAAGGAGTATTAATGCTTTCCTCAGAAAGGATAAATACCCAAGTTTTGTAGTAACATGGACGGGACTGGAAGAGATTATGCTGAATGAAACAAGTGAAGAAGAGAGAATCAATTATCCTATGGTTTCACTTATTTGTGGAGCATCACGAATAACATGGAGAACAAGGGGAGATGGAGAGAAGGGATTTGAGGGAAATTGGAAGGGGAGGTGAACAATGAGAAACTATAGACTCTGTAAAACAATCTGAGGGTTCTGAAGGGTCGTGGGGTGGGAGGATGAGGGAACCAGGTTGTGGGTATTAGAGAGGGCACGGATTGCATGGAGCAAGATAGGGTTTGAATTCTCTTCTATTAATTGCAACTGGAATTTGAATACAGCACACGATATGTAATAGACAATGCTAGGTCTGCCCTATGGAACAACTTCTCCTATGGTCCTCAGAGATACATCTTATGCATGTTTCCCCAAAGCTCAGGTGGTCTAGAGATCCCGTGATGATGTCAGTTATTCCTTCCCACCTTTCAGTCACCATGATCTGTCCTGTGGTTAAAGTGGATATCGTAGTCCCCAAGAATATTGGATTTTGGTCCCCATCTCCCTTCCTTTCTGTTAATATGCCTCCAACATCTAGATACACCCAGGTTCGTGGTATATATGATGTAAATTCTTCCAAGTGTCTTATGTTTGGATGCTCCGTCAAGACTAAACAGCTTCTGATAATTTTTGTCTCTGGAAAGCATAAAATCTCTCTATCTGCCATAAGCACATTCACTTTGGCTCTCTTCTCCTTGAGAATTGCATATCCTATGTCTCCCCCAGTTCTTCCCTTTCAAGCTATTTGCATCTTTAGCCAAAGGAAATCTCCTATGGCCAACATAAGGTCAAGTTTGGTTTATGTTGTTTTCATGTTGACCTTTTTTTTGCATATTTTAAAAATTTTCATCCTTCCAACAATCTTTTTATAGGGATAGGAAAATTTAGTCCTGAATACTTGATCTAATTATTGATAGGTAAGGAGTTAACTTTCTAATTTTGGTTCATTTCTGACTTGTATTCTCTGTGCCTTTCACCTTTATGGTATTTTCTTTGGGATTTGCTTCCTTTATTGTGATTCCTCACTTGCTCTCCATCTTTTGTGTGTCTTATCTGGGGGGGTGTGTGTTTTGTCTGTGTTTGTTTCATATATCACTTAAAATTAAATTTCAAGAGATAATAACTCGGTCAATAATGCATAACAATTCAATTTGATATGCCTTGAAAACTCACATTCCATCACTTTCAGCCAAATTTCGTACAAGTTTTGTCCCATTTAGGCCTTTCTTATAAACACATATTCTCACTAACCGGCCTTCAAGCAAACACACAATTTTGTGTGCCTCGTTAGAGTCATATTGTTTGTACCTTTCCCCCCTGCTTTTTCAAATGTTCCTTGACTACGATGAGAGACTAAACTTGTTATTTGTATTTATGAGACTGAGAGATGTGATGTAGCCAACAAAACTCTACCACATGAAGCTAGTGGCAAGAATTCGTTCTTGATTATAACTGTAAGAATCTGTGGTGCCTATGGAGGACAGATTTGGTAGTATTTTCTGAGAACTCCAGGCTTGTCTTCAGCCATAAACACAAACTGAAGATTACCACATATAATGAAATATTTTGGAAAATGACCTGAAGCATACCAAACTCCACAGTAAAAGAAAAAAGTAATCCCAGAGAATATGTGAGAAGATTTGAGACATGGCTTAGGGGATATGTTGTCGTTGGTACTTCATAGTGCAGTGAGCAAATGGAAAAGGTAAAGCCACAGGAGAGAGGAGTACACATTGGGAACCCACATGATGCATATATCCCAAAGCCATTGCCTTTGACCAGCCGAGGGTCTGAATGGCACAAGTTCTTGCCAACAAAGAATCTTATTGCCCAGAGATTTCAGATCAGTCTGCTTGGCAGACATCAACTCAATAGCACATTGTGTTTCTATTGGACAGGACACCACCAAACTACCAGGTGCAGACAGCCAGAAAACCATGATCAGAGACAATGCCAGAAAACATAGCGGGAAAATGGTGGGTTCTGACAGTGCATCCATGAGAGGCAGGGTTCGTGGAGATGACTCGATGGGGGCATAATAAATTTGGGGTCCTCGCACCAGGAGCATAAAGACTGAGTTAATGGCCAAAGACAGGACGGTGAGGACATTTCCTGCCTAACCTGCAAGCAAGAAGTTCCAACTGTGGAACACTGGGGGGGCAGCCTTCCTCAGTCCAAGTTGCTTAGTCCCAGGGGAACAGACTCTCCCATAGAAGACTAGAAGAAAGCGCTGCCCACATGCTCTCTCATGACCACAACATTCTGCAGGCTTCATTCTGTTGTGTTGGTTGAATGTTTCCTTTCACAGGCACACCAGAGCCCACCAAGCTAATCCTCACCCTATTCAGCCTAGACTTCAAACACTCTGAACATCAGGCAGGAGAGCCTCTGCGTATGACTGGCTTCAAGGACAGGGGACAGCAACAATACAACAGCAGAGGGTAGGCATGAAACACCCACCTGATACTCCCAAAAGGGCCAGCCCTTGGGCACTCCATGATCTCTTCTTTTAAAGATACTACACTCAGGCTAAAAAAGAGAATGGCTTTTCAAATACTGAGAAGAAGACAGAGACCTGTATCTAATGCAAAGATGTAAAAATCAATTGATGACGAGGTAAAAGAACAAGAAATGACCATGTCCAGGCAGTCAAGGGAAACCTTTGCATGTAACATGCCTGCTGGAGGATTGATAGCAGCAGCCAGAATACTCACTATACATCAGAAAAAGCAGAAGTCATCAGGGAGTCTTGAACCACACAAATATAAAGTGATAAAAATAATATAAATAAAATAAAATAAAAAAGAGTCCTGGATGAAAAGATTGATAGCAGATTGAATTGGATGCAAATACTTAAGATATGTAAAGAAATTAAAATACACTTCTTTCCTTTTCTCTGTCTGTCTTCATCTGGTTTTGAAAGGTACATATTGTTTTTCTTTTAATTTATTTGTTATTTGAGGAAGCAAGCCTATCATCCATCATTCGTTTTTGACAGAATATTCATGAATGCTTTCATTCCATATACAACCTTGTGATCATGCTAATATATGCCACAACTCCTCAACACCAGTTCCCTCATTCCTTACATGTCATTATTTTCTGCAACCCTCAGCTTGGTTCTCACAGTCCTGAGTCACTGCTAGTTTGTCTCCTTCTCTGACTTATTCCCCTTCTGGTTTGCCTTCCTTTCTAAGGGCCATGGCATTCCTCCTAGGGCACAGGCAAGAGAATTAATATGATATTTCCATTTGTCTGCTTGCTTTTTTCATTTTGCATCACCCAGTCATGTGGCATTCATGTCAATGCAAGTAGCAGGGTTTCATCGTCCCTGAGGGGAAAAGAATACTGTGTTGTCAACATGGTCCACACCTTCTTTATCAACTAGTCATTGCAAAAGCATTGTGGCTCATTCCATAGTTCTGCTCGAGTGAGCATTGCATGCCATTGATATAGACCATTTCACTTTCTCAGATTAAGATATTTGGTCAAATTGCGTATACCCAATGCCACAGCAGATAGAGTTAACTAATGATGACAAGGTGTGCTGTCCAAGGCTCTTCCTTAAGAACTAGCTCTCATGCAGAATGTCACTCTACTTGAAGCCTTTGTAAATGTGTTTAAATTAAAGCCGACTAGACAGAACCCTAATCCCTTATGACTAGTGTTTCAGAACACTAGGAGATAAGGACAGGCATCACAATACATCCATGCCCTAATATATTTTCTTGAAAACAGACTTTCCGTCTCTTAGTCTTCACTGACTCATAGGGGAAAGACACTGACAAAGGACCCTCTCATGAACAGGATCACAAACCCGACGGAAGGCTATTGATAGCCAATATGCCTAACTGTTTCTTGAGATCTCTAGAAATTAAAGTGGAAATTGTAACATCTGGCCATTTCTGGAGAAATATTGGCCTTAAGGATGGTATACCAAAGGTCATTCTCTTTACTCTTTGTATAGAAAGGGAAAGTGGGACATTAACACAAAGACAACCTGAGTTTTTGATTAGGCTCAGAGGACTGTTTTTTAGTTCTTCCCGGGCTTTCTACCTAAAGCCCTAGGACTCAAAGGTCATGAAACAGGGACTGCTGCTTCAGTGAAGCCAGCTTCTGTGATGTCACAAAGCTTTGAAGACATAGAAAACACTCCTGATAACTACACTTGCCTGGAGTAGTCATGTGTGCGCTAAAAGTATCCGAAGCACTCCCAAACCACTGGAGCTGCCTCAGTGTCTCAGCAAGGCAGTTTGCAAAGCGAGTTGTTGCATGGCCGAATTTGTAGTTTGGTCATGACTATCAGCACCGGCCCTCTAGACTCTGAAGAAATGCAAGGATTCAGCATTCCATCTTACCCATGAAAGACCAAGAAACAATCAGGCTGCGCTCAAAGTGTCAGGGTTAGAACTCTGCACCCTGCACATGGGTATGGTCCTCCCACCCAATCAGGAAACTTCTGTGCAGGAAATGGGCTACTCAAGGAAAGTTTAAATGGAACGCCTGCAACCATGCCAAAGACAGGTCTGAAGTCTTCAACAGTGAGAACTTGAGTACTTCTAGCGTTTCAAGAAATCATGCTAAAACTACCTCCCAACTTCAAAACTGACCAAGCACCAAAGACAGACTCTACATCCTCGGACCTTAGTTCCAAAAAGGACTCATGCACTTGGTGTTACAGGAGCAAACATGGAGGATGTTGGAAGAGAGCCATAGCCCTATGAGAGCCATCTGAAAGACTTTCATGCCTGTTTCAGGATGACAACTTGTATCTCCAAAAGGACACATTGAAGAGATTTTGAATGTCGAATGTCTAAGAAGCTTGAGAATTCCCACAGGGTGGTGCAGTTACCCTCTGGGGAGCTGCATGGTGATGTGGCAGGACAAGCCTGCCTTAACCCTCCAATTACCATCCAACAAATGGTATGAAGAGATTAGCAAACAGTGCCTCTTGCAGAATATAGGGATAATCTAATGTATCCAGGAGAGGAGGAACAATGCATAAACAAGGGGCCATTACACCAGGTCAGACTATGATGCTACAGGTTTGTGTGAAGATACAGGAAGACAAAAACAAAACAAAACAAAACAAAACACACACACACACACACACACACACACACACACACACACACACACTAAGAACAAAAAAGCTCAGAGCCAAGGTCTGGCATTTTAGGATGGTGCTCTGTACCAGGATGCATTCCATAGGGATCTAGGTCCAAATTAAATAAAACCTCCTCTGGCCCCATTGAATCCTTGTACCCTGGTTCTGTTTTTGTTTTTTTCAAATGATGCACATGCCCGTATTTGACAGAGAAACAGATAGATCACAATGAAGTGGTGGAGCTTGAGAGAGAGAATCTGACTTGTCCCTAAGAAGGGAACCTGAGATCAGAGTCGATGCCATGGCCCTGGGATCATGAGATGAGAGAAGGCCATCTCTGAACTGACGGACACACTCTGGACCCAGTCTTTCTCTTCTGAATACCTCCTAGTTCTAGGCAAAAACCACAGCTCTGTCTTTTTCAGCAATTCAGGGGATGCAGATTTTGGCTTGGGCTGGTGTTGCTTGAGTTTTCTGACCTGCCTTGAAGCTGGTGTAGCTTGTTCCCTTGAAGTCAGTGATTGACTATGGACAAACTACTCTCCCACGCATATTTGGGTACATAAAATTCCTCCATTGTAAATTTTGCTTGGGGAATGATACTATGTCTTGTGTTGCTCTGCTTCAGTGGTTGGGAGTTTTCTTTGCCCCTGAATCTGGATCACTGCTTCTGCTCCCAGAAGAGGGACATTTTCTGAGTGATTTATCAAAAAAAAAAAAAAAATGTTCAGCCGTCTTCTTTTCTCTTGCTCCTAGTTCTCATAAAATAGGCACATCTTTCCATTCCTTGGAATCGATGATTTCCCAAAGCTCATTGTCATGTTCAATCATTCTTCCTTCTCTCTTTGGATTTGCTTTCTTATTTTCCAGTATTATTCTTTCAAGTCAATAATTTTATTCTCAGATTCTGTCAGCTTTTTTGACTTTACACCCAATACGCTACCCATCTTTTCATCATGAAGTCTTTATTTTATCTTTTTTATCAGTTTTATCTCTTTGGTTAAAAACTTACTGATGTCTTCTGTCTTTTTTTTTTTTAATGTACAGGGAGTATCCTGGCTATAGAGTTCGATCCTCCATTGGGCATGACACTTGTAGAGGTTTCACTCGTATTGCATGGCCATGATCATTTTTTTGTTCCTTTTCCTTGGCATCAATTGATACTTCCATCTTTGAATAGAATCTAAATCTCTGTCTTCTTCTGTGAACTCAAAATCCAATGCTGTTTTCTAGCCTGAGAGTAATTTATTTACGAAGAAGAAGTGGTGGAGTGCCCAAGGGCTGGCCATTGAAAGAGTCTAAGGTGTGTGTGTGTGTGTGTGGCATGCATGCCCTTTGATGTTGTTTTGTTGCTTTCCCCCTGTATTAGAGGCCAGTTATCTGCAGGGGCTCTAGTTTCCTGCCATTTGATGTGTTTGGGGTCTGGGCTGAATATGCTGAGGTTTAGCTTGGTGGGCTCTGGTGTGCCTGTGAAAGGAGACATTCAACCAACTCAACAGAATGAAGGCTTGCAGGGTGCAATGTCCAAAAGAAAGCATGAGGGCAGGGCTTTCTTCCAGTTCTCTACAGGAGAGTCTGCTTTCCTGGGACTAAGCAACTTGGACTGAGGAAAGCATCCAAAAGTGTTCCGGTGCTTGGGATTTCGTGTTTACAGGTTAGGCAGCTAATATCCTCACCGTCCATTTTCCCACTGTTTCTCCTGGTATTGTCTCTGATTATGGCTTCCAGTCTGTCTGCATATGGTTCCTTGTTGGTGTCGTCTCCAGGAGAAACCCAGTGTTCTCTTGAGTCGATGTCTGCCAAGCCTGCTGATATGAAATCTCCAGGATTCAAGACCCTTTGTTGGCAAGATGCATGCAATGCAGACTCTCTGCTGGTCACAACCAATGACATTCTGAAATATGCTCCTTGTGAGTTCCCAGTATGCTCCACTCTCCTGTGCCTTTGTCCTTTGCATTGGCTCACTGCCCTCTGAAGCACCAACTGCCCATGACTTCTTAAGCCATGTCTCCAATCGTCTCCCCTAGTTTTTGCAACTTATTTTCTCTTTTGCCATGGAGTTTAGTTTGTAGGCTTCAGTTCAGTTTCTACCAAGTTGTAGATGATGTGGTAATCCTTCACTTCTGTTCATGACTGAAGGAAGCATGGAGTTCTCAGACACTACTACCATCTCACTGTTCTCCAAAGGTACCTCGGATTCTTACTGAGGCATTAGAAAGAATGAATTCTTGCCACTTGCCCCATGTGGCAGTGTTATGGAGAGCATTGGGCTATGTCACACCTATCAGTCTCAGAATGACAAATAACATACGATTTTACTCTCTCATATTAGTCAAGAAATATGTGGAAAAGCATAGGAAAAATGAACAAACAAGACAACTCTAAACAGGCACACAAAATATGGTGTTTGTTTGAAGGTAGGTTTCTTAGAATATGTGTTTATAAAAGAGGACTACGTAGGACATTCTTTGTAGGAAATGAGGCTGATAGTGATGGATTCTGAATTTTCAAGGCATGTCAAATTGGATTATTATCCAAAGAAGACCAACTTACTACCTCTGTGAAACACACAGAGACAAATACACACACACACACTCACACACAGATAATATACACAAAAGATGGGGACAAAGAGAGGAATCACAATAAAGGAAGCAAACAACAAATAAAATGAGATACAGGGGAAAGGCACAGAGAATCGAAGTCAGAAATAAACCAAAATGAGAATGTCTACTCCTTACGTATCAATAATTAGTTCAACTATTCAGGACTAAATTCTCCCATCACTACAAACAGATTGTTGAACTGGATGAAAATTAAAAAAAAAAAAAAGAAAAAAAAAAGGCCAAACTGTCCACAAGAAAGCAACAAATAGTAAATGAGCTCGACCTTCTGTTACTCATAGGAGATTTCCAAAGAATATGAAGATACACATATCTTGAAAGTGAAGGAATTGGGAATATATAGGTTATGCAAATGACAAAGAGAAGGAAGCCAAAGAGATTGTGCTTAAGGCATATAGAGCGATTTTATGACATTGAGAGTCAAAAGATTACCGGAAGGTGTTTGTCTTGATGGAGCATCAAGACGTCAGAAACTTGAGAGACTTGCCAATATATACACCACAAACATGGATGTGTCTAAATGTTGGAACCATATTAAGAAAAAGGAAGGGAGACTCGGTCCTCAATCCAATATTGTTGGGAACTATGATATCCTCTTTCAACACAGTACAGATCATCCAGACGCAAAGGTGGTAAGGAGTAACAGACATCATCATGGAGTCTCTAGACCACCTGACCACATGCATAAAATTTTGTCTCTGAGGACCATAAGAGAAGTTCTTCCAAAGGGCAGATCTAACTTTGTGTATCACAGATAGTGTGCTGGAGTCCAAATCAAGTCGTAATTAATGGAAGTATATAAAGTGAAAGAATGGAAGAATAAGAATCTTGTATACTTATGACCATGAAGGTATGAAAACAGAAAGAAATCACTTATGAATATGAAACAAACCCAGACACTAGTAGGTGGAAAACACAACACACTACTAAACTAGCAATGAATCAAAGAAAGAACATCCAAAGGAAGATCAGACAGTGCCATGAAATAAGGAAAGCCAAGAAACTTAACCTATATTGTTTCTCCATAAAATGTTTTCGGGATTCAGGGTAACTATTGAGAGATATGAATTTAGTGCCATTGTATTGCCTGTAAGGTGACTGTTACTGTATATGGTCTCTGTTCCTTTCTGATCTACCACTTGTAGTCTCTCTCTTTGCTTAGAGGACCCCTTTCAATATTTCCTGTAGAGCTGGTTTGGTATTTGCAAATTCTTTCAGTTTTTGTTTGTCCTGGAAGCTTTTAATCTCTCCTTCTATTTTCAATGAGAGCCTAGCTGGATATAGTATTCATGGTTGCATGTTTTTCTCGTTTAGTGCTCTGAAAATATCATGCCAGCTCTTTCTGGCCTGCCAGGTCTCTGTGGATAAGTCAGCTGCCAATCTAATATTTTTACCATTGTATGTTACAGACTTCTTTTCCCGGGCTGCCTTCAGGATTTTCTCTTTGTCACTGAGACTTGTAAATTTTACTATTAGGTGACGGGGTGTGGGCCTGTTCTTATTGATTTTGAGGGGCGTTCTCTGAACCTCCTGAATTTTGATGCTCGTTCCCTTTGCCATATTGGGGAAATTCTCCCCAATAATTCTCTCCAGTATACCTTCTGCTCCCCTCTCTCTTTCTTCTTCTTTTGGAATCCCAATTATTCTAATGTTGTTTCGTCTCATGGTGTCACTTATCTCTCGAATTCTCCCCTCGTGGTCCAGTAGCTGTTTGGCCCTCTTTTGCTCAGCTTCTTTATTCTCTGTCATTTGATCTTCTATATCACTAATTCTTTCTTCTGCATCATTTATCCTAGCAGTGAGAGCCTCCATTTTTGATTGCACCTCATTAATAGCTTTTTTGATTTCAACTTGGTTAGATTTTAGTTCTTTTATTTCTCCAGAAAGGGCTTTTATATCTCTCGAGAGGGTTTCTCTAATATCTTCCATGCCTTTTTCGAGCCTGGCTAGAACCTTGAGAATTGTCATTCTGAACTCTAGATCTGACATATTACCGAAGTCTGTATTGATTAGGTCCCTAGCTTTCGGTACTGCCTCTTGTTCTTTTTTTTTGTGTTGAATTTTTACGTCTTGTCATTTTGTCCAGATAAGAGTAAATGAGGGGCAAATAAAATACTAAAAAGGTGGCAACAACCCCAGGAAAATATGCTTTAACCAAATTAGAAGAAATCCAAAATCGTGAGTGGGGAGAAAGGGGATAAAAAGAGGTTCAAAAAGGAAGAAAGAATAAAAAAAGCAAAAAGAAAAAAAAAGAAAAGAAAAGAATTTTTTAAAAAAGAAAACACCTAAGAAAAATGTAAAAAAGAAAATATATATATATATTAGATAAACTAGTAAAAAATCGTTAAAAACGAAAAAGGTAACAGTTAATAAAAAAAAAATTTACCCGAAGGCGAGGAAAAAAAAAATGAAAAAAAAATTAAATTAACTGCAAGACAAAAAAAATAAAAAAGCACAGGAAAAAAGCCATGAGTTCCGTGCTTGGCTGTCTCCTCCTCTAGAATTCTGCTGCTCTCCTTGGTATTGAAACCGAACTCCTTGGTAGGTGAACTTGGTCTTGGCTGGATTTCTTGTTGATCTTCTGGGGGAGGGGCCTGTTGTAGTGATTCCTAAGTGTCTTTGCCCCAGGCGGAATTACACCGCCCTTACCCGGGGCCGGGGTAGTTACCCTGAATGTGAATGGGCTAAATGCCCCTGTCAAAAGACACAGGGTATCAGAATGGATAAAAAAACAAAACCCATCTATATGTTGCATCCAAGAAACTCATTTTAAGCCCGAAGACTCCTCCAGATTTAAAGTGAGGGGGTGGAAAAGAATTTACCATGCTAATGGACATCAGAAGAAAGCAGGAGTGGCAATCCTTATATCAGTTCAATTAGATTTTAAGCCAAAGACTATAATAAGAGATGAGGAAGGACACTATATCATATTCAAAGGGTCTGTCCAACAAGAAGATTTAACAATTTTAAATATCTATTCCCCCACGTGGGAGCAGCCAAATATATAAACCAATTAATAACAAAATAAAAGAAACACATCAACAATAATACAATAATAGTAGGGGACTTTAATACTCCCCTCACTGAAATGGACAGGTCATCCAAGCAAAAGATCAGCAAGGAAATAAAGGCCTTAAACGACACACTGGACTAGATGGACATCACAGATATATTCAGAATATTTCATCCCAAAGCAACAGAATACACATTCTTCTCTAGTGCACATGGAACATTCTCCAGAATAGATCACATACTCGGACATAAATCAGGACTCAACTGGTATCAAAAGATTGGGATCATTCCCTGCATATTTTCAGACCACAATGCTCTAAAGCTAGAACTCAACCACAAATGGAAGATTGGATAGAACCCAAATACATGGAGACTAAACAGTATCCTTCTAAAGAATGAATGGGTCACCGGGAAATTAAAGAAGAATTGAAAAAAATCATGGAAACAAATGATAATGAAAATACAACGGTTCAAAATCTGTGGGACACATCAAAGGCAGTCCTGAGAGGAAAATATATAGCGGTACAAGCCTTTCTCAAGAACAAGAAAGGTCTCAGGTACACAACCTAACCCTACACCTAAAGGATCTAGAGAAAGAACAAGAAAAAAACCCTAAGCCCAGCAGGAGAAGAGAAATCATAAAGATCAGAGCAGAAATCAATGAAATAGAAACCAAAAAAACAATACAACAAATCAACGAAAGTAGGAGCTGGTTCTTTGAAAGAATAAATAAAATTGATAAACCCCTGGCCCGACTTATCAAAAAGAAAAGAGAAAGGACCCAAATAAATAAAATCATGAATGAAAGAGGAGAGATCACAACTAACACCAAAGAAATACAAACTATTATAAGAACATACTATGAGCAACTCTATGGCAATAAATTTGACAATCTGGAAGAAATGGATGCAGTCCTAGAAACATAAACTACCACAACTGAACCAGGAAGAAATAGAAAGCCTGAACAGACCCATAAACAGTAAGGAGATTGAAACAGTGATTAAAAATCTCCAAACAAACAAAAGCCCAGGGCCAGACGGCTACCCGAGGGAATTCTACCAAACATTTAAAGAAGAACTAATTCCTATTCTCCTGAATCTGTTCCAAAAAATAGAAATGGAAGGAAAACTTCCAAACTCATTTTATGAGGCCAGCATCACCTTGATCCCAAAACCAGACAAGGATCCCACCAAAAAAGAGAGCTATAGACCGATATCCTTGGTGAACACAGATGTAAAAATACTCAACAAAATACTAGCCAATAGGATTCAACAGTACATTAAAAAGATTATTCACCACGACCAAGTGGGATTTATTCCAGGGCTGCAAGGTTGGTTCAACATCCGCAAATCAGTCAATGTGATACAACACATCAATAAAAGAAAGAACAAGAACCATATGATACTCTCAAAAGATGCTGAAAAAGCATTTGACAGAGTACAGCATCCCTTCCTGATCAAAACTCTTCAAAGTGTAGGGATAGAGGGCACATACCTAAATATCATCAAAGCCATCTATGAAAAAACCACCGCAAATATCATTCTCAATAAAGAAAAACTGAAAGCTTTTCCACTAAGGTCAGGAACACGGCAGGGATGTCCATTATCACCACTGCTATTCAACATAGTACTAGAGGTCCTAGCCTCAGCAATCAGACAACAAAAGGAAATTAAAGGCATCCAAATCGGCAAAGAAGAAGTCAAATTATCACTCTTTGCAGATGATATGATACTATATGTGGAAAACCCAAAAGACTCCACTCCAAAACTGCTAGAACTTATACAGGAATTCAGTAAAGTGTCAGGATATAAAATCAATGCACAGAAATCAGTTGCATTTTTCTACACCAACAGCAAGACAAAAGAAAGAGATATTAAAGAGTCCATCCCATTTACAATTGCATCCAAAACCATAAGATACCTAGGAATAAACCTAAACAAAGAGACATAGAATCTATACTCAGACAACTATAAAGTACTCATGAAAGAAATTGAGGAAGACACAAAGAAATGGAAAAATGTTCCATGCTCCTGGATTGGAAGAATAAATATTGTGAAAATGTCTATGCTACCTAAAGCAATCTACACATTTAATGCAATTCCTATCAAAGTACCACCATCTTTTTCAAAGAAATGGAACAAATAATGCTAAAATTTATATGGAACCAGAAAAGACCTCGAATAGCCAAAGGGATATTGAAAAAGAAAGCCAACGTTGGTGGCATCACAATTCCGGACTTCAAGCTCTATTACAAAGCTGTCATCATCAAGACAGCATGGTACTGGCACAAAACAGACACATAGATCAATGGAACAGAATAGAGAGCCCAGAAATTTACACTCAACTCTATGGTCAACTAATCTTCGACAAAGCAGGAAAGAATGTCCAATGGAAAAAAGACAGCCTCTTCAATAAATGGTGCTGGGAAAATTGGACAGCCACATGCAGAAAAATAAAATTGGACCATTTCCTAACACCGCACACAAAAATAGACTCAAAATGGATGAAGGACCTCAATGTGCGAAATGAATCCATCAAAATCCTTGAGGAGAACACTGGCAGCAACCTCTTCGACCTCTGCTGCAGCAACATCTTCCTAGGAATAACGCAAAAGGCAAGGGCAGCAAGGGAAAAAATGAACTATTGGGATTTCATCAAGATCAAAAACTTTTGCACAGCAAAGGAAACAGTTAACAAAATCAAAAGACAACTGACAGAATGGTAGAAGATATTTGCAAATGACATATCAGATAAAGGACTAGTGTCCAGAATCTATAAATAACTTAGCATAATCAACACCCAAAGAACAAATAATCCAATCAAGAAATGGGCAGAGGACATGAACAGACATTCCTGCAAAGAAGACATCCAGATGACGAACAGACACATGAAAAAGTGCTCCATATCACTCGGCACCAGGGAAATACAAATCAAAACCACAATGAGATATCACCTCACACCAGTCAGAATGGCTAAAATCAACAAGTCAGGAAATGACAGATGCTGGCGAGGATGCGGAGGAAGGGGAACCCTCCTACACTGTTGGTGGGAATGCAAGCTGGTGCAGCCACTCTGGAAAACAGCATGGAGGTTCCTCAAAATGTTGAAAATAGAACTGCCCTATGACCCAGCAATAGCACTATAGGGTATTTACCCTAAAGATACAAATGTAGTGATCCAGAGGGGCACATGCACCCGAATGTTTATAGCAGCAATGTCCATATTGCCAAACTATGGCAAGAACCTAGATGTCCATCAACAGATGAATGGAACAAAAAGATGTTGTATATATACACAATGGAATACTATGCAGCCATCAAAAGAAATGAAATCTTGCCATTTGTGACAACATGGATGGAACTAGAGCGTATCATGCTTAACGAAATAAGTCAAGCAGAGAAAGACAACTATCACATGATCTCCCTGATATGAGGAAGTTGTGATGCAACATGGAGGCTTAAGTGGGTAGGAGAAGAATAAATGAAACAAGATGGGATTGGGAGGGAGACAAACCATAAGTGACTCTTAATCTTACAAAACAAACTGAGGGTTGCTGGGGGGAGGGGGTTTGGGAGAAGGGGGGTGGTATTATGGACATTGGGGAGGGTATGTGTTTTGGTGAGTGCTGTGAAGTGTGTAAACCTGGTGATTCACAGACCTGTACCTCTGGGGATAAAAATATATGTTTATAAAAAATAAAAAATTTTAAAAAATGTTTTCGGGATGATGTGAATATATTTTATGGGGAAACAATATAGGTTAAATGCGTGTATTTCCAAAAATTAAAATCAGAAAAATAGCGACCTAACTGGATGCCATAAAGAATAATAATAAGAAGAAGAACCAAATTCCAAAGTTAACAGAAAAAATGAAATGCTACTTTCGACTATAGAAATAAAGAAAACACAAACAAACCAAATGGAAAAAATCAAAAGAACTCAAATGTCACTTTTGAAAACTTTAATAAACTAGGGAAGCCATTACCTGAATAAAACAGGGAGATAAGCACACAGCTGAAAGTATAAATCCACGTGACAGCTGATTGAAAAAAAAAAAAAACCTGAAATACCCCTCTACACAATTATGCCAGCAAATCCAAGAACTGAGAGAAAAGAATTTATTCCATGACACATATCAACTCCCAAGTTTAGGTCAGTAAATCTACAAAATCTGAGCTCTCTAGTAGTAACTAAAGCATTTGAAGCAGTAATCAAACCTCTGCCCCACACAGAAGGCTAGGTCCAAATAATTTTTCTGAGCAACTCTTCTAGACATTTAATGAAGGGAAGGTTGTTTCTTCTATTGATTCCAGAAATGGAGGCAGGGAGATTCTAGTTTACAAGTATAAAGACCCAATTTAGTTAAAGACACTATAGGAAATAAATTATATGCCATTTCAATAAGTAAATATAATAAAATTATAATTATTTCCTTTTCTCTGTCTCTCCTCATATAGTTATGCAAAGGGCAGATTGTTTTTCTTTTAATATTTTTTGTTCTGTTGAAACCAGCCTATCTACTGTCATTCGTTTTTGACTGAGTATTAACAGATGTTTCAGTTCCATATATGACCTAGTGCTCCTTTTAATATATTCCATATTCCTCAACAACCATTAACCAGTTCCTTCATTCCCTAAATGACTATCTTTTCTGTAATCCATAGCTTGGTTCTCAGAACCTGAGTCACCCCTGGTTTGTCTACTTCTCTGACTTCTTCCCCATCAGTTTTCCTTTCTTTACTAAGGGCCATGGTATTCCTCCTGGGGACATACTTGGGAAGCCATATGATATAATATTTTCCTTATTTTTTTTTTTTTTTGCTTCCCTTTTTCATTTCACATGACCCAGTTCTGTGTCATTCATGTAAAGGCAAGACCAGGTTTTCATCCTCCCTGATGGCTGAAAAATAATCTGTTGTCAATATGGACCACACTTTCTTTATCCAAGAATCTTTGCAAGGACATTGTGGTTAAATCCACAGCTCGGCTGGAGTGGGGATTGCAGGGCATCAATATAGGCCTTCCTTTTCCGATGATTAAAGGGACTTTGTCAACATGGCTATTCCCTTTACCACAGCAAGGAGAGATAACTAACGATGACAAAAAGTGCTCTCCAGGGCTCTAAAATAAGAGTTAGCTCTGATGTAGAATATCACTCTTCTTGAAGCTTTGAAAATGTGTTTAAGGTAAAGACATGTAGATATAGTCATAATCCCTTATGACTAGTGTTTGAGAACACTAGGAGATGAGGAAACAGAAAGCAAAATACATCTATGCCCTAACACTTTTCCTTGGAAATGGACTTTCCATCCCTTAGTTATCACAGACCCATAGGAAAAAGATGCTGAGAAAGGACTCTCACCCACAGGATGACAAACCCCACAGAGAGCTGTTGATACAAAAAATGCCTCCCTGTTTATTGAGATCTCAAGAAATTGCAGTGGAAATAATTAAATCTAACCATCTCTTGAGAAATTCTGGCCCTAAAGAATAGTATACTGAATGTTATTTCCTTTTCTCTTTGTCTAGAAAGGGGAAGTGGGACATTGAAACCCAAGACTACCTGAGTTTTTGATCAGCTTTAGAGGGCTCTATTTCTCTTTCCCAGGACTTTCTACCTAAAGCCATAAGACTCAAAGTTCATCAGAGAGGGACTGTGCTCCAGTGAAGCCATTTTCTGTGATGTCACAAAGGTCATAGCAAGCACTTATCATCAGCCACGCCGGAGCAGTATACTTGGCTGGATTAGTCATGGGAGGGCCAAGAGGATCCCAAGCCTCCCAAACCGCTGAAGGCACCTGGGTCTCTCACCAAGGCTGTTTGTGAAGCGAGTTGGTGTCACCTTCTCCATGTCCGAATTGGTAGTCTTTGGGGGTGACTGTCAGCACCAGCCCTATGGACACCGGATAAAGACAAGAATCCACCATTCTACCTTAGCCGCCAAAGGTCAAGAAGCAATCAGGTCTCAAACAAAGCCTTAGTGAAGTAATTCCACACCCTGTATATGTATGTATATGGGTATGGTCCTCCCACCCAACAGGGCACTTCTGACCAGGAAAAGGGCCACCCATGGAAAGCTTAAAGTGAACACCCACAACCATGCCAAAGACATGTCTGGAGTCTTCAACAGCAAGGACACGATTACCTCCTGTTTCTATGGAAATTGTGCCAAAACAGCCGCCCAATCTTCAAAACTGACCAAGCACCAAAGGTATACTCTATACCCTAGACCCTTAGGTCCAGGAAGGACTCATATACTTTATGTCCACAGGAGCAAGCACGGGGCATGTTGGGAGAGACCCATAGCCCAAGTGAAGCTATATGAAAGACGTTCATGCCCGTATCATTATGACTACTTGTATATCCAAAAGGCCGCATTTGAGAGGATTTGAATGTTGAAGAACCTTGAGCATTCCCACAGACTTGTGCAGCTACACTCTGGGGAACTGAATGGAGATGTGGCAGCACAAGCCTGCCCTAAAACTCTCATGACCATCCTCCAAGTGGTTTCATGTGATAAGCAAATAGAGCTTCTTGCCTATAATGGGCATATTCTCATGGAGCCAGGAAAGGATGAATAATGTGTCAATAAGGGCAACTACCGGGGGACAGACAATGGATGCTACAGGTTGCTGAGGAGATCCAGGAAGACAAAGAGCAGGAGAATGAACAAGGGAGCTCCGAGCAAAGGTTTGGCATTTTAGTATGGGAGGAGTTGCTCTGTACCTGGCTGCATTCCATAGGAAATGGGTCCAAATTAAATAAAACGTCCTCTGGCCCAAGTCAATCCTTGAACACTGGATTTTGTTTTCTTTTTGTTTTCGTTTTTTTGTCAAATGATGCACATGCACGTATTTGACAGAGAGACAGAGAGATCACAATGAGGGGGTGGAGCTGGAGAGGGAGAAGCTGACTTGCCCCTGATATGTGAACCTGAGACCAAAGTTGATGCCATGGCCCTTGATCATGACTTCAGCTTAAGCCTGCTTCTGAACTGATGGAAACACCCTGGCAGCCAATCTTTGCTTCTTTATACCTCCTAGTTCTAGACAAGTACCGCTGCTTTGTCATTGTTCAGAAATTTAGGCGATTCGGATTTTGGCTTGGCCAGGTGTTGCTTGAGATATCTGACCTGCTTCAAGAGATGATCTAGTTTGCCCTCTTGAAGTCAGTGCCTTGGCTATGGACAAACTATTCTCCCACGCATATTTGGGTAAAGAGAATTCCTCCATTGCTATCTTTTTCAGGGGGAATGACAGTATGTCTTGTGGCGCTCTTCGTCTGTGGATGGTGATGGGAATCCTCTGTGCATCTGAATTTGGATCTCTGTTTCTGCTACCAGATGAGGGACATTTTCCGCACAGATTTCTCAAAGACAAGTTGAGCCCTCTTTCTTTCTCTCACTCCTATTCTTCTTCAACAGGCACCTCTTTAATGGAGTAAGATGACCTCCTTAAGCTAATTGTCATGTTCCACCATCCTTTCTTGTCTCTTCAGATTTGCTTCCATATTTTCCAGTTTTTTATTCCAGGTCACTATTTCGATGCTCTGCTTCTGCCAGCTTCCTGGACTTTGCACCCAGTCTGCTACAAATCATTTCAGCAGTGACACTTTAATTTTTTTAATCACGTTTAGCTCTGTGGTTCGAGACTCCTTGATGTCTTCTGTGTTTTTCTGATGTACAATGAGTCTCCTGGCTGCTGATTTCAATCTTCCAATGGGCGTGTTACATGTCGAAGTTTAACTTCAATTGCCTGCACATGATCATTTCTTGTTCTTTTTCCTCGACATCAAATGTTTCTTCTATCTTTGCATTGGATCTAGGTCTCTGTCTTCTTTTCATTAGTTGAAAAGCCTATTTTGTTTTCTATCCTGGGTGTAATTTTTTTAGGATAATGAGATCATGGCATACCCAGGGGCTGCCCCTTGAGGGAGTCTCCCATATGTGTGGCATGCATGCCCCATTGTGTGTGTTGTGGCTGTCCCTGGTCCTTGGAGCCAGTCATCTGCAGAGGCTCTCCTTGCCTGCCATTTGGAGTGTTTGGGGTCTGGGCTGAATATGATGAGGCCTAGCTTGTTGTGCTCTGGTGTGCTTGTGAATGGAGATGTTCAGCCAACTCAATGGAATAAACGCCCGTTGAATGCTGTGGTCAGGGGAGAGCATATAGTTAGCGCTTTTTTCTCATCCCCCGTGGTAGAGTCTGTTCTCCTGGGTCTAAGCAACTGGAACTGCAGAAAGGAGCTCCCTAAGTGTTCCATGGTTGGGATTTTGTGTTTGCAGATTAGGCCGCTAATGACCTCACTGACCTGTCTTTGGCCAGTAGCTCAGTCTTTATGTTACTGGGGCAAGAGCCCAAAATTTCTTCTGTCCCCATCTAGTCATCTCCATGAACACTGGCTTTCACGGATGCATTGCCAAAACCAACCATCTTCTACTGTGTCTCCTGGTATTGTCTCTGATTATGGTTTCCATGCTGTCTGAATCTGTTTGCTTGTTGGTGACATCTCCAGGAGAAACACAGTGTTCTCTCTAGTCGATGTCTTCCAAGAGCGCTGATCTGAAAATTCTGGACTCAAGACATTTTGTTGGCAGGAACTCGTGACATTCAGACCCTTTGCTGGTCGCAGCCACTGGCATTGGTAAACATGATTATGTGAGTTCCCAGTGTGTTCCTCACTCCTGTGCCTTTGCCCTTTGCATTGTCTCACTGCCCTCTGAATCACTCCCCATGTCTCCCAAAACCATGTTTCCAGGCTTCTTCCAAAGTTTCTTTGAATTCTTTTCTCTTTTGCTGTTTTGTTTGCTTTGTACGCGTCAGGATCATTTCTGCCATATTTCACCTAATGTGGTAATACTCCAGTTGTGTTCCAGGATGAAGACAAGCCTGGAGTTCTCAGATACTATTACCATCTTACTGTCCTCCAAAAGCACCGCAGACTCTTACCAAGCCAAAGAAAGAATGAATTCTTGCCACTTGCCCATGTGGCAGTGTTGTGGAGAGCATTGGACTACATCACATCTATCAGTCTCAGAAAGACAAATAATATACAATTTTATTCTCTAATGGTAGTCAAGGAACATGGTAAAAATCAAGTGAAAAGGGGACAAAAAACATGACTCTAACTGAAGGCAGATTAGTGAGAATATGTGTTTATAGAAGAAGACTACCTGGGAAATTCTTTGCAGGAAGTGTGGCTGATAGTGATCGAATGTGAGCTTTCAAGGCATATCAAATTGAATTGCTATCCTTAAAAGACCGAATTCCTATCTCCTGAAATTTTGTTATTAGTGTTATGTGATACACAGACAACACACACACACACACGCACACACACACACACACACACACACACACAAACACACAACAATAAGACACAGAAAATATGGGGTGGAAGTGAGGAATTGCTCTAAAGGAATCAAACTCCAAAAAAATACCATAAAGGAGAAAAGAACAGTGAATCCACGTTGGAGAAAAACAAAAATGAGAACATTAACTACTTACCTATCAATAATTACTTAAAGTATTCAGGACTAAATTCTCATTTCCCTATAAACAGATTTTTGGAAAGATGAATATTTAAAAGTAAAAAAAAAAAAAAAGGCAAAAAATGTCCACAAGAAAAGAGCAAAAACTAAACAGGCTTGTCTTTCTGTTGCCCATAGGAGATTTCTTTCCACTAAAGATACACATAGCTTGGAAGAGACCTATAGCACAAGTGAAGCCATCAGAAAGACAATAATTCCCATTTCAAGATGAAAACGTGTATCTCCAAAAGGATGTATTGAAGAGGATTCAAATGTTGAAGAATCTTGAGCATTCCCACCAGGTTTTGCAGCTACGTCTGGGAAACTGAATGGAGAAATGGCAGCAGAAGACTGCATTAAACCTCTCATTACTATCCCCAAATGTCTTCAGATGATAAGCAAACAGTAACTCTTAAGGAAGATGGGCATGTTCTCATGGAGCCCCAAGAGGATGAACAATGTGACAACAAAAGGCCATTACATTGGGACAGACAGTCCCACTGTATGCTACAGTCCCACCGTATGCTACAGGTTGGAGGGGAGATCCAAGAAGACAAATAATAGGAGAATGAACAAGGGAACTCAGACCTAAGGTCTAGCATTTTAGCATGGTGGGAAGTACTCTATACCAGGCTGCATTCCATGGGGACCTAGTTCTAAATTAAATAAACCATCCTCTGGCCTCAGTCAATCCTTGTAAAATGTTTTTGTTTTTGCATTTGTTTTTTTATCAAATAATGCACATGCACGTATTTGACAGAGAAACAGAGAGATTACCGTCAGGTAGTGGCACTGGAGAGGGGGGATCAGACTTGTCTCTTAGCATACTCTGAGACCAGAATCGAGGCCATGACCCTTGGATCATTAGATGAGTAAAGCCCGCCTCTGAACTGATGGACACACAGTGGCCCAAACTTTTGTCTTTTTAATACCTCACAGTTCTAGACAAGAACCACTTCTCTGTATTGTTCAGAAAATGCTTGGTCAGGTGTTGCTTGCTGTATATGACCTGCTTCTAGACCTGCTATAACTTGTTTTGAAGTAAGTGACTTGGCTATGTACACACTACTTCCCCACGCATAATTGGGTAAAGAGTATTTCACCATTGCTAGCTTGGCAGGGGGAATGACACTATGTCTCTTGTTGCGCTACTTCTGTTGATGCTTATGGGTCACCTCTCTGACTCTTATTATGGATCTCGGTTTCTGCTCCCTGATGAGGGACAATTTCAGTTCTGATTTCTCAAAGAAATATTTGGCCCTCTTTCTTCTCTCGCTCCTAGGTCTCCTACAATAAACACCTTTTTCCATTCCTTGGAGCTGATGATTTCCCTAATCTCATTGTCATGTTCCATCATTCTTCACTTTTTCATTGGCTTTGCTTCCTTATTTTCCAGTGTTTGTCATCCAGGACACTAATTTGATCCTCTGCTTCTTCCAGGTTCTTGAGATTTGCTTGCAGTCTGTTACCAAACCTTTCATCAGAGACTCTTTATTTTTTATTAATTTATATTATTTTATTTTTATCACTTTTATATCTGTGGTTCAATACTCCCTAATGACTTCTGTGTTTTTATGATGTACAGTGAGTATCCTGGCTGCTGCTTTCCATCTTTTTGCGGTCGTGTTAGATGTACAGGTTCCACTTCGATTGCCTGGTCATGATAATTTTTCTTTGCCTTCTGCATCAGTTGATTCTTCCATTTGGCATTGGATCTAGATATCCCTCTTCTTCTCTGTATTCAAAAATCCCATTCTTTTTTCTATTTTTTTTAAATTTTCAGCATAACAGTATTCATTATTTTTGCACCACACCCAGTGCTGCATGTAATACATGGCCTCTATAATATCCACCACCTGGTTCCCCCAACCTCACACCCCATGCCACTTCAAACCCCAAAGATTGTTTTTCAGAGTTCATAGTGTCTCATGGTTCACTTCCCCTTATTTCTCTCAACTCCCTTCTACTCTCTAACTCCTCAAGTCATCCATGTTATGTGTTGTGCTCCAGAAGTAAGTAAAACCATATGATACTTGACTCTCTCTGCTTGAGTTACTTCACTAGAATAATCTCTTCCAGTCCAGTCCATGTTGCTATAGGAGTTGGGTATTAATTCTTTCTGATTGAGGCATAATACTCCATACTATATATGATCCATATATTCCTTATCTATTCATCCCTTGAAGGTATCTTGGTTCTTTCCACAGTTTGGCGTCCGTGGAAATTGCTGCTATAATCTTTGGGTTACAGATGACCCTTCTTTTCACTGCAGAGTCACAGGGAAGCTCCATTTTTTATTTCTTGAGAAATATCAATACCGTTCTCCAAAGAGGCTGCACCAATTTGCATTCCCATCAACAGTGTAAGAGGGTTCCCCTTTCTCCACATCCCCTCCAACACACGTTTCTGATATTGCTAATTTTGGTCATTCAACTGGTGTAAGGTGATATCTCGATGTGCTTTTCATTTGAATCTCCCTGATGACTGGTGATGATGAACATTTTTTCATGTGTCTGACAGCTTTCTGTATGTCTCCATTGGAGAAATGTCTGTTCATATCATTTGCCCATTTTTTGATATGATTGTCTGTTTTGTGCCAGTTGAGGTTGAGGAGTTGTTCATAGATCGTGGATATCAAACTTTTGTCTGTACTGTCAATTCCAAATATCTTCTCCCACTTCGTGGGTTGCCTCTTTGTTTTCACTACATCTGTATCTTTGGGGTAAATACCCAGGAGTGCAATGGCAGAGTCATAGGGAAGTTCCATTTTTAATTTCTTGAGGAAACTCCACACTGTTATCCAAAGAGGCTGCACCCCCTTGCATTCCCACCAACAGTGGAAGAGGGTTCCCCTTTTTCCACATACCTTTCAACACATGTTGTTTCCTGTCTTGCTTATTTTGGCCATTCTAACTGGTGTAAGTTGATATCTCAATGTATATCTTGAAAGAAGTTGCTGGGGCTCATATCAGAGAGATTACTGCCTATATTCTCCTCTAGGATGCTGATGGATTTCTGTCTCACATTGAGGACTTTTATCCATTTTGAGTTTATCTTTGTGTATGGTGTAAGAGAATGGTGGAGTTTCATTCTCCTACATATGATGTAGCTTTCCAGTGTTCCATCACCATTTATTGAAGAGACTGTATTTTTACCACTGTATATTTTTTCCTGTTTGTCGAAGATTATTTGCCCATAGAGTTGAGGGTCCATATTTGGGCTATCTATTCTATTACACTGGTATATGTGTCTATTTTTTATGTCAGGACCATTCTGTCTTGGTGATCACAGCTTTGTAGTAAAGCTTGAAATCAAGTAATGTGATGCCCCCAGTTTTATTTTTGTTTTTCAACATTTCCTTAGCGATTCAGGGTCTCTTCTGATTCCATTCAAAATTTAGGATTATTTGTTGCATATCTTTGAATAATACCAGAGGAATTTTGATTGGAATGGCATTAAAAGAATACATTGCTCTAGGCAGTATAGACAATTTCACACTGTTTTTTCTTTTGATGCAAGAGCATGGAATGGTCTTCCATCTTTTTGTGTCTTCTTCAATTATTTTCATGAGTGTTCTGTAATTCCTCGAGTACAATTCCTTTACCTCTTTGGTTAGTTTTATTCCCAGGTACCTTATGGTTCTTAGTGCTATACTTAATTGAATTGATACTTTAATTTCTTTTTCTGTATTTTCATTGTTAGTGTTCAAGAAAACCACTGATTTCTTCACATTGACTTTGTATCCTGCCAAGTTGATGAATTGTTGTATGAGTTCTAGTGATTTGGGGGTGGAATTTCTTGGGTTTCCCATATAAAGCATCATGTTATCTGCAAAGAGAAAGAGTTTGAATTCTTCATTTCCAATTTGGATACCTTTTATTTCTCTTTGTTGTCTGACTCCTGTTGCTAGGACTTTTAATTCTATGGTGAACAAACATCTTAGAAACCATGAAAAAGAATGAGGGAAATAAATGATGCCATGAAACGTTCCAACGTCAGAATTATCGAAATCCCCAAAGGGAAGGATAAAGAAAGGAGATCGTAACCTGCCTAACATCATCCAAGCAGAAAATCCACAAAGAAAGCATTAAATGACACATTGGACCACATGGACCTCATAGATATATACAGAATATTCCACCCTAAAACCACAGAATACTCATTTTCTCATGTGCACATAGAACATTCACAAGAATAGACCACATACTGGCTCACAAATCAGGACTCAACCTATACCAAAAGAATGAGAATATTCCCTGCATATTCTCAGATCACAATGCTTAGAAGCTGGAGATCAATCACATGAAAAAGTTCCTAAGGAACTCAAACAACTGGAAGCTAAAGAGCTCCTCGGTTAAGAATGCTTGGATCACCACACACAAAAATAGACTCCCAATGGATGAAAGACCTCAATGTGAGAAAGGATTTCATCAAAATCCTTGAGGAGAACAGAGGCAGCATCCTCTTTGACCTCAACCGCAGCTACATCTTTCTAAGAACATCACCAAAGTCAACAGAAGCAAGAAAACAAATGAACTATTGTGATTTCATCAAGATCAAAAGGAAACAGTGAGCAAGACCAAAAGACAACTGACAGACTGGGAGAATATATTGCAAATGACATATCCAATAAAGGGCTAGTATCCAATATGTATAAAGAGCTTGGAAAACTCAACACACAAAGAACAATGTAATACTCTGCAACTATCAAAAGAAAAAAAATATTGCCATTTGCAATGACGTGAATGAACTAGAGGGTATTATGCTTAATGAAATAAGCCAATTGGAAAAAAATAACTATCATATGATCTCCTTGATATGAGGAAGTGGAGATGCAAAGTGGGGAGTTTGGGGAGAACGAAAAGAACAAATGAAAGAACATGGGATTGGGAGGGAGACAACAATAAAGGACTCAATCTCAAAAACTAGACTGAGGTTTGCTGGGGTGAGGGGGGACAGGACAGGGTGGTGAGAATATATACTTTGGAGAGGGTATATGCTATGTTTAGTCCTGTGAATTGTGTAAACTTGGCGATTCACACACCTGCATCACTGGGGTAAAATAAGTTATATATTGATAAAAATAATGAATTAATTACTTTAAAAATTTTTAAAAAGATAGAAATCTTGAATCAACCAGGAGATCAAAGAAGAACTCAAACAATTCAGGGAAAACAATGAGAATGAAGACATTTTGGTCCAAAACCTATGGGATACAGCAAAGATGGTCGTAATAGAGATATACATATCCATCCAAGCTTCCCTCAAAAAATATGTAAAAATCCAGAATACACCAGCTGTCTCTACACCTTAATGAACTGGAGAACCAACAACAAATCAAACCAACTCCATACATAAGAAGGAAAATAATCAAGATAGAGCTGAGATCAATGAGGTAGAAACCAGAGATAGAGTAGAACGTATCGATGAAACTAAAGTTGGTTTTTTGAAAGAATCAATAAGATCGACAAACAATTGGCCACACTAATCTTAAGGAAAGAAATAAAGCCAAAATTAATAAAATTATGAATAAAAAGGGAGAGATAGCAACTAACACCAAGGAAACAATTATCAGAAGTTATTATCAATAGTTATATGGCAATAAGCTAAGCAATCTTGATGAAATAGATACATTCCAGGAAAATTTTAAATGCCCAAAAATGAACCAGGAAGAAATTAACAACATGAATAGAATGATATCTAGTAACTATATTTAAGCAGTGATCAAAAACCTCCCCAAAACAAGAGCCTAGTACCTGAGGGATTCCCTGGGAAATTCTACCAAACTTTCAAAGAAGAAATAACACCTATTCTTCTGAAGCTGTTTCAAGAATTGAACCAGAAGAAAAACTTCCAGACTCTTTCTATGAATCCAGCATTACCCTGATCCTTTAACCAGGCAAGGACCCTATCAGAAAAGTGAATTTTAGACCAATATCTCTGATGAATATGGATGCTAAGATTCTCAGCAAGATCCTAGAACAGGATCCAACAGCACATTAAAAAAAAAATCCACCATTACCAGTTGGATTCATCTGTGGGCTACAAGGATGATTCATTTGCAAATCAATCAATGTGATAGAACAAATCAATATGAGAAGAGAGAAGAACCACATGGTCCTCTCAATTGATGCAGAAAAAGCATTGGACAAAATCCAGCATCCTTTCCTGATCAAAACTCTTCAAATTTCTTACTCGTGTAAGAAATGGAAGAAGACACTAAAACAAGGAAAACCATTCCATGCTCTTGGATCCGAATAATAAACATTGTGAAAATGTCTATACTGCCTCTAACAATCTATCCTTTTAATGTCATTTCCATCAAAACTCTACAGGTATTTTTCAAAGACCTGGAGCAAATAATCCTAAAATTTATATGGAATTAGAAGAGAAGCTGAATTGCTAATGAAATCTTGAAAAACAAACATATAACTTAGAGCATCGCATTATCTGATTCCAAGCTTTACTACAAAGCTGTGATCACCAAGACAGCATGGTACTGGCTTAAAAAGTGACACGTAGACCAGTGGAACAGAGTAGAGAGCCCAGATACGGACCCTCAACTCTATGGACAAATAATCTTCGACAAATCAGGAAAAAAATATACAGTGGAAGAAAGACAGTCTCTTCAATAAGTAGGGATGGGTACACTGGACAGCTATATGTAGAAGAATGAAACTCGACCATTCTCTTACACCCTACACAAACATAACTCAAAATTGATAAAGACTTCAGCATGAGACAGGTATCCATCAGAATCTTAGAGGAGAAGATAGACAGAGATTTCTTTGATATCAGCAACAGCAACATCTTTCTATATATGGCTGCAAGGAAAAAAAAAGAAAAAATGAACTTTGGGCTTTATCAAAATCAAAACTACCGCACAGCAAAGGAAACAGTCAACAAAACAAAGAGGCAACCCAAGAAATTGGAGAAGATATTTGCAAATGACAGTACAGACAAAAGGTTGATATATAGGATCTATAATAAACTCCTCAAACTGAACACACACAAAACAGACAATCATATCAAAAGATGGGCAGAAGATATGAACAGACTCTTCTCTAAGACATACAAATGGCTATCAGACACATGAAAAAATGTTCATCATCACTAGCCATCAGGGAGATTCAAATGAAAACCACATTGAGATACCACCACACCATTTAGAATGGCCAAAATTAGCAAGACAGGAAACAACATGTGTGGGAGAGGATGTGGAGAAAGGGGAGTCCTCTTACACTGTTGGTGGGAATGCAAGTTGGTGAAGCTGCTTTGGAAAACAGTTGGAGGTTCCTCAAGAAATTAAAAATAGAGCTTCCTTATAAACTTGCAATTGCACTAGTGGGTATTTAAATCAATGCTACAGATATAGTAAAAAGAAGGGCCATCTGTACCCACTGTTTATAGCAGCAATGTTCATGGTTGTCATACTGTGGAATGAACCAAGATGCCTTTCAATGGACGAATGGATAAGGAAGATGTGGTCCATATAGACTATGGAGTATTATGCCTCCATCAGAAAGGACGAATACACAACTTTTGTAGCAAAATGGAAGGGAGTGGAAGAGATTATGCTGAGTGAAATAAATCAAGCAGAGAGAGTCAATTATCATACGGTTTCATTTACTTGTGGAGCATAACAAATAACATGGAGGACAAGGGGTAATCAAAAGAGAAGGAAGTTGAGGAAAATTAGAAGGGGAATAGAGAATCATGAGAGACTATAGAATCTGAAAAACAATCTGAGGTTTTTAAGAGGCGGTGGTTTGGAGGTTGGGAGAACCAGCTGGTGGGAATGGGAGAGGGCATGGATTGCATAGATCACTGGGTGTGGTGCAAAAACAATGAATAAAATTTAAAAAAAGAAATTAACAAAAAAATAAGTGTTGTGTGAAATGCACACTGACAACACACACACGCACACTCACACACACAGAGAGATAAGACACGAAAAGATGGGGAGGAAGTGATGAATTGCACTAAAGGAAGCAAGCCTCAAAGAAAATACCATAAAAGGGAAAGGAACAGAGAATCTAAGTCACAAACCAAACAAAATGGGAAATATAACTCCTTCATTATCAATAAGTAGTTCAGGTATACAGGACTAAAGTCTCCTATCACTACAAAAACATTGTTGGACAGAATGAAAATTTAGAAGAAAAAAAAAAAAGGCCAAGAAGTTCCCGAGAAAGAACAAAAACAAAGTGAGCTCAACCTTTTGTTAACCATAGCAAATTACCTTCCACTATAAAGATACACATAGATTGAAAATGAAGAATTTGGGATGACAAAGATTATGCTATTGGCAACGAGAAGAGAGCCAAAGTAATTGTGCCTATGGCAGATAGATTTTATAGCTTTGAGAAACAAAAGATTACGGAAAGGTGTTTTGTCTTGATGGAGCATCAAAACATCAGAAATGTGGATGAATTGCAATGTATACACCACCTTCCTGGCTGTATCTAAATGTTGAAAGCATATTATCAGAATGGAATGGAGATTATGACCACAATCCAATATTGTTGGGGACTATGATATCCACTTACAGCACAGGACAGATCATCCAAATGGAAGATGCTAAGGAATAAAAGACGTCATCATCGGCTCTCTAGACCAACTGAACTTTGGGGAAACATGCATAAGATTGAGTCCCTGAGGACCATAAGAGAAGTTCTTTCCAAGGTCATACCTTACATTGTCTATCACAGATACTGTGCTGGAGTCCAACTCTAGTCGTCATTAATAGAAGACATTTCAATTACTATTTTATAAACTTATGAACACGAAGGTAAGAAAAAAGAAAAAAAAATCACTTATGAATGGGTAACACAGACAGACACTAATAGGTGGAAAACAGTACACACTCGAGAACTAGCAATGAATCAAAGAAAGAAAATCAAAAGGAAAATTAGAAACTACCTTGAACAAAGAAAATTCAAGAAACTTATAAGATGATGCCAAAATATTTTATGGAGAAAGAATATAGGATTAAATAAGTGTACTTCCAAAAATTCAAAACACTGAAAAAAAGGAACCTAACATGAGGCCATAAGAAACTAAAAAAGAAGAATCAATCTCTAAGTTAACAGGAAAAAGAAAATAATGCATATGATCATCGAAATAAAAGACATACAAACAAACCAATACGAAAAAATCAGGAGAACTCACATGTCAGTTTAGAAAACTTTAACAAACTGGAGGAGCCATTACCTGGAAAAAACTGGGAGACAAGCATACAGCTGAAAGAATGAGACCACATGACAACTGATAGAAAGGAAAAAAAAAATCTAAAAGACTTCTATACAGAATTATGCCGGCAAATCCAAGAACTGAGAGAAAAGGATTTATTCCAAGACACATATCAAATTCCAAGATTAGATCAGGAAACTTACAAAATCTGAGCTCTCTACTAGTGACACAGCGTTTGAAGCAGCAATCAAACACCTCCCAATACACAGAAGGTCAGGTCCAAATCATTTTCCTGGTCAACATTTCTAGATATTTAATAAAGTCAATGCCGTTTCTTCTCATCGATTCCAGAAATGGAGGAGGCGGGTAGACTCTACTTTACAAGTATAAAGACCTAATTCAGATAAGGACATTTTAGGAAACAAATTCCATGACATTTCAATAAGTAAAGATAATAAAAATACAATTCTTTCCTTTTCTCTGTCTTCACCTGCTTTAGAAAAGACCAGTTTGTTTTTATTTTAATTTTTTGTTATATTGAAATAGAAGGCCTATCAACCATCCTGCGTTTTTGACAGAGTATTCACGGATGTTTTAGTTTCATATAGGACCTAGTGCTCATCGTGATATATGCCACAACTCCTCAACACCCATTAGCCATTTCCCTCATTCCCTGAATGTCCCTCTTTTATGTAACCCTCAGCTTGGTTCTAAGAGTCAGGAGTCACTCCTGGTTTCTCTCTTTCTGTGACTTCTTCTCCTTCAGTTTTCACTTCTTTCCTTCCATGTTATTCTTCCTGGGGCACATAGGAAGGAAAATATATGATAATTCCCTTTGTCGCCTTGCCTTTTTTGTTTTGCATAATCCAGTCTTCTGGCATTCATGTCAATGCAAGTACCAGGTGTTCATCCACCCTGAGGAATACTCTGTTGCCAAGATGGACTACAGCTTCTTTATCCACTACCATTTGCAAGGACATTGCAGCTCAATCCACAGTTCTGCTCATTGGCCATTGCAGGGCATCGATATAGGCCGTCCTTTCCTTTGATTGAAGATACTTGGTTAACATGGCTATGCCCATTACCACATCAGGTAGCATTAACTCATGATGACAAGGAATGCTGTCCAGGGATCTTCCATAAGGCTAAGCTATTATGCAGAATGTCACTCGCTTGAAGCCTTTCAAATGTGTTTAAGTTAAAACAAGGTAGACAGAGCCTTAATCCCTTATTACTAGTGAATTGAACACTAGGAGATGAGGACACAGATAGCACAATACATCCATGTCCTAACATTTCTGCTAGATAATGAAATTTCCATCCCTTAGTCATGACTGACCCATAAGGAAAAGATGCTGAGAAAGGACTTTCTCAACCACAGTAAGACAAACCTCACATTGGGGAGAATATGTGCTTTGGTGAGTGCTGTGAAGTGTGTAAACCTGGTGATTCACAGACCTGTACCCCTGGGGATAAAAATATATGTTTATAAAAAATAAAAAAATTAAAAAAAAGACAAAACTCAAAGAGAGCTAATGATACCCTCTATATTTTCAGTGGAAATAGGAACAACTTGCTTTCTCTGGAGAAATGTTGCCCTAAAGGATGGCATACTGAACATCATTTCCTTTTCTCTTTGTCTAGAAAGGGGTAGTGGGAAATTAACACGCAAGACGACATGGAGTCTTGATCAGACTCAGAGGGCTCTTTTTCTGTCCTTCCAGGGGCATTATACATAAAGCCATAGGATTCAAAGGTCAAAAGACAGTGACTTCAGTGAAGCCAGCTTCTGTGATATCACAAAGCTTTGAGGTTATAGCAACCACTTTTTCCAAAACCATGCCTGATCACTACACTTGGCTGGAGTAGTCATAAGTGGGCCAAGAAGTTCCCAAGCCTCGCAAACCGCTGGAGCCACCTGGGTCTCTCACTAAAGCAGCTTTGTAAATGAGTATGTGTCACCTTCTCTATGGCCGGATTCATAGTCTTTGGTCATGAATGTAAGCACCAGCCCTCTGAACTCCAAAAGAAAGGCAGGAATCCACCATTTTATCCTACCTACAAAAGGCCAAGAAAGTTGAGGCCTCAAACAACGCATGACGGGAAGAACTCCATAGCCTACAATGGCTATGGTCCTCCCAGTCAATAAGGGCGCTTCTCATCAGGAAAAGGGCCACCCAAGGAAAGCTCCAAGGAAAAACCCACAAGCACACCAAAGACATGTCTGGAGTATTCAACAGCAAAGGCACAAGTACCTTGAGCGTCTCCAGAAATCATGACAAAATGGCATCCCAAGCTTCATAATTGACCAAGCACCAAAGACAGACTCTACACCCTAGACCCTTAGGTCCAGGATGTACTCATTTACTTGGAGTCAACAGGAGCAAGCGTTGAGCTTTTGGAAGAGAACCATAGCCCAAGTGAAGCCAGATGAAAGTCATTTATGCCCGTATCAGGATGACAATGTGTATCTCCAAAAGGACACATTGAAGAGGATTGAATGTCAAAGAAGCTTGAGCACTCCCACATGGTGGTGCAGCTACCCTCTGGGGAACTGAATGGAGATGCAGCAGCACAGTCCTGCCTTAACCTTCTCATGACCATCCCCCAAATCGTTTCATGCGATAAGAAAACAGTGCCTCTTGTGGAAAATGAGCATGTTCTAAAGGAGCCAGGAGAAGGAAATAATGTGTCAACTAGGGCCATTATAAGGGGACAGACACCGGATGCTACAGGTTGGTAAGGAGATACAGGAAGACAACAGGAGAATGAGCAAGGGAGCTCAGAGCAAAGGTCTGGCATTTTATGATGGTAGGAGGTACTCTGTACCTGGCTGCATTTTTTAGGGACCTAGGTCCAAATTAAATACAACATCTTCTGGCCCCAGTCAGTCCTTTAACACTGTTTTTTTTTTTTTTTTTGTCAAATGATGCACGTGCCAATATTTGACAGAGTGACAGAGAGTTCACAATCAGGGAGTGGAGCTGGAGAGGGAGCTGACTTGCTCCTAAGTAGGTAAACTACTCAGGGCCTTTTAATCTTATCTTTGTTTCTGTTACCACATAAGGGTAATTTTCAGCTCTGATTTCTTAAAGAAATGTCCAACCCTCATTTTTTTCTTGTCCCTACTTCTCCTACAATAGGCACCAGATTCTATTCCCTGGAGTCAATGATTTCCATAAGCTAATTTTCATTTTCCACTATTCTCTCTTCTCTCTTTGGTTGCTTGCTTATTTTCCAGTATTTGTCTTCAAGGTCACTAATTGGATTCCCTGCTTCTTCCTGCTTCCTGGACTTTGCATCCAGCCTGCTACCACTCTTTTCACCAGGAACTCTGTTTTACTTTATTTTATTTTTTAACACTTTTATCTCTGTGGTTCGACTCTACCTGATGTCTTCTGTGTTGTCTGATGTATAATGAGTATCCTGTCACCTGCTTTCAATCCTCCATCAGGCGTGTTACATGTACAGGTTTCTCATTATTTTTTTTTCCCTTGGCATCAGTTTATTTTTCCAGTTTTACATTTGTTCTAGATCTCTGTATTCTTCTCTGTATTCTCAAGGCTTAATCTGTTTTTTAGCCTGAGGGTAATTCCTTTAAGACAAAAGATCATGGAGTGCCCAAGGGATGTCCCTTGAAGAAGTTTCTGGTGTTTGTGTCATGCATACCATCTGCAGTTGTGTCGTAACTGTCCCCTGTCCATGAGGCCAGTCATCTGAAGAGGTTCTCCTTGCCTGCTGTTTGGAGTGTTTTATGTCTGGGCTGAATAGGGTGAAGTTTAGTTTGGTGGGCTCTTGTGTGCCTGTGAAAAGATGTTAAACCAATGCAAAAGTATGAAGGCCTGCGGAATGCTGCAGTCAGGGAAGAATATGTGGGCAGGGATTCCTTCTAGTTCCCTATGGGAGAGTCTGTTCTCCTAGGACTAAGCAACGTAGACTGAGGAGGAAGTCCCCCAAGAGTTCCATGGCTGGGATTTCATGTTTGTAGGTAAGGCAGCTAATATCCTCACTGTCCTGCCTTTGGCCAGCATCAGTCTTGATGCTGCTGTTGTGAGAGCCCAAATTTTTTTGCCCCCTCTGATTAATCTCTGAGAATACTGCCTCTCACGTATGCACTGATACAACCCACCATCTTCCCACTGTGTCTCCTAATATTTTCTCTGATCATGGCTTCCAGGCTGTCTGTTCCTGGTTGCTTTTTGGTGTCCTCTCCAAGAGAAACACAGTTTTCTCGAGTCAATGTCTGCCAAGTCTGCTGATCGAAAATCTCCTGGCCTCTAGACCCTTTGTTGGCAAGAACTCGTGCCATTCAGACTCTCTGCTGGTCACAGGTGATGGCATTGGATTACATGTCCCATGTGGATTCGCAGTGTGTCCTCCTCCCTCCTGTGGCTTTGTCTTTTCCATTGGCTCACTGATCTCTGAAGCACCAACCTGCAACATATCCCTTAAATCTTGTCTCCAATCTTCTCACATAGTCTCTGTGAGTACTTTTCTCCTTTACTGTGGAGTTTGATTGGTATGCTTCAGTTCATTTTCCTCCATATTGCACTTTATGTGGTAATCATCAGGTCTTGTTCATGGCTGAAGACATGCCTGGAGTTCCCAGACACTACTATCATCTCTCTGTCCTCCAAAAGCCCCTCAGACTCTTACACTGCCATAATGAAGAATAAATTTTTGCCATTTCCCTTATGTGGTAAAGTTGTGGTGAATATTTGCCTATGTCACATCTATCAGTCTCAGAAAGACAAATAACATACGATTTTACTCTCTCATGGTAGTCATGAAACCTGTGAAAAAGCAAGGGAAAAAGGGGCAAATAATATGACTCTAACCACGCACGCAAAAATTTGTGTTTGTTTGAAGGCCGGGTAGTGTGAATATGTATTTACAAAAGACTGATAAATGGGACATAACTTGTACGAAATGTGGCTGAAAGAGATAGAATGTGAGTTTTGAAGGCATATCAAATTGAATTGCTATCCAAAAGAGACAGACTTTCTATCTCTTGAAATTTTATTTAAAGTGTTATCTGAAACACACACACACACACACACACACACACACACACACACACACATAAAATCAGAAAGTACCATGAACAAAGGAAAGTCAAGAAACTTATGAGATGATGCCAAAACATTGTATGGGGAAGCAATATAGGGTTAAATGCTTGTATTTCCAAAAATTAAAAACGCCAGAGTAAAGCAACCTAACTTGATGCTATAAGGAAGTAAAAAAGAAGAGACAAATTCCAAAGTTAATAGAAAGAATGAAATAATACATATGATCAAAGAAATAAAAGAAATATAAATAAACCAGTACAAAAAAATCAGGTAAACTCAAACATAAGTTTTGAAAATGTTAACAAACTGGATGAGGCATTACCTGGATATAACACGGAGATAAGCATACAGTTCAAAGTATGAGACCACAGGACAACTGACAGAAAGGAAAAAATAATAACCTAAAAGATGCCTCTATGCAATTATGCCAGCAAATCCAATAACTGAGAGAAAAAAATATATTGCAAGACACATATCAACTGCCAATATTAGCTCAGGTAACCTACAATTTGAGCTTTCTAGTAGTGACTAAAGCATTTGAAGCAGTAATCAAACACCCCCGAACAAATGAAGGCTAGGTCGAAATAAAGGAAAAATGTTAGAGTATGGATGTATTGTGGTGTCTATGTCCTCATCTCCTCGTGTTCTGAAACACGAGGTTTTGTTTTTTATCATTTTTTTAAAATTATTTTTTTTTATTTTCTGCATAACAGTATTCATTATTATTGGACCACATCCAGTGCTCCATGCAATCAGTGCCCTTTAAAATACCCACCAGCTGGTATCCCAAGGTCCCACCCTCACCCCGTCAAAACCCTCAGATTGTTTTTCAGAGTCCAGAGTCTCTCATGGTTCACCTCCCCTACCAATTTCGCTCAACTCCCTTCTCCTTATCTCCCCTTGTCCTCCATTATTTTTGTTATGCTCCATAAATAAGTGAAACCATATGATAATTGACTCTCTCTGCTTGACTTATTTCACTCAGCATAATCTCTTCCAGTCCCATCCATGTTGCTACAGAAGTTGGGTATTCGTCCTTTCTGTTGGAGACATAAGACTCCATAGTGTATAGGACGACATCTTCCTTATCCATTTATCCGTTGAAGGCCATCTTGGTTCTTTACACGGTTTGGAAATTGTGGCCATTGCTGCTATAAACATTGGGGTAGAGATGCCCCTTCTTTTTACATCTGAATCTTTGTGGTAAATACCCAGTAGTGCAATTGCAGAGTCATAGGGAAGATTTATTTTTAATTTCTTGAGGAATCTTCACACTTTTCTCCAGAGAGGCTGAACCAACTTGCATTCCCACCAACAATGGAAGAAAGTTCCCGTTTCTCCACATACCCTCCAAAACATGTTGTTCCCGGTCTTGCTAATTTTGGCCATTCAACTGCTGTAAGGTGATATCTCAATGTAGTTTTCATTTAAATCTCCTTGAGGGCTAGTTATGATGAACATTTATTCATGTACCTGATAGCAATTTGTATGTCTTCATTAGAGAAGTGTCTGTTCATATCTTCTGCCCATTTTTTGATATGATTTTGTGTTTTTGGTGTGTTGAGTTTGAGGAGTTCTTTATGAATCCTGGATATCAATCTTTTGTCTGTACTGTCACATGCAAATATCTTTTCCCATTTCTTGGGTTGCCTCTTTGTTTTTTGACTATTTCCTTTGCTCTGCAGAAGCTTTTGATCTTGATGAATTCCCAAAAGTTTATTTTTGCTTTTGTTTCCTTTGCCTTTGGAGACATATCTTGAAAGAAGTTGCTGTGGCTGGTATCGAAGAGATTATTGCCTATGTTCTACTCTAGGATTCTGATGGATTCCTGTCTTACATTGAGGTGTTTTATCCATTTTGAGTTTATCATTATATAGGGTGTAAGATAATGGTCGAGTTTCATTCTTTTTACATATAGCTGTATTCATCAGTGATATTGGTCTGAAATTATCCTTTCTGATAGGGTCTTTGCCTGTTTGGTGATCAAGGTAATGTTGGCTTCATAGAGTGAGTCTGGGAGTTTCCCTTCTGCTTCAATATTTTGAAACAGCTTCAGGAGAACATGTGTTATTTCTTCTTTGAAAGTTTGGTAGAATTCCCCAGGGAATCCGTCAGGTCCATGGCTTTTTTTGGGAGGTTTTTGATAAATTCTTCAATCTCATTACTAGATATTGGTCTATTCAGGCTGTCAATTTCTTCCTGGTTCAATTATAGGAGTGTATAGTTTTCCAGGAATGCATCCATTTCATCTAGGTTGCTTAGCTTATTGGCATATAACTCTTGATAAAAACTTCTGATGATTGGTTTTACTTCCTTGGTGTTAGTTGTAAGCTCTTTTATTTTATTCATAATTTTATTAAATTGGGCTTTCTCTCTTTTCTTTTGGATTAGTGTGGCCAATGGTTTATCGATCTTATTGATTCTTTCGAAAAACCAGCTTCTAGTTTCATTGATACATTCTACTGTATCTCTGGTTTCTAACTCATTGATCTCAGCTCTAATCTTGATTATTTCCCTTCTTGTGGGTGGAGTTGGTTTGATTTGTTGTTGGTTCTCCAGTTCCTTAAGGTGTAAACAGCTGCTGTGTTCTGTATTTTTCAATTTTTTTGAAGGAGGCTTGGATGGCTATGTATTTCCCCCTTAGGGCCACCTTTGCTGTATCCCATAGGTTTTTGACCAAAGTGTCTTCATTCTCATTGGTTTCCATGATATTTTTCAATTCTCCTTTGATCTCCTGGTTGATCCAAGCATTATTAAGCAAGGTGGTCTTTAACTTCCAGGTGTTTGAGTTCCTTAGGAACTTTTCCTTGTCATTGAGCTCCAGTTTCAAAGCATTGTGATCTGAGAATATGCAGGGAATTATCTCAGTCTTTTGGTATCAGTTGAGTCCTGCTTTGTGTCCCAGTATGTAATCTATTTTTGAGAAGGTTCCATGTGCACTTGAAAAGAATGAGTATTCTGTTGTTTTAGCATGAAATGTTCTGTGTATATCTCCGAGGTCCATCTGGTCCAAAGTGTCATTCAATGCTCCTGTGTCTTTATTAATTTTTGCTTCAATGATCTGTCTATTTCTGAGAGAGGTGTGTTACGATCTCCTACTATAAATGTATTCAAATCAATATGACTCTTTATCTTGATTAACAGTTTTTTTTTATGTAATTGGCTACTCCCATATTAGGGCATCTATATTTAAAATTGGTAGATCATCTTGGTGGATAGTCCCTTTAAGAATGATGTAGTGTTCACCTGTATCTCTGACTATGGTCTTTAGTTTAAAATCTAATTTATCTGATAGGAGAATCGCTACCCCAGCCTTCTTTGAGGTCCATTGTCATGAAAGATGCTTCTCCATCCATTCACTTTCAGTCTGGGTGTATCTTTAGGTTCAAAATGAGTGTCTTGTAGACACCATATCAATGGGTCCTGTCGTTTTATCCAATCTTCAACCCTGTGCTTTTTTATGGGCGCATGTAAGTTATTCACATTGAGAGTGATTATTCATAGATCGTTTTTATTGACATCGTGTTACCTTTGAAGTCTTTCTCTCTGTAGACTGTCTCTATATTTCTATTCAATGCTATTCTTACGATTTTTCCTCTTTTATACAACCCTGCTTAATATTTCATGCAGTGGCGGCTTGGTGGTTGCATTGTTTTTTAAGCCTTGCCACTCTTGGAAACTCTTTATCTCTCTATCCATTTTGAATGTAATTTTTGCTGGATAAAGTATTCTTGGCTGCATGTTCTTCTCATTTAGTGTTCCGAATATATCTTTCCAGCCCTTTCTATCTTGCCAGATGTCTGGGAAAGGTCTGACGTTATTCTGATGGGCTTTCCCCTGCAAGAAAGGAGCCTCTTCGTCCTAGAGGTTTTCAAGTGATTATACCTCCAATTGTGATTCCTTAACTTGACTATCAGGTGCCTTGATGTTTTGTTATCTATAATATTGGGCGGAGACCGTTTGGCCTCTAGTACATGAACACTGGTTCCAATCGTGAGATTGGGCAAATTCTCATGAAGAACTTGTTCCACTCTATCTTCTAGACTTCTTTCTTTTCCCTCCCCTTCAGGGATTCCAATAAATCTGCGTTTGAAATATTTCATGGCATGATTTATTTCCCTGATTTTGTTTTCATGGTTTCTAAGCTGTTTGTTCCAGGCATCCTCCTGATCCTTTCTCTCTGTCTGTTTGTCCTTCAGATCGCTAATTCTACCTTCTTTCTCAGTTACTTTAGCTGTGAGAGAATTTAGATGAGATTGGAACTCATTGAGAGCATTGAGAACCTCAGCCCTTTTAGCTTTTAGCTCCTCCCTAACATTGTGAACATCCTTTATGGGCGCTTTCAACCTGGCTCTAATCAATTCCGTTTGATCATCCATGGCTTTGTGCAACCTAGCTATTGCCTGGATAATTGTTAGCCTGGATTCTCTTTCCAACATATTGTCTATGTTGACAGCCATTAGCTCTGTTACAGAAGGTCCATCCTCTGTATTTTTCTTCTGTTGGGCATTCCTCCTCCTAGTCATTTTGGAGAGAGATGACTGAACAGATGTAGCTGGATGTGTTGACTGTGGTGCAGTCAAGGTGCACCCTGGAACACTTCTGAGCAATCAGGATTCCCCACCCTAATGAGAGACAAAAGAAAAGAAAAAGTAAAAGAATAAAAGAGAGAGGAAAGATGAAAGATGAAAGAGATTGTTTAGCCCAATTGGGTCCCAAGGTAAGAATTATGAAGTAGACAAACAAAAACAGACAAAAAAAAAAAAGACAGATAAAAGTATATGACAAGATAAAAAAAATATATATATGCATTTAAAGGAGAACCTCATCAAAATGAACCCCAAGTGTAAGATATATATGCTATCAGGACAATCACAAAAGCACAGAACCAGTGATGGAAGAAAAGGATGGAAGTGTGGTTATAAATTCTTAGTGTGGGCGGGGAAGATTGTTTTGATTCTTCCTGGATGTATCTTGATATCTATTTTAATGGACTCAACTTTCCTAAGATAAATGGGATAAAAATTGCTTTACCCAGTGGAACAGTGTAGAGAGCCGAGATAGGGACCCTCAAATCCATGGTTAATTAATATTCAACAAAACAGGAGAAAATACACAGTGGAAAAAAGACAGTCTCTTCAATAAATGGTGCTGGGAAAACAGAACAGCTATATGTAGAAGAATGAAACTCGACCATTCTCTTAAACCGTACACAAAGATAAACTGAAAATGGATAAAAGACCTCAACGTGACACAGGAATCCATCAGAATCCTAGAGGAGAACATAGGCAGTAATATTTTCAATATCAGCCACAGCAACTTATTTCAAGATATGTCTCCAAAGGCAAAGGAAACAAAAACGAAAATAAACTTTTTGAACTTCATCAAAATCAAAAGCTTCTGCCCAGCAAAGGAAACAGCCAAAAAAACAAAACAAAACAAAACAAACAAACAAACAAAAAAAACAAAAAACAAAGAGACAACCCACAGAATGGGAGAAGATATTTGGAAATGACAGTACAGACAAAGGTTGATATCCAGGATCTATAATAAACTCCTCAAAGTCAACACACATGAAACAGACAATCATATCAAAAAATGGGCAGAAGATATGTACAGACACTTCTCCAATCAAGACATACAAATGGCTAGCAGACACATGAAAAAATGTGCATCATCATTAGCCCTCAGGGAGATTCAAATTAAAAGCACATTGAGATATCACTTTTACACCAGTTAGAATGGCCAAAATTAACAAAACAGGAAATAACATGTGTTGGAGAGGATGTGGAGAAAGGGGAACCCTCTTCCACTCTTGGTGGGAATGTAAGTTGGTGAAGCCTCTTTGGAGAACAGTGTGTAGATTCCTCAAGAAATTAAAAACAGAGCTTACTTGTGACCCTGCTATTGCAGTCCTGGGTATTTATCCCAAGGATACAGATGTGAAAAGAAGGGCCATCTGTACCCCAATGATTATAGCAGCAATGGCCACGGTCGCCAAACTATGGAAAGAACCAAGATGCCCTTCAACGGATGAATGGATAAGGAAGATGTTTTCCACTTACACTATGGAGTATTATGCCTTCATCAGAAAAGGTGAATACCCAACTTTTGTAGCAACATGGACGGGATTGGAAGAGATTATGCTGAGTGAAATAAGTCAAGCAGAGAGAGTCAATTATCATATGGTTTCACTTATTTGTGGAGCATAACAAATATGGAGGACAAGGGTTGTTAGAGAGGAGAATGGAGTTGGGGTAAATTGGAAAGGGAGGTGAATCACGGGAGACTATGGACTCTGAAAATCAATCTGAGGGGTTTGAAGTGGCGAGAGTGGGTGGGAGGTTGGTGTACCAGGTGGTGGGTATTATAGAGGGCACGAATTGCATGGGGCACTGGGTGTGGTAAAAAAAATAATGAATACTGTTTTTCTGAAAATAAATAAATTGGAAAAAAATAAACACCATATATTGATCTAAAAATAATTGTTTACCTATGAGGGTAATATTCATTGGGCAAAGGGGATTTATTTGAAGTTTAACTCTATATGAATATCAGAAAATAAAATAAAAAGGAATAAACTAGACTAAACCAAACTAAAATTTAAAAAAAGAAATTCAAAAAATAGAAATGCATAAAGAAAAACACAGGTGTATGTATCAAAAAGTTCATTTTAGAAGGTTATGATGGAATTTGATGTACTTGACAGCTCACTGTGATGGTAAATTGGTTAAAAAATTATCTATGTAAAAAAAAATGAACCAGTATAATGGGGAAGAGTTAAAAATAAAGGTAGTCCTATGAAGTAGTGGTGGTTGTTCTCTTGCAGTCTTTTATTTTTTTCTTTCTTGGTTTGTTTTCTGGGGTAGTGGCCTGCCACATGATTTTCAGTCAATGATGTTCCCTGAGATAACTCCTCCAGTTCCTCTCAAGGGGTTGGGATCAGAGGAAACAGGTTTTTATATAAATATTCTCACTAACCTGCCTTCAAACAAACAAAATATTGCGTGTCTGTTAGAGTTGTATTGTTTGTGCCTTTTCCTTGCTTTTTCACATGATACTTGAGTACCATGAGAAAGTGAAGTGATATGTTATTTGTCTTACTGAGACTGATAGATGTGACATAGCCCAATGCTCTCCACAATTGTGCCACATGAGGCAAGGGGCAAGAATTAATTCTTGCTTATGGCTTGGCAAGAGTCTGTGGTGCTTTTGGAGGACAGTCAGATGGTAGTAGTGTCTGGGAACTCCAGGCTTGTCTTCAGCTAGAAACACAACTGGAAGAATACCCCATCAAGTGCAACATGGTGGAAATGGGCCTGTAGCAACTCCACAGCCAAAAAATAAAAGAAGTTGTGGAGATTTGGGGAGAAGAATTGAGGCATGGCTTAGGGGAAATGTGGGAGGTTGGTGCTTCAGAGGGCCGTAAGTCAACGCAAAGGACAAAGGCACAGAAGAGAGGAGCACAATGAGAATCCACAAGGAGCATGTTTCCCAATGCCACTGGCTGCGACCAGCAGTGGCTCTGAACGGCATGAGTTCCTGTCAAAGGGTCTTGAGTCCGGAGATTTCAGATAATCAGGCTTGGCAGACATCGCCTCGAGAGAACACTGTGTTTCTCCTGGATAGGACACCAACAAGCAACCAGTTGCAGGAAGCATGGAAACCATGATCATAATCAATCCTAGTAGGCAGAGTGGGAAGATGGTGGTTTCCGGCAGTGCATCCGTGAAAGGCAGTGTTTGTGGAGATGACTGGATGACTTGATGTGGAGATGACACGAAATTTTGGGCTCTCGCACCAGTAGCATATACATGGAGCTATTCGCCACTAAAGGATGGTGAGGACATTAGCTGCCAAACCTGCAAACATGAAGTCCTTAGTGTGGAACATTGGGAGGACTGCTTTCCTCAGTCCAAGTTGCTTTGTCCCTGGAGAACACACTCTCCTGTAGGGAACTAGAGGAAAACCCTGCCCACATAATTTCTCCTGATCACAGCATTCTACAGACCTTCATTCTTTTGAGTTGGTTGAAAGTTTCCTTTCACAGGCACGCCAGAGCCCACCATGCTGAACATCACCATATTCAGCCCAGATACCAAACACTCCAAATGGCAGGCAGGAGAGCCTCTATATGACTGGCCTCAAGGACAGGGGATAGCCACAACACACCAGCAGAGGGCATGCATGCCAAACACATCCAAGACTCCCTCAAGGGACAGCCCTTGGTCATTCCATGATGTTGTCATCCTAAAGAATTTACTCTCAGGGTAGAAAACAGAATGGGCTTTCTTTTTTTTTTAAAGTAGGTAAGATATTTTTATGGAAAAGACTAGGATTTTGATGCATAAATATCATTTTTTAAACAATTTTAAGCATAACAGTATTCATTGTTTTTGTACCACACCCAGTGCTCCATGCAATCCATGCCCTCTATAATATCCACCACCTGGTACCCCGGCCTCCCACCCCCCACTCCTTCAAAACCCTCAGATTGATTTTCAGAGTCCATTGTCTCTCATAATTCACCTCTTCTTCCAATTTCCCCCATCTCCCTTCTCCTCTCTATCTCCCCATGTCCTCCATGCTATTTGTAATGCTTCACAAATAAGTGAAACTATATGATAATTGACTCTCTCTGCTTGACTTATTTCACTCAGCATAATCTCTTCCATTCCCGTCCATGTTACTACAAAAGTTGGCTATTCCTATTTTCTGATAGAGGCATAATACTCCATAGTGTATATGGACCACATTTACCTTATCCATTCTTCCCTTGAAGGGCATTTTGTTCTTTCCACAATTTGGTGACTGTGGCCATTGCTGCTATAAAGATTGGGGTACAGATGGGCCTTCTTTTTACTACATCTAAATCTTTGTGGTAATACCCTTAGTGCAATTGCAAGGTCATAAGGAAGTTCTATTTTTAATTTCCTGAGGAATCTCCACAGTGTTCTTCAAAAAGGCTGCACTGACTTGCATTCCAACCAACAGTGGAAGAGGTTTACCTTATGTCCACATCCCCTCCAACACGTGTTGTTTCCTGTCTTGCTAATTTTGGCTGAGAAAGGGCTTTTTCAATATAGAGAAGACAGAGACTGGGATCCAATGCAAAGGTGGTAGAATCATTGGACGCTGAGGAAAAGAACAAGAAATGATCCTGTCCAGGCCGATCAAAATGAAACGTCTACATGTAACACGTTTGATGGAAGCTTCAAGCAACATCAGGATATTAACTGGGCGCAGGGGAGGGTTTATTTAATTTGGATTTAGGTCCCTATGGAATGCAGCCAGTTTCAGAGCATTTCCCACCATTCTGAAATGCCAGACTGTCGCTCTGATCTCCATAGTTCATTCAGCTTTTCTCTGTCTTCCTGTATCTCTTCACCAACCTGTAGCAACCACTGTCTGTCTCCTTGTAGGAGCTCCTATTTGTCACGTCCTTCATCCTCTACTGGTTCCATTAGAACATGCCCATCTTCACAAGGGGCACTGCTTGCTTATCACCTGAAGCCTTTTGGGGGATAATCATGAGAGGTTTAAGGCAGGCTTCTGCATCCACATCTCCATTCAGTTCCACAGAGGGTAGCTGCACCAACCTGTAGGAATGATCAAGTCTCTGCAACATTCGAGTCCTCTTCCTTGCATCCATTTGGAGATACATGTTGACATACTAAAATGGGCATGATTGTCTTTTTAAGATTGTTTCACTTGGACTATGTCTGTCTTCCAACAAGCTCCATGCTTGCTTCTGTGTATTCCAAGTACATGAGTCTGTCCTGGGCCTCAGTTTATCATGTGTAGGTTCTGCCATTGGTGCTTGGTCACTTTTGAATATTGGGAGACCATATTGGCATGGTGTCTACACACCCTAGGTTTACTTGTGTCCTCACTGTTGATGACTCCAGACATGTCTTTGGCATGGTTGCAGGTGTTCCCTGGGAGCATTCCGTGGTGGCACTTTTCCTGGTCAGAAGTGCCGTGATTGTGTGGATGAACCATAGACATGTGCAGGGCATGGAGTTCCACCCCTGAGTCATCGTTGGACGCCTGATTCTTTCTAGGCCAGTCATGGGTAAGATGAAATGGATTCCTGCCTTTTTCCAGAGCCCCGAGGGCTGGTGGTGACAGTCACGACAAAAGATTATAAATTTAGCCATGGAGAAGGTGCCACCGACTCACTTTGTAACTTCCTTGGTGAGAGACCCAGGCTGCTCCAGTGATTTGAGAGGGTTTGGTGTCCTCTTGGCCCACCCATGAATACTCAGGCCAAGAGTAGTGATCAGTGTGGATTGAGGAGGTGTTGGTGCTATGACCTCATGCCTTGGTGACATCACAGAAGTTGTTGGCTTCACTGTAACAGCAGTCCCTCTCTCATGACCGTTGAGTCCTATGGCTTTAGGTACTAAGCCACGGGATGGAGAAAAAAAAAAAAGCCTTCTTAGCCTGACTAAGAACTTAGGTTGTCTTGTGTATTAATTTCCCACTTTCCCATTCCAGACAAAGAAATGAAAATGACGTTCGGTATACCATCCTTTAGACCAACAATTCTCCAGAGACGGCAAGGATTTCCTATTTCCACTGCAATTTTTAGAGATCTCAAGAAACAGTGAGGCTTCTTGGGTATCATCAGCTCTCTGTGAGGTTTGTCATCTGGTTGAGGGAGTTCTTTCTCAGTCTCTTTTCCTTATGGGTCAGGGAAGACTAAGGGATAGAAAGACCCTTCTCAGGGAAAAATATTAGGGCATGGATGTATTGTGCTGTCTGTGTCCTCATTTCCTAGTGTTCTGAAACACAAGTCATAAGGCATTAGGGCTCTGTCTACCTGGTTTTACCTTAAACACCTTTGCAAATGTTTAAAGTAGAGTGACATTCTTCATGATAGCTAACCCTTAAGGAAGAGCCTTGGACAGCACTCCTTGTCATCTTTAGTTAACTCTACCTGCTGTGGTAATGGGTATAGACATGTTGACCAAGTCTCTTTAATCAGAGGAAAAGGAATAACCTATGTCGGTGGCATTCAATAACCCCTGGAGCAAGACAGTAGATTGAGATGCAGTGCCTTTGCAAAGACTAGTGGATAAAGAAAATGTAATTCGTATTGGCAACAGAGTATTCCTCAGGCACCAAGAAGGATGAATCCCTGGTACTTGGCATTGACATGAATGCCACAGGACTGGGTGTTGCAAAATGAAAAAGGCAACAGACAAAGGGAAATGTCATATGGCTTCTCATCTATGGGTCACAGAAGGAATACAATGGGCCTTAGTAGAAAGAAGGGAAAACTGAAGGGAAAAATGTCAGAGGAGTAGACAACCCAGGTGTTACTCAGGACTCTGAGGAACCAAGCTGAGGGTTACAGAAAAGAGGGAATAAGGGAACTGGCTAATGGGTGTTGAGGAGTTGTGGCATATATTAGAAGAAGCACTAGGTCGTATATAGAAATAAATAATCCGTGAATACTCTGTCAAAAATGAATGATGGATGATAGGGCTACTTCCTCAACACAACAAAATATTAAGATAAAAACAAACTGGCCCTTCCCAAAGCAGTTGAAGACTGGCAGAGAAAAGGAAATAATTATATTTTTATTAACTTTACTTATTAAAATGACATGTAAAATGTTTCCTAAAATGTCCGTATCTGAATTGGTCTTGATATTTGTCAATTAGAGTCTCCCCACCTCCTCCATTTCTGGAATGGCATTGCATTCACTAAATGTCTAGACGAGTTGCCCAGGAAAGTGATTTGGACCTGGACTTCTCTGTGTTGGTAGGGGTTTGATTACTGCTTCAAATGCTTTAGTCACTAGGAGAGAGTTCAGATGCTGTAGAATTCCTGACCTAATATTCGGAGTTGATATGTGTCGTGGAATTTATCCTTTATTACAGTTCTTGGATTGGCTAGCATAATTGTGTAGAGGGGCTTTTAGGTTATTTTTTTGTTCCTTTATATAAGTTGTCCTGTGGTCTGCTACTTTCAACTATATGCTTGTCTCCCCTTGAATCCAGGTAATGGCTCCACCAGTTAAAGTTTTCAAAACTGATGTGTGAATTCTTTTGAATTTTTCCTATTGGTTTGTCTGTATTTCTTTATTGCAATGACCATATGTATTATCTCCTTTTTTCTGTTTACTTTGGAGTTTGTTTCACCTTTTTCTATTGCCTTATGCCATCGTTTAGGTTGCTTTTCTTCAGTGTTTTTAATTTTTGGATATAAACGCATTTAGCCCTATATTCTTTCCTCATACAATATTTTGGTATCATCCCGTAAGTTTCTTGACTTTCATTTGCTCAAGGTACTTTCTGATTTTCCTTTTGCTTTTCCTTCCTTGACTCTGCTAGTTCGGGAGTGTGTTGTGTTTTCCACCTTTTAGTGTCTGGCTGTGTTTCCCATTCGTAAGTGATTTCTTTCTGTTTTCATATATTCGTGGTCCTAAGGTACAAGATAAGATTTGAAATCTCTATTAATTACAACTGGATTAGGACTCCAGCAGAGGATCTCTGATAGACAATGTTAGGTCTGCCCTTGGGAAGAACTTTTCTTATGGCTCTCAGATACACAATCTTATTCATGTTTCCCCAAAGCTCAGGTGGACTAGAGAGCCCATGATGACGTCTTTTATTCCTTACCACCTTTCCCTCTGGATGATCTGTCTTGTGCTGTAAGTGGATATCGTAGTCCCCAACAATATTGGAAGGTGGTCCCAATCTTCTTTCCTTTCTGTTAATATGATTCCAACATTTAGAAACACCCACATTGGTGGTGTATCTGTTGGCAATTCTTCCAAGTTTCTGATGTTTTGATGCTGCATGAAGACAAAACACCTTCCGGGAATCTTTTGTCTCTTGAAGTGCAAAAATCTCTCTACTTGTCATCGGCACAATCACTTGATTCTCTTCTCCTTGACAGTTGCATGAACTATATCTTCCTAATTCCTCCATTTTCAAGCTATGTGTATCTTGATAGTCGAAGGAAATCTCCTTATAGTTGAAGAAAATTTCCTTCGACTGTATGGCCAACGTAAGTTCAGGCTGGTTTAGTTTTTGTTGTTTTCTTGTTGACCCTTTTTGCCTTTATTTTTTTTTTTATTTTCATGTTTCTAATAATCTGTTTATAGGGATTGGAGAATTTAGTCCTGAATACGTTAACTAATGATTGACAATGAAGGAGTTAACTATCTCATTTTCATTGTTTTCTTACTTGGATTCTCTGTACCTTTACCCTTAATGGTATTTTGGGGGGGTTTGCTTCCCTTGATCCACAATTCCTCTGCATCACTCATGTGTCTTTTCTGTGTATGTGTGTGTGTGTGGGTGTGTGTGTTTGTTTGTGTCGATGCTGTCTGTGTGTGTTTCACATAACACTTATAATGAAATTTCAAGAGATGAGAAGTTGGTCTTTTATGGATTGCAATTCAATTGGATATGCCTTTAAAACTCCCATTCCATCACTAGGAAATTGTATGTTATTTGTCTTTCTTAGACTGATAGATGTGACGTAGCCCAATGCTCTCCACAATTCTGCCACATGAGACAAGTGGCAAGAATTTATTCTTGCTTATGGCTGGGCAAGAGTCTGCAGTGCTTTTGGAGGACAGTGAGATGGTAGTAGTGTCTGGGAACTCCAGGATTGTCTTCAGCCAGGAAAACAACTGGGATATTACATCATCAAGTGCAACATGGTGGAAATTGGTCTGAAGCTTACAAAGCAAACTCTACAGCAAAAGAGAATTGAAGTAACAGAAACTTTGGGAGAAGAATGGAGGCATGGCTTAGGGTAGATGTAAGCGGTTGGTGCTTCAGAGGGCAGTGAGTCAATGCAAAGGACAAAGGCACAGAAAAGAGGAGCACACTGAGAACCCACAAGGAGCATGTTTCCCAATGCCACTGGCTGTGACCAGCAGTGGCTGTGAATGGCACGAGTTCTTGTCAAAGAATTGTCTTGAGTACTGAGTATTCACGTCATAAGGCTTGGGAAACATTGATTCGAGAGAACAATGTGTTTCTCCTGGAGAGGACACCAACAAGCAACCAGGTGCAGGCAGCCTGGAAATCTTGATCAGAGACAGTCCCGGGAGACTTGGTGGGAAATGGTGGGTTCTGGCAGTGCACCCTTGAGAGGCAGTGATCGTGGAGATCACTCAATGGGGGCACACGAAATTTTGGGCTCTCACACCAGTAGTATAAACGCAGAGCTACTGTCCAAAGATAGTATGGTGAGGACATTAGCTGTTGAACCTGCAAACAGGAAGTCCTGGGCGTAGAACACTGGAGGGACTGCTTTCCTCAGTCCAAGTTGCTTTGTCCCAAAAGAACAGACTCTTCTGTAGGGGACTAGAAAAAATCCCTGCCCACATGCTTTCTCATGATCACAGCATTCTACTGGCCTTCATTCTGTTGAGATAGTTGAAAGTCTCCTTTCACAGGCACACCAGAGCCCAACAAGATGAACATCACCATATTCAGCCCAGACACAAAACACTCCAAATGGCAGGCAAGGAGATCATCCAGATGACTGGCCTCAAAGACAGGGGACAGCCACAACATACCAGCAGAGGACAGGCATGCCACACACATCGTGAATCATTCAAGGGCCAATCATTGGCCACTCGATGATGTCATCATCCTAAAGAATTTACTATCAGGGTAGAAAATAGAATGGGTTTTTTGAATAATAAGAAGATAGAGACCTGGTTCCAGTGCAAAGGTGGAAGAATCATTGGACGCTGAGGAAAAAGATTGTCCTGGCCAATCAAAATGAAACGTCTACATGTTACATGCTCGATGGAAGATTGAAAGCAACAGCCAGGATTCATCTGTTCTGTACATCAGAAACACACAGAAAATATCAGGGAGTCTCGAACCACAGAGATAAAAGTGTTTAAAATAATAAAATAAGGAGTCCTTGATGAAAAGATTATGAGCAAACTGGATGCAAAGACCAGGCAGCTGACAGAAGCGGAAGATCAAATTTGTCATCTGGAAGACCAGTACTGAAGAGGAAGGAAGCAAATCCAGAGAGAGAAGGAAGAATGATGGAACATGACAATGAGCTTAGGGAAGTCATCAACTCCAAGGAATGAAAGTGCCTATTTTAAGAGAACTAGGAGTAAGAGAATAAGAGTGCTAAACATTTCTTAGAGAAATCAAAGCTTCAAATGTCCCTCACCAGGAGCAGAAACAGAGATCTTGATTCAGAGGCAAAGAGGTGTCCCATCTATGTCTACAAGAAGCAGTGCAACACAAGACATAGTGTCACTCCCCCCTGCAAAAGCTAGCAATGGAGAAATTCTCCTTACCCAAATATGTTCGGGAGAGTTGTGTGTCCATAGCCACGTCACTGACTTCAAGACGACAAGCTCTACCAGCTCTTGAAGCAGGTCAAATAGAACAAGCAACACCATCCCAAGCCAAAATCTGGATCCCCTGCATTTCTGAGCAATGACAGAGCAGTGGTACTTGTCTAGACTAGGAAGGATTAAGAATACAAAGATTGGGTCCTGTAATGTGTCCTTTGGTACAGAGGCGGCTCTCAGCTCAACTCATGATCCCAGGGTCACGGCATTGACTCTGGTCTCAGGTTTTCTGCTCAGGGGCAAGTCTGCTTCTCCCTCTTCAGCTCCATCCCCTGATTGTGGTCTCTCTGTCTCTCTGACAAGTACAAGTTTGTCATTATTTAGACAAAAAACAAAAACAAACAAAAACAGTGTATAAGGATTGACTTGGCCCAGAGGATGGTTTATTTAATTTGTATTTAGGTCCCTATGGAATGCAGCCAGGTTCAGAGCACATCCTACCACCCTGAAATGCCAGACTGTCGCTCTGAGCTTCCTTGTTCATTCGGATTTTTTTTATCTTCCTGTATCTCCTCACCAACCTCTAGCATCCACTGTCTATACAACTGTAGTGGCTCCTTTTTGTCACGTTCTTCATCCTCTCCTGGTTCCATTAGAACACACCCATCTTCACAAGGGACACTGCTTGCTGATCACATGAAGCCATTTGGGGGATTGTCATGAGAGGTTTAAGGAAGACTTGTGCTGCCAAATCTCCATATATTCCCCAGACGGTAGGTGCACCAACCTGTGAGAATGCTCATGGTTCTGTGACATTTGAATCCTCTTCCTTGAGTTTTTTTGGAGATACATGTTTGTATCTCCATGTATACATGTAGTTTGGACAACCTGAAACAGGCACAAAAATCTTTCAAATGGCTTAATTTGGGCTATGGTTCTATTCCAACAACTCAACGTTTGCTCCTGTGGACTCCAAGTACATGAGTCCGTCCTGGGTCTCAAGTTCTGAGGTGAAGGGTCTGCCTTTGGTGCTTTGTCATTTTTTAACATTGGGAGGTCTTTTTGACACGGTGTTTAAAGAAGCTAGGGTTACTCGAGTCCGCGCTGTTGAAGACTCCAGACATGTCTTTGGCATGGTTGCCAGTTTTCCCTGGGGCTTTCCTTGGTGGTTCTTTTTTTGTTCAGAAGCGCCAGGATTGAGTGGGAGGATCATAGACATGTGCAGGGCATGGAGTTCCAGCCCTGAGTCATTATTTGATGCCTGATTCTTCCTTAGCCAATCATGGGTAAGATAGAATGGTAGATTCCTGCCTTTCTCCAGAGCCCAGAGGGCTGGTGGTGACAGTCATAACCAAAGACTATGAACTCAGCCATGGAGAATCTGCCAATGACTCACTTTGCCACTGCCTTGGTGAGATACCCAGGTGGCTGCAGTGGTTTGGGAGGGCTTGGAATTCTTGGACCACCCATGAATACTCCAGCCAATGTTGTGATCAGGCGTGGTTTGGCAAAGAGTTGTTGATATGACCTCAAGCCTTGGTGACATCATAGAAGTTGGCTTCCCTGAATCATCAGTCCCTCTCTCATGATCTTTGAGTACTATGGCTTGATGTAGGAATCCATGGGAATGACAGAAAAAGAATCTTCAGAAATTGATCAAGAACTCAAGTTGTTTATTGTGTTAATTTCCCACTTCCCTTTTCTAGACAAATAGAAAAGAAAATTATATTCGGTATACTATCCTGTAGGCCAACAATTTTCCAGAGACAGCAAGGTTTTCTTATTTCCACTGAAATTTCTAGAGATCTCAAGAAGTAGAGAGGTCTCTTGGGTATCATCAGCTCTCTGTGAGGTATGTCATCCTGTGGATGAAAGAGTACTTTTCAGGGTCTTTTCCTTATGTTAAGGGATTACTAAGGGTCGGAAATTATGGGTATAGCCATGTTGACCATGTCTCTTTAGTCAGAGGAAAAGGAACTGCTTATATCCATGGCCTGCATTGGCTCCTCCAGTAGAACTGTGGATTGAGCTTCAACTCCCTTGAAAAGACTAATGGATAAAGAAGGTGTGGTCAATATTGCCCATTGGACAAGTGTCTTTTCCTATCTTCTGCCCATTTTTTTATATGATTGTCTTTTTGTGAGTGTTGAGTTTGAGAATTTCTTTTTTTTATTAATTTTAATTTTTTATAAACATATATTTTTATCCCCAGGGGTACAGGTCTGTGAATCACCAGGTTTACACACTTCACAGCACTCACCAAAGCACATACCCTCCCCAATGTCCATAATCCCACCCCCTTCTCCCAAACACCCTCCCCCCAGCAAGGCTCAGTTTGTTTTGTGAGATTAAGTGTCACTTATGGTTTGTTTCCCTCCCAATCCCATCTTGTTTCATTTATTCTTCTCCTACCCACTTAAGCCTCCATGTTGCATCACCACTTCCTCATATCAGGGAGATCATATGATAGTTGTCTTTCTCTGCTTGACTTAGTTCGCTAAGCAGGATACGCTCTAGTTCCATCCATGTTGTCGCAAATGGCAAGATTTCATTTCTTTTGATGGCTGCATAGTATTCCATTGTGTATATATACCACTTCTTCTTGATCCATTCATCTGTTGATGGACATCTAGGTTCTTTCCATAGTTTGGCTATTGTGGACATTGCTGCTATAAACATTCGGGTGCACGTGCCCCTTTGGATCACTACGTTTGTATGTTTAGGGTAAATACCCTATAGTGCAATTGCTGGGTCATAGGGCAGTTCTATTTTCAACATTTTGAGGAATCTCCATGCTGTTTTCCAGAGAGGTTGCACCAGCTTGCATTCCCACCAACAGTGTAGGAGGGTTCCCCTTTGTCCGCATCCTCGCCAGCATCTGTCATTTCCTGACTTGTTGATTTTAGCCATTGTGACTGTTGTGAGGTGATATCGCATTGAGGTTTTGATTTGTATTTCCCTGATGCCGAGTGATATGGAGCACTTTTTCATGTGTCTGTTGGCCATCTGGAAGTCTTCTTTGCAGAAATGTCTGTTCATGTCCTCTGCCCATTTCTTGATTGGATTATTTGTTCTTTGGGTGTTGAGTTTGCTAAGTTATTTATAGATTCTGGACACTAGTCCTTTATCTGATATGTCGTTTGCAAATATCTTCTCCCATTCTGTCAGTTGTCTTTTGATTTTGTTAACTGTTTCCTTTGCTGTGCAAAAGCTTTTGATCTTGATGAAATCCCAATAGTTCATTTTTGCCCTTGCTGCCCTTGCCTTTTGCCTTGTTCCTAGGAAGATGTTGCTGTGGCTGAGGTCGAAGATGTTGCTGCCTGTGTTCTCCTCAAGGATTTTGATGGATTCCTTTTGCACATTAATGTCCTTCATCCATTTTGAGTCTATCTTTGTGTGTGGTGTAAGGAAATGGTCCAATTTCATTTTTCTGCATGTGGGTGTCCAATTTTACCGGCACCATTTATTGAAGAGGCTGTCTTTTTTCCATTGGACATTCTTTCCTGCTTTCTCGAAGATTAGTTGACCATAGAGTTGAGGGTCTATTTCTGGGCTCTCTATTCTATTCCATTGATCTATGTGTCTGTTTTTGTGCCAGTACCATGCTGTCTTGATGATGACAGCTTTGTAATAGAGCTTGAAGTCCGGAATTGTGATGCCACCAATGTTGGCTTTCTTTTTCAATATCCCTTTGGCTATTCGAGGTCTTTTCTGGTTCCATATAAATTTTAGCATTATTTGTTCCATTTCTTTGAAAAAAGATGGATGGTACTTTGATAGGAATTGCATTAAATGTGTAGATCGCTTTAGGTAGCATAGACATTTTCACAATATTTATTCTTCAATCCAGGAGCATGGAACATTTTTCCATTTCTTTGTGTCTTCCTCAATTTCTTTCATGAGTACTTTATAGTTTTCTGAGTATAGATTCTGTGTCTCTTTGGTTAGGTTTATTCCTAGGTATCTTATGGTTTTGGATGCAATTGTAAATGGGATGGACTCTTAATATCTCTTTCTTCTGTCTTGCTGTTGGTGTAGAGAAATGCAACTGATTTCTGTGCATTGATTTTATATCCTGACACTTTACTGAATTCCTGTATAAGTTCTAGCAGTTTTGGAGTGGAGTCTTTTGGGTTTTCCACATATAGTATCATATCATCTGTGAAGAGTGATAATTTGACTTCTTCTTTGCTGATTTGGATGCCTTTAATTTCCTTTTGTTGTCTGATTGCTGAGGCTAGGACCTCTAGTACTCTGTTGAATAGCAGTGGTGATAATGGACATCCCTGCCGTGTTCCTGACCTTAGCGGAAAAGCTTTCAGTTTTTCTCCATTGAGAATGATTTTTGCGGTGGATTTTTCATAGATGGCTTTGATGATATTGAGGTATGTGCCCTCTATCCCTACACTTTGAAGAGTTTTGATCAGGAAGGGATGCTGTACTTTGTCAAATGCTTTTTCAGCATCTTTTGAGAGTATCATATGGTTCTTGTTCTTTCTTTTATTGATGTGTTGTATCACATTGACTGATTTGCAGATGTTGAACCAACCTTGCAGCCCTGGAATAAATCCCACTTGGTCGTGGTGAATAATCTTTTTAATGTACTGTTGAATCCTATTGGCTAGTATTTTGTTGAGTATTTTCGCATCTGTGTTCATCAAGGATATCAGTCTATAGCTCTCTTTTTTGGTGGGATCCTTGTCTGGTTTTGGGATCAAGGTGATGCTGGCCTCATAAAATGAGTATGGAAGTTTTCCTTCCATTTCTATTTTTTGGAACAGTTTCAGGAGAATAGGAATTAGATCTTCTTTAAATGTTTGGTAGAATTCCCCTGGGAAGCCATCTGGCCCTGGGCTTTTGTTTGTTTGGAGATTTTTAATGACTGTTTCAATCTCCTTACTGGTTATGGGTCTGTTCAGACTTTATATTTCTTCCTGGGTCAGTTGTGGTAGTTTATATGTTTCTAGGACTGCATCCATTTCTTCCAGATTGTCAAATTTATTGCCATAGAGTTGCTCATAGTATGTTCTTATAATAGTTTTTTATTTCTTTGGTGTTAGTTGTGATCTCTCCTCTTTCATTCATGATTTTATTTATTTGGGTCCTTTCTCTTTTCTTTTTGAAAAGTTGGGCCAGGGGTTTATCAATTTTATTTATTCTTTCAAAGAACCAGCTCCTACTTTCGTTGATTTGTTGTATTGTTTTTTTTGGTTTCTATTTCATTGATTTCTTCTCTGATCTTTATGGTTTCTCTTCTCCTGCTAGGCTTAGGGTTTCTTTCTTGTTCTTTCTCTAGATCCTTTAGGTGTAGGGTTAGATTGTGTACCTGAGACTTTTCTTGTTTCTTGAGAAAGGCTTGTACCGCTATATATTTTCCTCTCAGGACTTCCTTTGTTGTGTCCCACAGATTTTGAACCGTTGTATTTTCATTATCATTTGTTTCGATGATTTTTTTCAATTCTTCTTTAATTTCCCGGTTGACCCATTCATTCTTTAGAAGGATGCTGTTTAGTCTCCATGTATTTTGGTTCTTTTCAATCTTCCTCTTGTGGTTGAGTTCTAGCTTTAGAGCATTGTGGTCTGAAAATATGCAGGGAATGATCCCAATCTTTTGATACCAGTTGAGTCCTGATTTAGGACCGAGAATGTGATCTATTCTGGAGAATGTTCCATGTGACTAGAGAAGAATGTGTATTCTGTTGCTTTGGGATGAAATGTTCTGAATATATCTGTGATGTCCATCTGGTCCAGTGTGTCATTTAAGGCTTTTATGTCCTTGCTGATCTTTTGCTTGGATGACCTGTCCATTTCAGTGAGGGGAGTGTTAAAGTCCCCTACTATTATTGTATTATTGTTGATGTGTTTCTTTGATTTTTTTATTAATTGGTTTATATAGTGGGCTGCTCCCACGTTGTGGGCATATATATTTAAAATTGTTAAATCTTCTTGTTGGACACACCGTTTGAGTATGATATAGTGTCCTTCCTCATCTCTTATTATAGTCTTTGGCTTAAAATCTAATTGATCTGATATAAGGATTGCCACTCCTGCTTTCTTCTGATGACCTTTAGCATGGTAAATTCTTTTCCACCCCCTCACTTTAAATCTGGAGGTGTCTTCAAGCTTAAAATGAGTTTCTTGGAGGCAACATATAGATGGGTTTTGTTTTTTTATCCATTCTGATACCCTGTGCCTTTTGACAGGGGCATTTAGCCCATTCACATTCAGGGTAACTATTGAGAGATATGAATTTAGGGCCATTGTATTGCCTGTAAGGTGACTGTTACTCTACATGGTCTCTGTTCCTTTCTGATCTACCACTTGTAGGCTCTCTCTTTGTTTATAGGACACCTTTCAAGATTTCCTGTAGAGCTGGTTTGGTGTTTGCAGACTCTTTCAGTTTGTCCTGGAAGCCTTTAATCTCTCCTTCTATTTTCAATGATAGCCTAGCTGGATATAGTATTCTGGGCTGCATGTTTTTCTCATTTACTGCTCTGAAAATATCATGCCAGCTCTTTCTGGCCTGCCAGGTCTCTGTGGATAAGTCAGCTGCCAATCTAATATTTTTACCATTGTATGTTACAGACTTCTTTTCCCGGGCTGCCTTCAGGATTTTCTCTTTGTCACTGAGACTTGTAAATTTTACTATTAGGTGACGGGGTGTGGGCCTATTCTTATTGATTTTGAGGGGCGTTCTCTGAACCTCCTGAATTTTGATGCTCGTTCCCTTTGCCATATTGGGGAAATTCTCCCCAATAATTCTCTCTAGTATACCTTTTGCTCCCCTCTCTTTCTTCTTTTTCTGGAATCCCAATTATTCTAATGTTGTTTCGTCTTATGGTGTCACTTATCTCTCGAATTCTCCCCTCGTGGTCCAGTAGCTGTTTGTCCCTCTTTTGCTCAGCTTCTTTATTCTCTGTCATTTGGTCTTCTATATCACTAATTCTTTCTTCTGCCTCATTTATCCTAGCAGTGAGAGCCTCCATTTTTGATTGCACCTCATTAATAGCTTTTTTGATTTCAACTTGGTTAGATTTTAGTTCTTTTATTTCTCCAGAAAGGGCTTTTATATATCTCGAGAGGGTTTCTCTAATATCTTCCATGCCTTTTTAGAGCCCGGATAAAACCTTGAGAATTGTCATTCTGAACTCTAGATCTGACATATTACCAATGTCTGTATTGATTAAGTCCCTAGCCTTTGGTACTGCCTCTTGTTCTTTTTTTTTGTGTTGAATTTTTCCGTCTTGTCATTTTGTTCAGATAAGAGTATATGAAGGGGCAAGTAAAATACTAAAAGGGTGGCAACAACCCAGGAAAATATGCTTGAAGAGATCCAAAATCATGAGGGGGGAGAAAGGGGATAAAAAGAGGTTCAAAAAGGAAGAAAGAAAAATAAAGAAAATAGAAAAAAAAATAAAAGAATTAAGAAAAAAGAAAACACCTAAGATAAATATAAAAAAGAAAAAATATATATTTAGATAAACTAGTAAAAAATCGTTAAAAAAGAAAAAGGTAACAGTTAAAAAAAATTTTACCCTAAGGTGAGAAAAAAAAAAAAAACAAAAAATGAAAAAGAAAAAATTAAATTAACTGCAAGTCTAAAAAAAAATCACAGGGAAAAAGCCATGAGTTCCGTGCTTTGCTTTCTCCTCCTCTAGAATTCTGCTGCTCTCCTTGGTATTGAAACCACACTCCTTGTTAGGTGAACTTGGTCTCTCCTGGATTTCTTGTTGATCTTCTGGGGGAGGGGCCTGTTGTAGTGATTGTCAAGTGTCCCTCCCAGGCAGAATTACACCGCCCTTACCCGGGGCCGGGGTGAATAATCCCCTTGGGTTTGCTTTCAGGAGCTTTTGTTCCCTTAGTGCTTTCCATAGAGTTCCGGAGGACGGGAATACAAATGATGGCCTCCTGGTCTCCAGCCCGGAGGAGCCGAAAGCCCAGGGCCATACTCAGTGCGCCCTCAGAGAACAGGGCCCAGTTACTCCCATTTGCCTCACCTCCGGCCGCGCTCTGAGCTCACCAAGCCTGCGACCGGTTCAAGGTCACCCCGAGCTGCGAGCTTACTGTCGGCTCTGTCTCTGTAGCCGGCTTTCCCGTTCCAATACCCGCAAGCTCTGCGACACTCAGACACCCCCGATCCTTCTGTGACCCTGCGGGACCTGAGGCCACGCTGACCCCACGTGGGCTTCGCCCCAGTTTAGCCTCTGGAGCGATGTCCCTCAGTGGAACAGACTTTTAAAAGTCCTGATTTTGTGCGCGGTTGCTCCGCTGCTTGCCAGGAGCCGGCCCCTCCCCCCGCGGTCTATCTTCCCGTCGCTTTGGATTAACTTCTCCGCCGGTCCTACCTTTCAGAAAGTGGTAGTTTTTCTGTTTCCAGAATTGCTATTCTTCTTCTCTTCGATCTGCCGATGGATTTTCAGGTGTTTGCAATCTTTAGATAAGCTATCTAGCTGATTTCTGGCTAGCTGAAGTAGTCTAGGCTGTTACTTCTCCACCATCTTGACTCCTCCTTCTGTCTGTCCCCTTCCACTTTAAGGAAAATCATGCACCATGAAAATACAGAGAATTAAGAAATTGGCATAAACGATATTGATCAAGGGAGAGAAAACATTATTTAGTAACACAGCAGGCCACAAATCAAATCAGGTTGTAACTCACAGGCCTGCCCAAGGTCTCACTGGCCAGAAGACAGAGCATAGAGCATCCCTAGAATGGGCTGGTGGAGGGCACCCCCACAGGCCAGATCTACTCATTCCCCACCCCCCATCCCCTGAAATTCCACCCCTGGCACTGGGCCTACACACCCTCCCTGGTTATTTCTGATTTCCTGAGCACGCTGTGCCTTTCTTCCTACTTCCTGTCTCGAAACTAGATGTTTTTTTTGAAAGAACTAGAAAGATCCATAACCATTGGCCGCACTAATTGAAAAGAAAAGAGAGAAAGCCCAAATTAATAAAATTATGAATGAAAAGGGAGAGATCACACCGAAAACCAAAGCAGTAGAATCAACCATCAAAAGTTATTATCACTGCTTGACTTATTTCGTTAAGCATGATACACTCTAGTTCCATCCATGTTGTCGCAAATGGCAAGTTTTCATTTCTTTTGATGGCTGCCTAGTATTCCATTGTGTATATATACCACATCTTCTTGATCCTCTCATCCATTGATGGACATCTAGGTTCTTTCCATAGTTTGGCTATTGTGGACATTGCTGCTATAAACATTCGGGTGCACGTGCCTCTTTGGATCACTAAGTTTGTATCTTTAGGGTTAATACCCAATAGAGCAATTGCTGTGTCATAGGGCAGTCCTATTTTCAACATTTTGAGAAACCTCCATGCTGTTTTCCAGAGTGGCTGCACCAGCTTGCATTCCCACCAACAGTGTAGGAGGGCTCCCATTTCTCCGCATCCTCGCCAGCATCTGTCATTTCCTGTCTTGTTGATTTAGGACCTCAATGTGTGAAAGGAATCCATCCAAATCCTTGAGGAGAACACAGGCAGCAACCTCTTCGACCTCAGCCACAGCAACATCTTCCTAGGAACAAGGCCAAATGCAAGGGAAGCAAGGGCAAAAATGAACTATTGGGATTTTATCAAGATCAAAAGCTTTTGCACAGCAAAGGAAACAGTTAACAAAATCAAAAGACAACTGACAGAATGGGAGAACATATTACAAATTACATATCCGATAAAGGACTAGTGTCCAGAATCTATAAAGAACTTAGCAAACTCAACACCCAAAGAACAAATAATCCAATCAAGAAATGTGCAGAGGACATGAACAGACATTTCTCAAGGAAGACATCCAGATGGCCAACAGACACATGAAAAAGTGCCCCATATCACTCGGCATCAGGGAAATACAAATCAAAACCACAATGAGATATCACCTCACACCACTCAAAATGGCTAACTTCCTTAAGCTTTTTGTAACATTCCATCATTCTTCCTGCTCTCTTTGGATTTGATTCCTTATTTTCAAGTCTTTTTACTCCGGGTCACTAACTTGATCCTCTGCTTCTGCCAGCTTCTTGGATGTTGCTTCAAGTCTGCTACCAATCTTTTCATTGGGAATTTTACTTTATTTTATTTTATTTTATATTATTTTATTTTTTAATCAGTTTTATCTCTGTGGTTCTTGACTCTCCCTGATACCTTCTGTGTTTTCTGACGTACACAGAGTATCCTGGCCGCTGCTTTCAATCCTCCATCAGGCGTGTTATATGTAGAGGTTTCACTTCGATTACTGGCCGTGATCATCTCTTGTTATTTTTCCTCGGCTCAATTTATTCTTTATCTTTGCCTTGGATATAGGACTCTTCTTCTCTATATTCGAAAAGCCCATCTTGTTTTCTAGCCAGAGGGTAATTTATTTAGGAAAAAGAGATCATGGAATGCCCAAGGGCTGGCCCGTGAGGGAGTCTCTGGTGTCTGTGTGTGTGTGTGTGTGTGTGTGTGTGTGTGTGTGCACCTGTGTGACACATGCCCTCTGTTGTGTTGTGGCTGTCCCCTGTCTTTGAGGCCATTCATCTGACAAGGCTCTCCTTATCTGCCATTTATGTGTTTGGGGTCTGAGCTGAATACACTGAGGTTTAGCTTGGTGGGCTCTGGTGTGCCTGTGAAAGGAGATGTTCAACCAATGCCACAAAACAAAGGCCTGCAGAATGCTGTGATCAGGAAAGAACATGTAGGAGGGCTTTCTTCTAGTTCCATAGGGAGAGTCTGTTCTCCTGGGACAGAGCAACTTGGACTGAGAAAGTTAGTCCCCCAAGTGTTCCACTGCAGGGATATGGTGTTTCCAGATTAGGCAGCTAATGTGCTCACTGTCCTGTCTTGCTCAGTAGCTCGGTTTTGATGCTGCTGGTGCAAGAGCCTCAAATTTTTGGGGGTCCGCATAGAGTCATCTCCATGAACACTGCCTCTTATGGATGCACTGCCAGAACCCATTATGATCCCCCTGTCTCTCATGGTATTGTCTCTGATCGTAGTTTCCTGGTTGTCTGCACCTGGTTGCTTGTTGGTGTCTTCTCAAGGAGAAACACAGTTTTCTTTCAAGTCGATGTCTGCCAATCCTGGTGATCTGAAATCTCCAGGCCTCAAGACCCTTTGTTGGCAAGAACTCTTGCCCTTCAGACCCTATGCTGGTCACAGCCAATGCCATTGGGAAACAGGCTCTATGTGGATTTCCAATGTGCTCTTCTCTCCTGTGCCTTTGTCTTTTGCATTGGCTCAATTCCCTCTGACGCACCAACCGCCCACATGTCCCCTGTGCCATGTCTCCAATCTTCTCCCATAGTCTCTGTGACTTCTACTCTCTTTTTCTGTGGAGTTTACTTTGTATGCTTCAGGTCAATTTCCACCAAGGTGCAGTTATTGTGGTCATCCTCCAGTTGTATTCATGGATGAAGGCAAGCTTGGAGTTCTAAGATACTACTACTTTTTCACTGTCCTCCAAAGGTACCACAGATTCTTACCAAGGCATAAGAAAAAATAAATTTTTGCCACTTGCCTCATATTAAAAAATGTTCCCAGGATTAACCACCCTGAGGGCTTTCAGGAATACTTTAGCAATATTAGAAGGATGTATGATGTCCAAGTGTGATTGTCCGATAGCATTAATCTGCGATTGTAGCTCAGCCAGATCAAGGCTCAAATTGGTATGATGTCAGATGCCACACAAATGTCTCTGAACATTTTCCCAGGAGTGGTTACCCGCGGTTAAGGGCGTAGCACATATGATGATAACTCCTTGACATATCAATGACATTTGAGTCCAGAGCAAATATAATTGATTTCCAAAATATTCTACTGCTTTTTTAAGACCATCTAGTCTACTCAATATCTTTATATCAATGGTCTCCTGATTGGATAAAGCATGAGATATATTTTGAGACAAAGTATTAACATGTTTTGCAGTGTGAAGGCTCTGAGATAAAGCCAAAGAAGAGACAGTGGCTGTGGCTGTTATAAGTAATACCTGTTATAAGTAACCCAACAAATCGACATGTTCACCTAACTGTTTTTCTAATTCCAAAGTGAACTGGTATCCATAGTTAGCATACCAAGGTCCTGTAACTTCTACAGGCAATAAAACACAAGGCGGCTGCATAACTAAAAATAACACTGTAGGCTGATCAGACCTATGTAAACTGAAAGCAAGCAAACAATTAGTCAATATATAGTGAGGACAGCAAAACTTATACATAATAGTTCCATTAACTGTGTATCTTGATATTATTCCTGCCCCAACAACCAATAGGATGGTCGAGGGACACAAGCTCTTTGTCAGCTTTCCAGTTCCTGGGTAATAAGCAGACATAGGTGCATCTGTGGTAATAGGTCCCATAGCAGCCACAAGCTTCCAAACTTTTAATACCCTGTGGTGTAGAATACATGTTATCAGGGATAGCATTAAGATGAACATTAAGAGAATCAATAACAGCAATCTGAGACATTTGGGAGTTAAGACTTTTGCTCTTAGACCAATCAGTAATAGAGACATCAGTGATAATGACATGGGGAGTAAGAACCTATGGATGTCTCTACAAACATTCTACCCATGGAGATGAATTGGTGCGCCAGGTACTAGAAGTAGCACAATAAGGATGATATAAAGGAGTCATCCTGACCACCAGATGAATGGGAAAAGTTCCTGATTGTACTTCCAGCAGGGTCCAGTGTTCTTCCTTAGCTCCTGGTTTAGCTATGGAAGTCTCTGCCTCCTCATCATAATTCATGCTGAAACCATCTAAGCATTTTAAAGTGTGTGAGGACTTAGAAACAGTCAGGCACCCATATACTGGTTGTTGATTATCTCGGGGAAACTGAAAACAAATGGGAGGGCCTGAGGTGAGGCCCGTGAATTAAATTAATGAGCAGCAGTATCAAGTGAGACACTATCACTTATGCCTCTAAAAACCCAGGTAAAATTTGTCTGGATACTTGGAGATGGATCACTCCAAGTAACCGCCTAAAAGTAGTTGAATCGGGTATGTAGGCCCAATAAAGGCGAGTCTCTGAGGCAGCAGTAACAAAGCAATAAATGCTAAGAACAAATTGGTTGGGGTACCAGGTTTATCTGTGGATTTTACTAACGCCACAGCCCGAGAAGAAAGGGCTTTCATGGTGCCCCAAGTAGATGTGGCTTGACGTCGAGAACATCATCTCCTAGGCTCACTCAGACGAAGTTTGGCCATCTTCCACTTTATCAGGGAGAAATCGTACCCCTCTTGCCGGGAGCCAGCGTGGCACTTCCTCATCCTGTGGAAAAATACAAATAAAACCCTGACCCTTCTAAGGACAGAATCAGGCCCACGCCACATGTGAGTGAGGGGATCCTTCCACTTGGCATATGGAAGTGGTGATAAATCAGGAGTCCAGAAGAGCTCAGCTGCAGTATTCAGCATAGTATCTACATTCAAAAAAATTTAAAACATATAAAGCTAGAGATAAATGAACATGAGGTTTATATTTAAGTTTACCCTGTAAGATTTCCACCTCTTTTAATTTTTTCAGATTATTTTTTTATGTTTACAGTTTTCCTTTCTTTTTTTTTTAATTAATTTTTATTTATTATAAACATATATTTTTATCCCCAGTGGTACAGGTCTGTGAATCACCAGGTTTACACACTTCACAGCACTCACCAAAGTACATACCCTTCCCAATGTCCATAATCCCACCCCCTTCTCCCAAATCCCCTCCCACCACCAACCCTCAGTTTGTTTTGTGAGATTAAGTGTGACTTATGGTTTGTCTCCCTCCCAATCCCATCTTGTTTCATTTATTCTTCTCCTAACAACTTTAGCCTCCATGTTGCATCACCACTTCCTCATATCAGGGAGATCATAAAATACTTGTCTTTCTCTGCTTGGCTTATTTTGCTAAGCATGATACGCTCTAGTTCCATCCATGTTGTCGCAAATGGCAAGATTTCATTTCTTTTGATGGCTGCATAGTATTTCATTGTGTATATATACCATATCTTCTTGATCCATTCATCTGTTGATGGACATCTAGGTTTGAGACTTGCATGACTTTGGTTCACAATGGCTTGACCTGTAGAATTATATGGAATAGCTGTAGAATGAGCAATGTGGAAAGTAGAACGGAATTGTTAAAAGGCCATAGAAGTGTATGCCGAGCCATTGTCAGTCATAATGATCCAGGTGTGCAAATGCCTGAAAAAAAAAATGATTCTGCACATCTGTAAAAGCTTCTCCTGAATGTGCAGTAGCAAAAGTATATTCTGGAAAGGTTTCCATAGAAACATACAATTATGATAACTGACCAAAGGTTTTATATAAAGTAATATCCATCTGCCAAAGAGAATTAAGTTAGCGTACAAAAAGTTGGACAGGTTTGACATGATTTAACAATTTGTCCAGCTTGTTCTATGACAATCTTAAATTTCCCTTGTAATGCTTGTGCATTTTGGTGAAACATTTTGTGAATTCTCTTTGCTTTTTCTAAGGGAGTAAAAATAGCAGCATGAGTTGAAGCATCTGCTAGAGCATTACCTTCGGAAAGTGGACCTGGAAGGGCTGTGTGAGCATGAATATGGAAAATGAAAAGAGATGCAGTTCTGGTTGTCAGTAAATGTTGAATCTGTGAAAATAAGTAAACTAATTTTTTATCATTGCTAAGAATAAACGCAGAGATTCATCGAGAAATTGTTTTAGCCACATATTGACTATCTGTGTATATATTGAAGAGCATATTGGAAGGCTTTTAATTCAGTGTGCTGCACTGAAGAGGTTTTATAATGTATTTTAGTACTAGTACAACGTAAGGTGGAAATAAAAATGATTCCAATGTCTCCAGTTTTATTTGCATCTATAAAAACAGTCGGCGCATGAATAATAGGGGTTGTCTCGACAAGGCTAGGAAAAATGACATCAGTCAGATTAAGAAACTGTAAAAGTTTATTATTAGGTAAGTGGAATATAATCTGTCCTGGGTATGTGGCCAAAGCAACTTGCCATTCACTATCTTTCATTTATAGACTGGATAATTGTTCTTTTGTAATTATTGGCACAATGATAAAGTCAGGTTCTTGTCCCAATAACTGAAACAACCATGTGTGTCCCTTGGTTATCAATTGTACTACCATTTGTAAAGTTTGATTGATAACTTTTTAAAATTTATTTCTTTATTTTCAGCATAACAGTATTCATTTTTTCACCACACCCAGTGCTCCATGCAATCCGTGCCCTCTATAAACCCACCACATGGTACCCCAACCTCCCACACCCCCGTCACTTCAAGACTCTCAGATTGTTTTTAAGAGTCTAGAGTCTCTCATGGTTCACCTCCCCTTCCAATTTTCCCCAACTCCTTTCAACTCTCTAACACCCATGTCCTCCATGCTTTGTGTTATGCTCCACAAGTAACTGAAACCATATGATAATTGACTCTCTCTGCTTGACTTATTTCACTCAGAATATCTCTTCCAGTCCCATACATGCTGCTACAAAAGTTGGGTATTCATCCTTTCTGATGGAGGCATAATACTCCATAGTGTATATGGACCATAACTTTTAAATAATGAATGGCAAGATGAATCCATTCCAAAATTCCTGAAGATTGCCACAAAATAGCAATAGGTAAAATTTGTGGACCTAATATATTCAAATATATTGATTGGTTGTGTGAACTTGAGTTAATTGTGCTTGTGAGATAGCCTTTTCTACCAAAGATAGAGCATGTTTAGCTGCCTCAGTTAGTTGCCCTGGTGAACTTGGATGAGAATCATCTTTTAAAATCTGACATAGTGGTTGTTATTGTTTAGCAGCAAGGGCTAAAGATGGGCAAAGCCAATTAATATCACCTAATAATTTTTGGAAATCATTAAGAGTTGTCAAATGCTGTATTCTAATTTGGATGTTTTGTGGTCTTATTTTCTTATTATGAATGACATATCCTAGATATTCAAAAGGTTGCAGTCTTTGAATTTTTTATTGTGCCACAATTATACCATACAGATCCAAAAACTGTAATAAATTTTTAAAGCCTGTTGCAATGATATCTTATTTTTCCTGAAAGCAAAATATTATCCATGTAATGTAATCAGTATATTTGATTCTGATATTTCTTCTATAAAAAGGAGTCAGGGCCCGAGAAACATACTGTTAACCCAAAGTAGGACTCTTAACCATCACTTGAGGCAAAACAGTCCTTTGATATCTATCATGAGGTTCTAAAAAATTTGTACTTGGCACTGAAAAAGAAAATCTATCAATATACACTGGGGCTAGCGAAATGATAAAAAAGGAGTCTTTCAGATCTATAACTAACATTTGATGATCAAGTGGAATACTAGTTGGAGATTGTAGTCCCGGTTGCAGGGCTCCCATTGTTTGTAGCCCAGCACTACTTGCCCTGAGATCTTGTAATAATCTCCATTTTCCAGATTTTTTTAAATAACAATTATTGGGCTATTCCAAGGACGAGTAGATTTCTGTAGATAACCAAGAGCATATTGTTCATCCATTAACAATTTTGCTGCCTCTAAGTTCTCTTTAGATAAGGGCCATTGATCAACCCACACCGGAGTAGAGGCATAGCATGTGGTCTAGTCAATGGCCCTTATGAAAACTCCTTATCATAGAGGTTCAATAGGGCCTTCTAAAGTCTTTCCAAGGCCTTTGCCTTTTTCATACTCCGTTCTGTGCATCATTTGAATAACTTTAGGAGATTGTGATTTTTTAGGAATGGGAGGTGTCTCTAACACTAGTCCCATACAAATAGTATATCTCTGCCCCAAAGGTTCAAATCTATATCTAATATAAAAGGTTGAAAATTTCCATGATGGCCTTCAGAAGTCTGCCAAGGTGAGTGGTTAGAGCTAATTTTTGGAGCTGATGCAATACCTACTCCCTTTATGAGTGGTAGTGCTTTTGAAGGGCCATTGAGAGGGCCAATCCTTGAGTGCTATGACTGACATATCAGCTCTGGTATCAATCAAGCCCTGAAATGGATGACCATGAATATATAGGGTCAAAAATGGTTTATCAGAGGTAATAATTCTCATCCAAAAGGCAGCTGTTGAGCCAAATCCTTGTTCCCCTCGTTGAGGTTTCACAATTTGGTTCTGTAATTGTACTCCAGATAACAAGATTAATTGTGCTATAGATATTTTAGGTTGCAAGGCCATGATCCCTGAAGACAGGGAAATCATTATTTTAATTTCTCCTGTGTAATCCTCATCTATAAGTCCAGAATGAAAATTTAACCCCTTCATAGTCCAGCTAGAATTGCTTAATTAAAGCCCCCAAATTCCTTTTGGCTAGGGGCCCCATATTCCAGTAGTGATTGCTTTAGAGGGTTCCCCAGCCTCAAGGTAAACAGCAACATCTGGGGCTAAGTCGAGTCCAGCACTGGAGGGGGTACCTCAGAATAATCTGTTGATTCTGGGCAAGTCTGCACTGATTGCTTGGGAAATTGTGGTAGGAGGGATGCTATTGTTTGGCGGGGCAGCTGTGGGCCCCTTTTGAAGTTTCCCTGAAGGGGTTGGCCAAATTTATCTGCTTTGGATAGACAGTCATTTGCCCAATGATAACCTCTCTGGCAATGAAGACATAAAGATTGAGGCTTACTCTTTTGATTATTGGGAGGAGTAGGCAAACCTTTACTTTGTCTTCGTTTAGATAATTGGGGGTATTGAGCATGAAAGTGTCCCAAATTTCCACATTGAAAACATACTCGATGATTAAATTGTCCTCCCTTAGATTTAATAAGGTGTTGCTGCATTTCTTGAGGGGAAATTACTTTTAATATTACAGCCATAGGAACTCCTTGAATGTAGGAAGGCCCGATATCAGCACACAATCGAATGTAATTCTCTAAACTGCCTGTTTTACTCCAAGGGCTTATAGCAGCCTGACACGCAGTGTTAGCATTCTCATAAGCCAATTGTTTGACTATAATAGTCCCAGCTTCACCATCCAATACAATCTTACCTACAGCCTTTAAGAGAGGGGCTACAAAGTCCTGACAGGGCTCATCAGGTCCCTGTTGAATTTTAGATAATTCCTCAGTTTGGGCCCTATAGTATGTAATCTCTTCCAAGCCTTCAGAGCACATTCATTAATTTGAGTGTATGCAATCACTGGATAATCTATTTGAGCCAACATCATAATAATGTCCAGCTCCTACTAATATATCATAAGTAATAGGAATCTGAGTTCTTCTATTATACAAGGCCATTTCATTAGCTCTTTCAATGAATTTAGCCTTCTATAATAAGAAATCTCCACCTGATAAACATGCATGAGCTATGACCTTCCAATCACCAGGACACAAAGCTTCCATTCCCAAATTATCTAGTAGAGGTAAAGTAAAAGGAGCAGTAGGATCATACTGAGCAGTGGCGGTTTTAATTTCTTTTAAGACTTTGAAATTTAGAGCTGTGTAAATTCTTTGTCCTTGCTGGTTGGCAGTAACAGGGAATGCAGAAAACTCTGCAACATTTCCTCTTTTTGCTGTGCTTGATACAAAGCATGCTGTAACGGTGTTACTCCTGATAAAGAAAGTAACTGTGCACTTTGTTGTCTGCCATTACAGGAAAAGCAGCACGTTTAGGTCTTACTTTCTCTTTATGACTTGGCGCCTGCCATCCAGTATCCGGGATTTTATAGGCCGATTTTATCGTAGATTCACCCCCTAAGGAGGGAGTAGTATTAACCCCAACATGAGTACACTGTGGCACTAAAGTATTATTCGGTACCAGCTGTGTACATGGTGTATCAAAAAAGAGTGCAATGGAGCTGGAGTAGAGGAACCATAGGGCATTATCATCATCAAGATAGACATCATCCTCTTCAATTTCATCATCCCCTTAATTTATCAATACCAGGGGCGGTAAACAAACCGCACTGGGAGGACTCTCAGACATATGACTTTTATTGAATAATTCCTCCAAAGAGGGGAGAGACAGCGCTGATGTCATCACGCAATCTCCGCCATGAGAAGGGCTTAAACTGCACATTAGAAAATCCTCACCTTCTTCTCCCACTGAATGAGATTTTAAAGACAATAAATCAATAGAATGTTTAGGGTCCAAAGGTCCCTAATCTGGGACCAGATTTTCATTGTATCCTCTGGAACTGTTGCAGCACCGTAAACAAAAATTTGATTCTTAATTTCTTGACCCACATGGTGCCAAAGTTCAAGATTTGCACTCCCTCCCTTAGGAAACCAGGGGCATAAATCACTAACAACCTCAAAAAATCCCTGAAGTGTCTCGTGAGAGACTCCTGACCCTCTCTCCTTTAGAAGAGCTTGCAGGGCCTGCAAAAAATGACCCTCTTAGGTTGACTGAACTGTCCCCATATTTTACTCCTGTCATTCCAGATCACATGGATTTTCCTCCCTGATATAAAGTCCTCAACTGAGATGCCACTGTTCTTCAGGTCCCTGTTGGGGCACCACCTGTCCTGGCCAGCGTGACAAGAGGGAGCAGGGTTGAAGGGTAGGAGAATGAAGAAAGGGAATGTGGGGAATAGGAAGGACACAGGCAAATGTGTCAAGCAGGTGCCAAAGTTTATTTTGCAGAGCTCTGATTTATACCACACAGTAAGGGAATCACTTCCTGTACATCTGGTGATAGTTTCTATTTTGGCCTGAGAGTAGCTGGCCATACAGAAATATCATACAGCCTTGACCTTCATTGTTTGGACACTTAGGCCATAACTCAATATTCACAAAACACAGGAGCCTTATTATCTTAGTCTTGAGAGAGCAGCTTCAATGGCAACAAGCCTAACCTCACAATGTTCTCATAACAATCACCAGGGAACAGGGTGTCACTCTACCTTGCCACCTGTGAAGGTCCTCAGATTAAGAGTTTCCCAAGAACTGTTGCTCTATTGGGTTAACCCCTTCTAGGCACGAGGCCCCCAAAACTTGATGGTGCATCAAAACAACAAAAACTTGGAGGATTTACCATCATATACACCACCAACATGGAAGCATATGAACAGAAAGGAAGGGATATGGGGACTTCAATCCAATATTTCTAGGGACTATGATATCCATTTTTAGCAAAGGACAGATCATCCAGATGGAAAAGTGGAAAGAAATAACAGATGTCTTCAGGATCTCTCTAGACCACCTGAGTTTTGGGGATACAAACAGATTGTGTCTCTGTGGATCATAAGAGGAGTTCTTCCTAAAGGTAGACCTAACTTTATCTATCACAGATAGTGTGCTGAAGTCAAAATCAATATGTAACTAATGGAAGAGAATTCAAATACTCTCTTGAATACTTATGGCCATGAAAGTATGAAAACGGAAAGAAATCACTTACGAATGGGAAACACAGCCAGACACTAATAGGTGGAAAACACAAAACACTCGCGAACTAGCAAGAAATCAAAAAAAGAACATCCAAAGGAAAATCATAAAGTGCCATGAGCAAAGGAAAGTCAAGAAAATTATGAGATGATGCCAAAATATTTTATGGGGAAACAATAAGGGGTTAAATGCGTGCACTTCCAAAAATTAAAAACACCGAAAAAAAGCAACATAACTGGACGCCAGAAGGAAAAAATAGAAAATACGAACTCCAAAGTTAACACAAATATTGAAATAATACATATAATTATGTAATTAAAGGAAATAGAAGCAAACCAAAGGAAAAAATCAGGGGAACTCACACGTCAGTTTTGAAAACATTAACAAGCTTCAGGAGCCGTTACCTGGATAAAACAGGGAGACAAGCACACAGGTGAAAGTATGAAACCACATGACAACTGATAGAGAGGAAAAAAATAACTTAAAGACCCTTCTACACAATTTTGCTAGCTAATCCAAGAACTGAGAGGAAAGGATAAATTCCAAGACCATATCAGCTCCTAAGATTAGGTCAGGAAATCTACAAAATCTGAGCTCTCTACTATTGGCTAAAGAGTTTGAGCAGTAATCAAATACCTGCCAACAAACAGAAGGCCAGCTCCAAATCCATTTCCTGGGCAACTCTTCTAGACATGTAGTGCAAGCAATGCCATTTTTTCTCATTAATTCTGGAAATGGAATGAGGTGGGTAGACTCTGCTTTAGAAGGATAAAGACTTTGTGCAGATAAGGACATTTTAGGAAACAAATTCCATGCCATTCCCATAATTAAAAATAATAAAAATATAATTCTTTCCTTTTATTTCTGTGTCTTCATCTGGTTTGAAATTGTTTTTCTTTGAATTGTTTTGTTCTATTGAGGAAGCCAGCCTATCATCCATCATCCGTTTTAGACTAAGTATCCACAGACTTTAGTTTCATATACGACCTAGTGCTTCTCCTAATATATGCAACCACTCCTAAACACCCATTAAGCACTTTCTTCCTTCACTGCATGTCTCTCTTTTCTGTATCCCTCAGCTTGGTTTTCAAGTCCTGAGTCACTCATGGATTTCCTCCTTCTCTGACTTCTTCCACTTCAGTTTCCCTTATTTTATTAAGAATTATGGTATTTGTCCTGGGGCACATATGAGAGACAACATATGATATTTCACTTGGTCTGCTTGCCTTTTTCATTCTGCATTACCCAATCATGGGATACTCATGTTAATGCAAGGACCAGAGGTTCATCCTCCCTGATGCTTGAGGAATATTCTGTTACCAAGATAGACCACAACTTCTTTATCCACTAGATTGTGCTAGGTACTGTGGCTCAATCCACAGCTATTCTCATGTGGACATTGCAGGCCATGGATATAGGCCATCCCCTTCCTCTGACTAAAGAGACTTGTTCAACATGTCTATAACCATTACCACAAAAAGTGGAGTTAACTAATAATAACAAGGGGTGCTGTCCAGGCCTCTTCCTTAAGAGTTAGCTCTGATGCAGAAAGTCACTCTCCTTGAAGACTTGAAAAGGTGTTTAAGGGAAAACCAGGTTGAAAGACTACTAATACCTTAAAACTCCTGTTTCAAACAATAGGAGATGAGGACACAGACAGCACAATATATCCATGCCCTAAACTTTTTCCTTGAAAAGGGACTTTCCATCCCTTCATCATCACTGACCCATAGGGAAACGACATTGAGAAAGGACTCTCTCACCCACAGGATAAACAAACCCATGGAGAGAAGTTTATATCCAAGAGGCCTCATTGATTCTTGAGATCTCTAGAAATTTTAGTGGAAATAGGAACACGTTGCAGTCTCTGGAGAAATGTTGGGTTAAAGAATGGTATACAGAAAATCATTTTCTTTTCTCTTTTTCTAGAAAGGGGACGAGGGACATTGACACACAAGACAACCTGTGTTCTTGATCAGGCTCATAGGGCTCATTCTCTGACCTTCCCCGGCTTCCTACCTAAAGCCATAGGACTCCAAGTTCATGGGCGAGGGATGGCTGCTTCAGTAAATCCAGTAACTGTGATGTCACAAAGCTTTGATGTCATAGCAACCACTTTTCATCAACCCACGCCTGATATCTTAGACTTGGCTGGAGTAGTCATGGGTGTGCCAAGAGGATCCCAAGTCTCCCAAACCGCAGGTGCCACCTGGATCTCTCACCAAGGCAGTTTGTGAAGCGATTAAGTTTCACCTTCTCCATGGCCGACTTCATAATCTTAAGAACCTTGAGCATTCCCACAGGGTGGAGCAACTACTCTCTGGGGATCTGCATGGAGATGTGGCAGCACAAGCTTGCCTTAATCCTCCCATGGCCATCCACCAAATGGTTTCATGGGATAAGCAAACAGTGCCTCTTGTGGAAGATGGACATGTTCTAATGGAGCCAGGAGACAATGAACAATGTGTCAACAAGAGGCCATTACAGCGTGACAGACAGCAGATTCTACAGGTTGGTGGTGAGATCCAGGAAGACAAAGAACAGGAGAATGAACTAGGGAGCTCCGAGGGAAGGTCGGGCATTTTAGGATGGTGGGGGGTGCTCTGTACCTGACTGCATTTTAAAGGGACCTAAGTTCAAATTCAATAAAACATCCTATGGCCACAGTCAATCCTTGTACACTGGTTTTGGTTTATGTTTTTTGTCAAATGATGAACATGCACATATTTGACAGAGAGACAGAGTGATCACAATCAGGTGGTGGAGCCAGAGGGGAGAAGCTGACTTGCCCGTGAGCAGGTAACCTGAGACCAGAGAGAATGCCATGACCCTGGGATCATCAGTTGAGCTGAAGGCCACCTCTGAACTGATGGACGAACACGGAGACCCAACCTTTGACTTCTGAATACCTTCTCTTTCTCGATAAGAGCCGCTGCTCTGTCATTGTTCAGAAATGCACGGGATATGGATTTTGGCTTGGGCTGGTGTTGCTTTAGCTGTCCGACCTAATTCGGGAGCTGGTATAGCTTGTCCTCTTGAAGTCAGTGACTTGGCATTGGACAAAGTATGCTCCAATGCATATTTGGGTAATGGCAATTCCTCCATTTCTAGCTTTTACAGGGAAATGACACTATGTCTTTTGGTGCCCTGCTTCTGTGGATGGTGATGGGATTCCTCTGTGCCTCTGAATCTGGATCTCTTTTTCTGCTCCCAGATGAGAGCCATTTCAGCTCTGATTTCTCAAAGACATGTTCAGCACTTTTTTTTCCCCTCTCATTCCTAGTTCTCCTACAATCGGCACCTATTTCCATTCCTTGGATTTGATGGATTCCCTAAGCTCTTTGTCATGTTCCATCACTCTTCCTTCTCTCTTTGGACTTGCTCCATATTTTCTAGTCTTTTTCTTCCAGATCACTTGGATCCTCGGCTTCTGCCAGCTTCCTGCACTTTTCATCCAGTCTGCTTCCAATCTTTTCATCAGGAACATTTAATTTTTTTTTAATTTTTTATTTTTTATAAACATATATTTTTATCCCCAGGGGTACAGGTCTGTGAATCACCAGGTTTACACACTTCACAGCACTCACCAAAGCACATACCCTCCCCAATGTCCATAATCCCACACCCTTCTCCCAAATCCCCTCCCCCCACCAACACTCTGTTTTGTGAGATTAAGAGTCACTTATGGTTTGTCTCCCTCCCAATCCCATCTTGTTTCATTTATTCTTCTCCTACCCACTTAAGCCTCCATGTTGCATCACCACTTCCTCATATCAGGGAGATCATATGAAAGTTGTCTTTCTCTGCTTGACTTATTTCGCTAAGCATGATACACTCTACTTCCATCTATGTTGTCGCAAATGGCAAGATTTCATTTCTTTTGATGGCTGCATAGTATTCCATTGTGTATATATACCACATCTTCTTGATCCATTCATCTGTTGATGGACATCTAGGTTCTTTTCATAGTTTGGCTATTGTGGACATTGCTGCTATAAACATTTGGGTGCACGTGCCCCTTGGGTCACTACGTTTGTATCTTTAGGGTAAATACCCAATAGTGCAATTGCTGGGTTATAGGGCCGAACCTCCATGCTGTTTTCCAGAGTGGCTGCACCAGCTTGCATTCCCACCAACAGTGTAGGAGGGTTCCCCTTTCTCCGCATCCTCGCCAGCATCTGTAATTTCCTGACTTGTTGATTTTAGCCATTCTGACTGGTGTGAGGTGATATCTCATTGTGGTTTTGATTTGTATTTCCCTGATGCCGAGTGATATGGAGCACTTTTTCATGTGTCTGTTGGCCATCTGGATGTCTTCTTTGCAGAAATGTCTGTTCATGTCCTCTGCCCATTTCTTGATTGGATTATTTCATCAAAGCCATCTATGAAAAACCCATCGCAAATATCATTCTCAATGGAGAAAAACTGAAAGCTTTTCCGCTCAGGTCAGGAACACGGCCGGGATGTCCATTATCACCACTGCTATTCTACAGAGTACTAGAGGTACCCCTTTGGGTGTTGAGTTTGCTAAGTTCTTTATAGATTCTGGACACTAGTCCTTTATCTGATATGTCGTTTGCAAATATCTTCTCCCATTCTGTCAGTTGTCTTTTGATTTTGTTAACTGTTTCCTTTGCTGTGCAAAAGCTTTTGATCTTGATGAAATCCCAATAGTTCATTTTTGTCCTTGCTGCCCTTGACTTTTGCGTTGTTCCTAGGAAGATGTTGCTGTGGCAGAGGTCGAAGAGGTTGCTGCCCGTGTCTCCTCAAGGATTTGGATGGATTCCTTTCGCACATTGAGGTCTTTCATCTATTTTGAGTCTATTTTCGTGTGTGGTATAAGGAAATGGGCCAATTTGCTTTTTCTGCATGTGGCTGTCCAATTTTCCCAGCACCATTTATTGAAGAGGCTGTCTTATTTCCACTGGGCATTCTTTCCTGCTTTGTCGAGGATTAGTTGAACATAGATTTGAGTGTCTATTTCTGGACTCTCCATTCTGTTCCATTGATCTATGTGTCTCTTTTTGTGCCAGAACCATGCTGTCTTGATAATGACAGCTTTGTAATAGAGCTTGAAGTCCGGAATTGTGATGCCACCAACGTTGGCTTTCTTTTTCAATATCCCTTTGGCTATTCGAGGTCTTTTCTGGTTCCATATAAATTTTAGCATTATTTGTTCCATATTTTTGAAAGAGATTGATGGTACTTTGATAGGAATTGCATTAAATGTGTAGATCGCTTTAGGTAGCATAGACATTTTCACAATATTTATTCTTCCAATCCAGGAGCATGGAACATTTTTCCATTTCTTTGTGTCTTCCTCAATTTCTTTCATGAGTACTTTATAGTTTTCTGAGTATAGATTCTGTGTCTCTTTGGTTAGGTTTATTCCTAGGTATCTTATGGTTTTGGATGCAATTGTAAATGGGATTGACTACTTAATATCTCTTTCTTTTGTCTTGCTGTTGGTGTAGAGAAATGCAACCGATTTCTGTGCATTGATTTTATATCCTGACACTTTCCTGAATTCCTGTATAAGTTCTAGCAGTTTTGGAGTGGAGTCTTTTGGGTTTTCCACATATAGTATCATATCATCTGCGAAGAGTGATAATTTGACTTCTTCTTTGCCGATTTGGATGCCTTTAATTTCCTTTTGTTGTCTGATTGCTGAGGCTAGGACCTCTAGTACTCTGTTGAATAGCAGTGGTGATAATGGACATCCCTGCCGTGTTCCTGACCTGAGCGGAAAAGCTTTCAGTTTTTCTCCATTGAGAATGATATTTGTGGTTGGTTTTTCATAGATGGCTTTGATGATATTGAGGTATGTGCCCTTTATCCCTACACTTTGAAGAGTTTTGATCAGGAAGGGATTCTGTTCTTTGTCAAATACTTTTCAGCATCTATTGAGAGTATCATATGGTTCTTGTTCTTTCTTTTATTGATGTGTTGTATCACATTGACTGATTTGCAGATGTTGAACCAACCTTGCAGCCCTGGAATAAATCCCACTTGGTCGTGGTGAATAATCTTTTTAATGTACTGTTGAATCCTATTGACTAGTATTTTGTTGAATATTTTCGCATATGTGTTCATCAAGAATATCGGTCTATAGCTCTCTTTTTTGGTGGGATCCTTGTCTGGTTTTGGGATCAAGGTGATGCTGGCCTCATAAAGTGAGTTTGGAAGTTTTCCTTCCATTTCTATTTTTTGGAACAGTTTCAGGAGAATAGGAATTAGTTCTTCTTTAAATGTTTGGTAGAATTCCCCCGGGAAGCCGTCTGGCCCTGGGCTTTTGTTTGTTTGGAGATTTTTAATGACTGTTTCAATCTCCTTACAGGTTATGGGTCTGTTCAGGCTTTCTATTTCTTCCTGGTTCAGTTGTGGTAGTTTATATGTTTCTAGGAATGCATCCATTTCTTCCAGATTGTCAAATTTATTGCCGTAGAGTTGTTCATAGTATGTTCTTATAATAGTTTTTATTCCTTTGGTGTTAGTTGTGATCTCTCCTCTTTCCTTCATGATTTTATTTATTTGGGTCCTTTCTCTTTTCTTTTTGATAAGTCGGGCCAGGGGTTTATCAATTTTATTAATTCTTTCAAAGAACCAGCTCCTAGTTTCGTTGATTTGTTCTATTGTCTTTTTGGTTTCTATTTCATTGATTTCTGCTCTGATCTTTATGATTTCTCTTCTCCTGCTGGGCTTAGGGTTTCTTTCTTGTTCTTTCTCCAGCTCCTTTAGGTGTAGGGTTAGGTTGTCTACCTGAGACCTTTCTTGTTTCATGAGAAAGGCTTGTAACGCTATATATTTTCCTCTCAGGACTGCCTTTGTTGTGTCCCACAGATTTTGAACCGTTGTATTTTCATTATCATTTGTTTCCATGATTTTTTCAATTCTTCTTTAATTTCTCGGTTGACCCATTCATTCTTTAGAAGGATACTGTTTAGTCTCCATGTATATGGGTTCTTTCCAAACTTTTTTTAGTGGTTGAGTTCTAGCTTTAGAGCATTGTGGTCTGAAAATATGCAGGGAATGATCCCAATCTTTTGATACCGGTTGAGTCCTGATTTAGGACCAAGGATGTGATCTACTCTGGAGAATGTTCCATGTGCACTAGAGAAGAATGTGTATTCTGTTGCTTTGGGATGAAATATTCTGAATATATCTGTGATGTCCATCTGCTCCATATAGTGGGGTTTTGTGTTTTTATCCATTCTGATACCCTGTGTCTTTTGACAGAGGCATTTAGCCTATTCACATTCAGGGTAACTATTGAGAGATTTGAATTTAGTGCCATTGTATTGCCTATAAGGTGACTGTTACTGTATATGGTCTCTGTTCCTTTCTGATATACCACTTGTAGGATCTCTCTTTGCTTAGAGGACCCCTTTCAATATTTCCTGTAGAGCTGGTTTGGTGTTTGCAAATTCTTTCAGTTTTTGTTTGTCCTGGAAGCTTTTAATCTCTCCTTCTATTTTCAATGATAGCCTAGCTGGATATAGTATTCTTGGCTGCATGTTTTTCTCGTTTAGTGCTCTGAAAATATCATGCCAGCTCTTTCTGGCATGCCAGGTCTCTGTGGATAAGTCAGCTGCCAATCTAATATTTTTACCATTGTATGTTACAGACTTCTTTTCCCGGGCTGCTTTCAGGATTTTCTCTTTGTCACTGAGACTTGTAAATTTTACTATTAGGTGACGGGGTGTGGGCCTATTCTTATTGATTTTGAGGGGCGTTCTCTGAACCTCCTGAATTTTATGCTCGTTCCCTTTGCCATATTGGGGAAATTCTCCCCAATAATTCTCTCCAGTATACATTCTGCTCCCCTATCTCTTTCTTCTTCTTCTGGAATCCCAATTATTCTAATATTGTTTCGTCTTATGGTGTCACTTATCTCTCGAATTCTCCCTTCGTGGTCCAGTAGCTGTTTGTCCCTCTTTTGCTCAGCTTCTTTATTCTCTGTCATGTGCTCTTCTATATCACTAATTCTTTCTTCTGCCTCATTTATCCTAGCAGTTAGAGCCTCCATTTTTGATTGCACCTCATTAATAGCTTTTTTTATTTCAACTTGGTTAGATTTTAGTTTTTTTATTTCTCCAGAAAGGGCTTTTATATCTCTCGAGAGGGTTTCTCTAATATCTTCCATGCCTTTTTCGAGCCCGGCTAGAACCTTGAGAATTGTCATTCTGAACTCTAGATCTAACATATTACCGATGTCTGTATTGATTAGGTCCCTAGCCTTCGGTACTGCCTCTTGTTCTTTTTTTTTGTGTGTGTGTTGAATTTTTACGTCTTTTCATTTTGTCCAGATAAGAGTAAATGAAGGGGCAAGTAAAATACTAAAAGGGTGGCAACAAACCCAGGAAAATATGCTTTAACCAAATTAGAAGGGATCCAAAATCGTGAGTGGGGAGAAAGGGGATAAAAAGAGGTTCAAAAAGGAAGAAAGAAAAAAAAAAAGAAAAAGAAAAGAAAAAAAAAAGAAAAGATTTTTTAAAAAAAGAAAACACCTAAGAAAAATGTAAAAAAAAAATATATATATATATATATATATATATATATATATATATATATATATATATATTATATAAACTAGTAAAAAATCGTTAAAACAGAAAAAGGTAACAGTTAAAAAAAAAAAATTACCCGGAAGCGAGAAGAAAAAAAAAAATGAAAAAGAAAAATTTAAATTAACTGCAAGACTAAAATACATCACAGGAAAAAAGCCATGAGTTCCGTGCTTGGCTTTCTCCTCCTCTGGAATTCTGCTGCTCTCCTTGATATTGAAACCATACTCCTTGGTAGGTGAACTTGGTCTTGGCTGGATTTCTTGTTGATCTTCTGGGGGAGGGGCCTGTTGTAGTGATTCTCAAGTGTCTTTGCCCCAGGCGGGATTACACCGCCCTTACCCGGGGACAAAGTGAGCAATCCCCTCGGGTGTGCTTTCAGGAGCTTTTGTTCCCTGAGCGTGTTCCATAGAGTTCCTGAGGATCGGAATACAAATGGCGGCCTCCTGGTCTCCTGCCTGGAGGAGCCGAGAGCCCAGGGCCCCACTCCTCAGTGCGCCCTCTGAGAACAGCGCCCAGTTACTCCCGTCTGCCTGACCTCTGCTGTTCACAGCCCATGGCTTTGCAAAACAGGCTTCTTGTGTATTCCCAGAGAGCTCCTTTCTCCTGTGCCTTTGTCTTTTGCATTGGCTTACTGGCCTCTGACACACCAGTTGCATACATTTCTCCTGAGTCATGTCTTCAATCTTCTCCCATAGTCTCTGCAACTTCTTTTCTCTTTTGCTGTGGAGTTAATTTGTAGGTTCAGGTCAATTTCTTCCGAGTTCCAGTTGATGTATTCATCTTCCTGTTGTGTTCATGGCTGAAGACAAGCCTGGAGTTCTCAGACACTACTACCATCTCACTGTCCTCCCAAGGCACCAAAAGTCCTTACTGAGGAATAAGGAAGAATGAATTCTTGCCTCTTGCCTCATGTTGTGGAGAACATTGGGCTAGGCAATATTTATCATTTAGAAAGACAAATAACATACAGTTTCACTTTCTCGTTGTAGTCAAGAGATACGGGGAAAAGCAAGGGAAAAAGGGACAAACCACATGGTTCTAACCAGGCACACAAAATTTGGTGTTTGTTAGAAGACAGGTTTGTGAGAATACGTGTTTATCAAAGAGGACAAAAGGTGACATTCTTTGTAGGAAATGTGGTTGGAAGTGATGGAATGTGAAGTTCAAGTCATGTCAAATAGAATTGCTATCCATAAAAGAACAACTTCCTATCTCTTGAAATTTAATTATAAGTCTAAGTGCACACACACAGAAAACATCCAGAAACACACACACACACACACACACACACACACACACAAAGGAGACACACAAAAGATGGAGACAAAGTGAGGAATAGCACTAAAGGAAGAAACACTCCCAAATAATACCATAAAAAGGAATGGTACAGAGAATCCAAGTCAGAAACCAACCAAAATAGAAAGTTAACCTCCTACCTATCAATATTCAGTTCAAGTATTCTGGATAAATTCTCCCATCAGTACAACAGGTACTGGACTGAATAAAAATTTTTTAAAAAGGCAAAAATGGTCCACAAAAAAACAATAAAAACTTAACAAACTTGACCTTATGTCATGAATAGAGATTTCCTCCAACTATAAAGATTCATATAGCTTGAAAGTGAAGGAATTGGGAAGACATAGTTTATGCAATTGGC